>NC_083868.1:84162036-84509952 GCF_032452875.1 Bos javanicus
TCAACTCAGTAACTTTGCATGTCTCCGCTCTGATTAATTATTAGTAAAGAGTTCATGTGATTTTGACTCAGAGAACAATCTTACTTCTTTGATTTCTGAAGTTTTTGTGGGCACTTTGTGTGTGTGTGTGTGCCCAAACATTGACAATTGTCTGCATCAGCTCTGCCCCCAAATGATTTAAAATAACTGAAGAAAAGATTACCAAAAGTTTTGATTTCAGCATTATCATAATTCAGTGTAAGTGAGATGACTCTCAAATACTGCAAACAGCAGGAAAAAGTCGCCAGAGAGCACCTGGGTGAGGTTTCATGAGGCGAAGGTGGCAGAACTCCAGAAAGCCACATTTAAGAAAGGCCATTTAACGCTTCATGGGCCACCAAGCAACAACTGGGGCTCAACAGCTATTTGCCAGGATGCTTACATGTCTCTATTTCACCTTTGTGTTTTCAGCGAAAGTTTACCAAGGACTGAAACATGCAATGATGATGTTTGAGACTGTGGTTGGGCATTCCTTCAAGTGTGTGAGTGAACAGAGCATCCAGCTCTCAACCTACCTTCAGCTGAAAACAATGAATGTCCAGCTTCAAGCCTTTGATTTTGAAGATGACCACTTTGGAAATGGTGAGTTATGTCACAAACATACACTTCTGAGAAAGTGTACCAGGGGTAGTTTTAAGTTATTTTTGTTTGAAGCTTTCAAAGGAACAAGAATCACATGAACATCCTAGCACAGTATGATTCCACCACCAAGCTCTCAGGGTCAAGTTTCTCTGGCCAGCCCTCCCACCATTGTGTAAGTCAATACCAACCTCAAAATCTAGCTAAATCTATTTTTGATAGTTGAGAGGTACTCCTAATGTCATTGAGTTATTATGAGAGAGATGTTTTAGAAACTAAAATTCAATTCTTGCCCATAGGTAGAAATCCTTGTAACACTGTTTTCCTGGTGGGGAGAAAAGGAATTCCTACATGTCTTAACCCACTCATGTCCACTGCCCTCCTGTTGTAGGTTACATTCTCCTTGTCTGACCAAAATACACATTCTGACTCATTTATACACACATGCACATAATCAATCAAAAAGTCAGAAAATGCCATCGGTAACCTCCCCGAGCAAGCTGCTGGGTACTGATAAACTCAAGTGTCTTTGGAGAACAGTTTAAACATCCTGAATATGAGTGATGGCTAAAATTCAAGATTTCGGAATAGATTCTTTCCCACTTACAGAGGGAAAAGAAAAAGATGTGATAATTCTAGAAAGAAATACACTCAGCTGGACCTCCTCTTCTCAAATCCAAGCTGTGCCACCGAACTAGCGCTTCCTCAAAGTTAGTTTTCATGCAACTTCTGCTTTGGGTTTTTACCACAACAGAGGGAAGCAGGTTGTAGCAAGAAGACCAGGGACAACCCAGGGTGACTTTCCAAAAAAGCCCTTTTCTCCCCACTGAGAAAACAGTGTTACAAGGATTTCTATATATGGGCAGGAATTGACCTTTAGCTTCTAAAACATCTCTTTCATAATATGTCAATGACATATGAGCACCTCTCAACTATCAAAAATTGATTTGGCTAGATAATTAGCTATAAATTAAATTTCTATGAAGTGAGTCTGATTTCTCTGTAAAGTTGAAGATGTGAGGGCAGAAAACTCCTGATATATTAACACTTGGCAAAAGCATTTAGCAAAGGCAGTAGTAAAGTGTTCTTTGCTGTGGATCCCCTGATTTCTGTAGGTTTCATCTGAGTCCTACAATGTCTACCTTCATTCTGGACCTTTAGCACAGTGCAGATTAAAATCTAAGATTAAATATTAAAATTTGCTAGTAGGTATTGCCCCTACGTTGTCATCTTGCCTCAAAATACTCAGTTTGAAAAATTCTTTTAAAAATTCGTTACGAAGTCGTGAAACACTTCTGTATTTAATCGTGTGGTCTTAAAAATAGTACACACATTTGCTCTCCCTCCCCCTCAGAACATGTGTATAGAAGGAAGTTGAGCAGGTCTGGGAAATCGCTTAGCGGCAGAGGTGAGAAATGAAAACCTTTCAGCAGCACACCTGGCCTGCTATTAGCAGTGCTCACGAGGAGATGTAGAAAGCTATCTTATCATTTTCTCCTCTCCCTCCCTTGCCCTCTCATATAAATTGTCACAAAACCCTGTCCGTTCTACCGCCAGAATATTTCTCTTGTTCATTCCACCATCCCTACTTCAGCTCAGCTCCTTATTCCCAGTCCTTGTGCTCAGATTTCACTAAAGATACTCAAGTGTGAAGTCGTATGTCATCCTGTAAACAATATTTTCTACCAAAGTGTAAGAGAAGATGGGGAAAGGAATCAGTTAAAAAATAAAAGTTACCATACAGAAAGGCATAAGTACAAAGAGCTGTGGGAGTCAGAGGACAGTGTGACGCGCGTAGCATTGTGGGGAGGAGGTCAGAGAAGCCCTGACCGATGTCTGGCCCTTCACCAGGGGCTGGGAGAACTGGAGAGGAATCCTGCAAGTGTAAACGCTCAGCCTTGTCAAAGAGAATGGTCATCTCAAACAGTAGGCTCCTGCCCCTACTTCTCAAGCTCTTCTCTCTAAACTCTGGGAGGCTGCAAAAGCTCTCTCTGGTGTCAGGAGCCCGGGCTGTCTGGCAGCCCCTTTCAAGAGGCACAGAGTTTAAATAGAATACTTTGGCCACATGAATTGGTGCAGATTTTGACCAAGCAACAAGGCTCCTTGGCTTACCCTGGGTCTAGAGTCAAGACACAATTCTGATCCTGACCTCTAGCCTTAACCAGTATTTCTCAAAGTTGAATCTGCCTCCCAGTCAGGTCAGAATCACCTGGGCCCCAGTCTGACCCACAGAATCAGAATCGCTTGGGTGTGGGGCCGGGGGACCTGTGGTGTAATATGCCCCTTAAGTGGCCAGAGGCACTGCAAGTTCCAGGGCTGCAGTGGCCCCTCCCCTTTTCATCTTCACCCATCTGTGCCTCTGAGGCAGCAGGGACAAGCCCAGTACCTCCATCTCTTTCTTCTCTGTGAAGCCGAGGCAGGTGGGGGCAGTATCACTTCCCAGCGTCGTGGCCAGCCTGTAACATCTGTTACTCTGACTTCAATTGCAGCGGATGAATGCATCAGTGACAGAAACAGGAGAGAAATCCCTGTGGCCGTGGGCCTGAGTATCGCAGTACTGCTTGCCGTTTTGCTAACAGCATGCCTGGTGACCAGAAAGAGGCCCAGTAGAGGATATGAACGCATGTAAAGCCCCACCTTCTTCAAAATGTGCAAGGTTAAGGCCTTGGAAATGCTGGCTGCATGTTTAGCCTGAAGTGATGGGATCACATTTTCTAGTTGCCAGCCCCACCCTCCCAATCCGACTGGGACACCAGCTTTCCAACAAAGGCTGTCAAAGCTAGCTACGGGTAGCCCCCACCCCACTTCTTCCCAGGCCATATGGGCTTGAGTTCCATCCACCTGATAATACAGACCTGGCTGGGAGAATTAGGGACAAGAGGCATGGATGTGAGCAGGGTCCTGTGAGAAGGAGAAAGCAAAACACCAAAGGAAAAACTGTGGGAAAGGCATTTTCAAACTGCGCTGATTTTTCTTATAGGCTTCAAAGAGTCTCAAGTTCTAGGCTTTTGTTTTGCTTTATTTTTAAAAAACCAATTCAGTTCAAAGTAAATTCTAAAGTGATTTTAAACTCCTGAATTTTGCCCACCTCCTGATTTACTTAAATTACCAATGGTCTTAATAGACCATCATTTTTAAAAGGACATATTCTACACTGTTAAAATGTATTATTAATAAAAAGAAAAAATCAATAAAAAAATCCCAACATTTCATCTTTTCAATGTAAAGGATATACCAAAGATCTTGGCAAACAAGAGCCTTAATAAATGTTAGTTCTCCAATTCCTTCACCTTCATTTGTTGTCTACCGCATAACATCTTCTTTCTGCTTTGTCTCTACTTTTCTTTGATTTTAGTCTCTCCTTGTAGATTTACTTGTTAACTTGGGCCATTGTAGGGGGTGGAAGTAGGCAAAGCATCTAAACAACCAGAAATGGCAAGAAGAGGGAGATCTACCCATTGTTGCAGGAAGTGGGACCCCTTCCAGGGCCCGAGAATGGGCTCTTGTCTAACACTCAGAAGTGAATTGTTCAAGGAGACACATGTGCTGACAAAGCAAGAGACTTTGTTCGGAAGAGGCACTTCGTGGAGGGCAGGAGGGTAAAGGAACCTCGGCGAACTAGTCTGCCGTGTGGCTCCTAGTCCTGGGTTTTATGGTGATAGGATTAGTTTCTGGGTTTTCTCTGGCTAATCATTCTGCCTCAGGGTCCTTCCTGGTGGTGCACGTGTTACTCAGCCGAAAGGGATTCCAGTGAGAAGGATTCTGGGAGGTTGGTAGGACATGTGGTGTCTCCTTTGACCTTTCCTGAGTTCTTCCAGTTGGTGGTAGATTGCTAGTTCCTCCATGTCCTTACCATGTCCTCCTGTTGTAAAGTAACTCAAGCAAATGCTTGTTACGGTGCCAGGATGGCAGTTCCAATCAGTATTTCCCCTAAATATATTATTACCCACTTTTCTTTTTTAGCAAACATTTACTGAAAAAAAAAAAATTGTAAACCAGAAAATTCCTGATTGGGAGTGATTGGCGTCTAGAGGGAAAGTTCTATCAAAATGTGGCTTGGAATGTTATTCGTAGTTTTCTATTATGTTGACTATTTAAATAGCAGAACTGGGGTTGCTATTTCAGAGAAAGGGGAGAATAATGGACTTCTGGATATTTTTAACTGTTTTTACTAACAGAAACTGTTGCTGTGTTTCTACGTTTTCCAGAGGTGTCATTCATTAGTTTTAACAGAAAGTTTATGAAAGTTGGCAACCACTCTATAAGCACCACTTATCTGGGACGTGCACAGCTTTCCTTTGAGGTGTTTTAGCTCTCTCCACTTTTCTCAGAAATGATGGGGGTAGGGAGGGTACACTGCAGCTTCAAGAGCTCTCCAAGAGAAGGTCAGGAGTTCCTGTCTCCTCACAATAATAGGAGGTATTGATGCAAACCTGGGACATGAGGACCCAGTGTTCCCCAAAGTGACTTGGGCTGAACAGCAAGGGCTTGGCCTTGGAGAGATGCCATCCGTCTCAATCTCCTCCTTCCAGCAGGCAGCAGCCCGTACCTGTGCAAGACTCCCGTTTCCAGTTCGACCTCAAGTGTACTTGTTAGGTTCTGTACTGCAGACCACGGGTTGTTTATTCAACATGCCGCTAACCGCCCTGTAGAATGACTGAAGGAAGGTTCTAGCATAGAAATGTCTCCTACAGCAGATGGAAGACAAAGTCCAATTAAAATAAAAAAGAGAGAGGTAAAGCAATTCACTTGAGTTTAATTTCCCTTTCTACCACCTTCAATGAATTATTCAGAGTAATGGCTGCTGCTTAGACTCCTGTGACCTATGATCTTTAAAACTGCTTTGAATTAACATTCTAGTAACACAGAACACAAGTTTTATTTGAATAATTAGTAAATAAATGCCTGGCTGCCTGATGGCCTGACAGTTCTGCCCACTGTTGCAGTGATGTCCCAGGAGGGTCTTCCAGGGGAAGGTACTGCGATTGAGACTGGTAAACAGGGCATCTGGAAATGGCCTCCTCCTCCATCCTCTGGGGCTGCCCTGCCTCCACTTCTTGCTGCCTCCATTGTCTCTTAGAGCTGACAGGTTACTGCTGAGGCTGCTTGTCCTCTTCTGAGCGCAGGAGGCTGCTGTGACTGTGATGGACTCTGGAAGCCTCACAGGGGGTCTCTGATCCTCCCTAGCTGCACTGGTCTCTTGCCTTAGGCTCTCCTGCTTCCTGCTCATCCAGCTGGTTCCAACTCGGTTTCTCCCTTCAGCTGATGGAGAATTGAATTTACCCCCTCTCTCTGCAACCTACCTAGAGATAGTAGAAACCTTCACTAACATGCACCTGGAGATAACCTATCCATTGTTAATTTTGATGTACGCTTGACCCTTGAAGGATGCCAGGGGTTAGGGTTGCCCAACTTCCCACAATTGAAAATCTGTGTGTAAAACAGAGTTGGCCCACCGTTTAGGTGGTTTCCTCCGTACTTGCATCCTCCAACAATCCCCAGAAGAGCAGTACTGTAGTATTTAATATTGAAAATAATCTGCCTATAAGTAGACCTGTGCAGTTCAAACTGGTATCCTTCAAGGGTCAACTGTATTTCCTTCTCAAGAATACTGTTTTACAAACTGGAAGCATGCAGTGGACATGGTTTGGTATCCCTTTTACCTGGTTCCATAAGCATTTCCCTGTGCTGCTAAAGGTGCAACGTGTCATTACTGTGGCTGTTATCCTGAATATTCTATCAATGTTATATGATAACTTACATAACTATTCTGTTATTACTGGGAATTTTTATTGTTTCCAGGTCTTCACAATGATAATGTGAATAAAGAATTATGTATGAATTACATACGAAACAAACATTGATTAACAAATGTGTATCAAGGTGTGCCTGAATTTTGGTTGCTCTTGTGTCTCCTGCATTGGCTGATGGATTCTTTACCACTAGCGACACCTGGGAAGTGCCAGGGCTTGTAAAGGAGAAGTTATAATGAAAGAGTGAGGTGAATAGGACACTGCACGCCTAAGAAAACAAATTGAGCATCAAAGTAACACACTTACATACTAAATGGAAACAGGCAAAAGGCAGAATAGGTAGAGCAGAAAACTGAATTATCTTCATAGAGAAAAAGATGGAGATAATCAGTTAATGCAGATAAAAATTAAGCTTCATTATAGGAAAGATGCTAGGCATTTAGATCATCTAAAGTAAGGATAACTGCTGTATCTGAGGTACAGAGTTCAAAAATAAAAAGATGATATCTTTTAAAATGTAATATGTTTTCTTAAAAGAAATAATTGAAGTTGGAGATAGAAAGTGCATAATGTATCCCAGGGGGGAGGAAAAAAAGCCTGGTACAGAAAGATTAATGTTATATCCAAAGTGAGCCATAGAACTTTAAAGCTAAAGAATTCTTTAGACATACAAACTCCCCTTTCCCCTGAAAAAATCAAATAACCTATTGGGGGGAAATTTGAAACTGGCCTTAGATTTCTTTGCAATAACATTTAAAGCCAGCAAACAATAGACCAATGTGTACAAGATCCTAAGGAAAAGTGTGGCCCCAAGATATTATTTGAGTAAAAAGTTAATAGGCAGATTTCCTCAAACACGAAGTAATTCAAGGGAAACAGCACCAATGAGCTCTCCTTAAAGATATAGCTTGACAATGAAATTTGGTCAGAGAGAAGCCACATTACAAACAAGGATATCAGCAAACATCTCTCGGGAATAGAGAAAGCACAGTTTTGTTTTTTTTAATATGTTTTATCAATTTGAAGAGTTAAGTTTAAAAAGCATTAAACAGTTATGGATCTGAGATTTTAATTTTTTTCTTCTCTGAAATGCAAGTAACATTACAATGAACAATTTTGCTTAAAACAGATTTTACATGATCCCATTTTATTTTTATTTATTTTTAAATTTATTGTATTTATTTCTGTTTATTTTTCTACCCGTCTATTATAGTTGTAAAGAAATATGCCTGCAATACTGTTGTCCATGTTTTAGCAATGATAATTTCTGGGTAGTTGGTTTTTGGGAAATTGTTCTTTTTCTCTGCTTTCTAAATCATTTTAATTATTTTTAATGAGCATATATCATTTTTAAAAACTACAGTACTTTTTCTTTAAGCATACACATGAGCACACACAGGCATACACACATATGTGCAGAGGAAACAAATGCCTCAAAGATTTATAGTGATTAATTCAAGTGGAAGAAACACGGTGATTAGCAACTATTTTCTTTGTTAACTTTTCTGTATTTTGAAGATATCTAAACAATGTCCTGTTAAACAGTATAAAACTATATGGAAAGTAGATATGAGATGATACCACTCTAATGACAGAAAGTGAAGAGGAACTGAAGAGCCTCTTGATGAGGGTGAGAGAGGAGAGTGAAAAAGCTGACTTGAAGCTCAGCATCTGACAATTTTGTATTTTTTTTCCAAATTATTTTAACTTCTTACATTACGTTATTTCTTATATAAGAAATCTATAGATATTTATGTGTACAATATTATATATAACAAAATTATATATAATTTTAACAAGTATGTAACTAACAAAATTATCATATACCCAAAAGGATTCATGGAAAACATTTTCTTGTCCCTCCTCTATTAACAGTTTCTTATGGTAACTATCACCATAATTCTCTAAAAAAATAATTAAAAGCTTATCTTATTTCTTAATTTATCAGCTTTAAACCTCTTGCTATGGAAGATAAGGATTTCATACTCTGAAGCCATCCTTTTTATGATTATATTACTGTTTTTTGTTAAATCAATAAGGTATGCATCATTATAGAGTAAATATTTTTCACTGTCAAATCAAATAGCATACTACAAGCACAGTTCCCATCTTGTATGGATTTTGCTTTTTTCCCCGGAGTCTCTAATTACCATTCCCTTTTCCCTGTCCCTCCTGATTCTTTTTTCTTGGACCTCAGGTGAGAACTGCATTAATGGTGATTATTGGTGCAGAACATAATTTTAGTATTGGCTCATGGAAGGCCTCAAGGGTATATCCTCTCATCTATCCTTGAATAAGATATAGAGCTTTTCATTTTTTTGTATTCAATTCAGTTCCCTTTTTTTCCCAGGACGTTCCATCTTTCTCCAGTCAAGACTGATAACATTTTAAATGAACTGAATAAATGCTCTCTAATGTAATAAAGAAAAAAAAGAGTTTTGACAAATTTGCAAACTTTCACTTTTAAGCTCTCATAAGTAGGTCTATTTTTCAATGTTTTTGCTCACTAAAAACAATGAAAGAGAACTGTAAGTGTGACAAACATGTTTAATAAAGTGGAGAAACATCACATGTTTTCCACAGATCATGTTTATGGTGATACAGTCTATTTTAAGTAAGCACACCCACTTTGCAGAGGACAATATCTGGAAGAAAACAGGACTAAGAATTATTAAATATTTATTAATTGCTGAGAATAGAAGGTTATCTTATTTCATCTCTCAACAACTTTATATATTATTTGCTTCCTTTATAAATGGGTAAATTGCAAGTTTAAATAACCTGCCCAGGAAGTAAAAGTCAAACATAGGTCTGCCTCTAAAGCTCATATTCTCCTCACTCCATCGCCTGCTTTCTGGTCTATCCTCACTAAACCTTACTGGCTGTATTGTGTTTGTTTTTCCCCTTAGTGGATGAATGTTCATCTGACTACACAATTGTGCTTCCTGTGATTGCGGCCATCGTGATTGGTCTCCTTGCTGTGGGTTTGATTGTCTATGCAATCCGTTTAAGGCGTGAATATTCTGGATACCAGAGAATCTAATTTGTGCCCAGGAGTAAAGAAAAGCATGGAGTTCAGAGAACCCTTTCATTGTTTCCAGGATGTTGTGGACTTCCCTTGGAGTGTGGATCCTCCCAACCATGTAAACCATCATCTTTCACGCACACACACAAAAATCATTTCTGGTGTAAGTTCAAGCAGCATACCAATTTAAAAATATTTTTGTTTGCCTTATGAAAGATCTGGTGAGTTATTTAAGAATATTTCTAGTTTCATTGAAAATATTTTAACCAAAGTCAATTGTTGATTGAACCAATAAGTTAAATCATCTTCCTAGAAATAATTTATTTTGTTCTATTCTCTATTGCCACATTATTACTAGGTAAGAAAAGCTACTTGAGAGAAACTGAACACTTGAGATACATTAAATTAATAATGTATGTAAGGTGGTAAATGCTCCATATTATAAACCAAAGAATCAATTGTAATTAATGTTACCTGTGTTCACATGGGAAATTTATTTTATCCTCGATCTTTTCCACTTTCAAAGCTGCTTCTGCTTTGTGTAAAAAATATATTTTCAGTACTTTTACTATGTTTTGTATGATATACATGTGTCTGGCAATTGACTTACTTCCTTTTCCACTTTAAATGTTTTCTAAAAATCCTCAAAAAGAGCGACATATCATAGGTGGTCTAGACATTTGATGTGACACCAAGAGGAATAGAGCAGCTTATATTTTTGTCTTGACTCCTGCTCCAGAATCACTAAAGACTAAGAATTAGGTGGCTACAGACAACAGAATTAAATAAGAAGCAAGAAACATTAATAATGGCCCTTTGCTATTGAACACATATATGCCAAACACTAGGCTAAGCAGTTTATATACATCTTATTTAATTTCACAACTTAAATATGAGTAAACTCAGACTTGAGGAATTTCCCAGCTAACAGGTGGCAGAGCCACATAAGTGTCACCTAGCTAACAAGTCAGTCAGTCAGTCAGTCAGTCAGTTCAGTCGCTCAGTCGTGTCTGACTCTTTGCGACCCCATGAATCACAGCATGCCAGGCCTCCCTGTCCATCACCAACTCCCGGAGTTCACTCAGACTCATGTCCATCGAGTCGGTGATGCCATCTAGCCATCTCATCCTCTGTCGTCCTCTTCTCCTCCTGCCCCCAAACCTTCCCAGCATCAGAGTCTTTTCCAATGAGTCAACTCTTCGCATGAGGTGGCCAAAGTACTGGAGTTTCAGCTTTAGCTTCATTCCTTCCAGAGAACACCCAGGACTGACAAGTAGGAGAGCTTGAACTTGACTTCCTGCTGGTCTGGTACCAAGGTCTCAGTCTTTTCACTACACCAAATTGCCTACAAGAATGATGACACTAAGTGCTGCCTGAAGACTCACACAGGCATGTGCTCCCTTTTATAGAGGAAATGATTTTATCCAGAATGACAAGCAATTAGAATACATGAAAAGAGGACTTAATAGAAAGTGAAATGAGCCTATCTTCAATGCAGTTCTCTACTCCCTCAAAGAAAATTTAGAGGCTCTGTAAAACATTTGTTTTTCATTTTTATGGGACTGTTAAGCTGTGAGTCTAAAGATGAAGAAATGGGGTAAGCTTTTCAAGATATTTTTCTTTGAATGAGAAATCTTAACAGCTAACCAACTTTTCTTTCTTGAACGTAGATCCCCCTCTTGTGGTAACTTGCTTCTTCTGCAGTTTTATGGCCACATTTTCTACTCTAGTTCATTTTATTCTGTAGAGCAGCCAAGAATTTTATTCCTCTTTGTTCTTACTTGGAGAAGGAAATGGCAACCCACTCCAGTACTCTTGCCTGGAAAACCCCATGGATGGAGGAGCCTGGAAGGCTGCAGTCCATGGGGTCTCAAAGAGTCAGACACAACTGAACGACTTCACTTTCTTTCACTTTTGTTCTTACTACCAAAGAAAGGAACTAAGTCAGAATACTAACAGAAAAGACCACACACCCCTAGCATTCATTAGTAAAGGAATAATTCAAGTCGCCCTGGAGGACACAGTCACTTTCCTGATTTGCTCTCTTATGTCTCAATACTGTTGGCAAAGTCCTAACTTTAGTCTTAATAGAATATTGAAATGTATTAAAAGTTTTGGTAATAAAAACTTATTTTTGAGATTAACTTATGTCATTCATTTCTTATAATTCAGTTTTTGTGCTATTAAAAATTTTGCTTACAACCTTAGTGGAGGTTGTTGCTTCAATCAATAAGTTAAATCATCTTCCTAGCAATAATTTATTTTGTTCTAGTCTCCATTGCCACATTATTACTAGACATGAAAACCTATTTGAGAGAAACTGAATTTCTGAGAAGATAAACCATATTGAAGATACAAATTAAATTTCTCAACTCTCAGTCCAGACTACCTGACTGATTTACTGATTTATTTACCATTTCATTCATTCATCCAACCAACATTGATTAAGGACTTCCTAAATGCCAGACAGTCTGGAAGGGGCTGTGATAAATAAGAAAAGGTCTTGTATTAGTTATCTACAGCTATGTAACAAATTGCCCTGAAACTTAGCAGATTAAAACAGCAAACTTTTACTATCTCACACAGTCTCTGAGTGTCAGAAGTCTTGGAGCAGCTTAGGTGGGTGGTTCTGGCTCAGTGTCTGTCCACGTGGTAGTACACCTGTTGGCCAGAGCTGCAGTCATCTGAAAGTTCAAATGGAGCTGAAGTTCACTTCAAAGTTCACACCGTGTAGCATATCCATAGGCATGCTCACAACATAGCAGCTGGCTTTCCCCAGAGCAATGATGCAAGAGAGAGAGACTGACCACCTAGTCACAGAAGTGACATGCCATCACTTCTGCCATATTCTGTTGTCACACCAACTATCCCTAATATTAATACAATGTAGGAGTGAAGACCAGGAGAGGTAGAAATCAAGGGGGCTTTTCTTGGATGCTGTCTACCCCATGCCCACTGTCAAGGCAGAATTACTAGTTTACTTTGGGGAAGAAAACTCAGGTATAGAAATTCCAATACATACACCAAGAAAAGTTGTAACAGCAAAGAGTAACAGTAGCAGGGCTGTTTCCAGTCTGCTTCCAACTCTGCCCCAGATGGAGTACAGCCCCAGAAGAACAACCTCTCAAGCCCTGGAGCTGGTAGTCTGAACCAGCTGCTGCTCAGGTTGATTTGCCTTTCTACAAAGGTAGGTTGTTGGTCCATGCTCTGCTGCTGCTGCTAAGTCGCTTCAGTCATGTCCGACTCTGTGCGACCTTTTAGACAGCAGCTCGCCAGGCTCCGCCGCCCCTGGGATTCTCCATGCAAGAACACTGGAGTGGGTTGCCATTTCCTTCTCCAATACATGAAAGTGAAAAGTGAAAGTGAAGTCTCTCAGTCGTGTCCGACTCTTAGGGACCCCATGAACCACAGCCTACCAGGCTCCTCGGTCCATGGGAGTTTCCAGGCAAGAGTACTGGAGTGGGTTGCCATTGCCTTCTCTGTGGTCCATGCTCTATAAAATTCATTTATAGCTTTGCTTCAGGAATTTGTCAACTCCCCTGTGCTCTATTATAATGTAATCCAAAGCAATCTGGACAACACAGATATGCCACGGAATATCACACTGAACCCTACATTGATGATGTCATGCTAATTAGACAGGACAAGCTCAGAGCAATTATTATGCTGGAGGCCTTGGTTAAACACATGTGTTCCAGGAAGTATGAAGATTCAGGGACTGACTACTTCACTGAACAATTTAAAGACCCAGAGGATCAAGGACATACCAGAATGTCCCCTCCAAGATAAAATATAGATATTTTTCATCTTGCACCCTTTCCACAAAGAAGGAAGCACAGAGCCAGCTAGGCCTCTTTAGGTTCTGGTGGCAACATTCCACAGCTAGGAAAACTCCTCCGGTCCATTTACCAAGTGACACAGAAAGTGATCGGTTTTGAGTGGGGCCAGGGTAGGAACAGGCATGACAACAACTCCAGGCCACAATGAAATCAGCTCTGCTGCTTGAGCCTTACAATTAGAAAGACCTCATGGTGCCGGAGGTTTCTGCAGTGGGCAAGGGTACAATACGAAATTTTTGGCAAACTTGAGCGGGAGAATCATGACATGGTCCCCAGGCAACTGAAACAAGGCCAAGATCGTGCCATTTGCAACAGAAAAATACATCCCCTTGAAAAGCAGCTCTTGGCATGTTACTGAGTCCTGATAAGCTTGACCTTGGGACACCAAGCAATCATATATCCAGACCTGATCATTTTTTAGCTGGATTCTGGCAAATTCACTGAGCAATAAGCTGGATGGGCCTAGTAGTAATCAACTGTGGGATAGAAATGGACATCCAGGATCAAGCCCAAGTCGGTTTAGAGAGCAGGGTAAGTAAGAGAATCTCTTTGTTTTAGAGAATACACATTAAAATAATTAGGAGTAAAAAAAAGAGCATCGTGTCTGCAACTTGCAGATGGGTTTTTAAAATGTGAGTATATGAGTGTGTGTGTGTGTGTTTAGGTACATGGAGAGAAAAAGATACAGCAAACATTATAAAACATGAACACTTGGGATATAGAGGAGAAGGGTGCTATTCTTGCAGCTTTTCTGTAAGTTTGAAGTTACATCAAAACAAAATGTTTAAAACATTATGTGCTTAGGTACCAAATTCAGAATATGCAAAAGGGTACATAGTAAAAAGGTGTCACTATCCTATTGCTGTCCTGGAGTGAATAACTTTTCCTTCCCAGAGGCTATTGCCACATTCTGGCTTCCCAGGTGGCTCAGTGGTAAAGAATCCACCTGCCAATGCAGGGGATGCAGGTTTGATCCCTGGGTCAGGAAGATCCCCTAGAGAAGAAAATGGCAACCCACTCCGGTGTTCTTGCCTGGGAAATCCCACGGACAGAGGAGCCTGGTGGGCTTCAGTCCACGGGGTCACAAGAGTCAGACATGACATAGCAACTAAAACAACAACAAAAACAACAAATTGCTGCATACAGAGCACCTATTTTTTCTCCTAGTTTTACACAAGTGATAGAATAATAACCACAATTCTTCACATTGTTTTTTTCACTCATCGATCAATCTTAATATATGAGTATATATGGGCTGTCTCATAATAATCCATTAAATGTACATCTATACATTTATTTAACCAGTCTCTTTTAAGCAGTTCATTATTTCCAACAAAGAAACAGTAAGTTTCCTTAATCAGACATTATTTCAAATGTCAATATCTCAGGTGATTTCTAAGAAATAGCTTTGCTAGGTTTGTGAATTTTTAGTTTTGATAACTATTACCAAAGTACTCTGTATAATGGTTGTGCCAATTTTCATTCAATAATGATAACATTCTCATGCCCCTCACTAATTACAATGTGTAATTAAACTTTCTGATATTTGCTGATGTGATATGTGTATCATTATAGTTTTAATTTGTATTTCTTTGATTTGGAATAAAGTCAAATGTCTTTTATATTTATTTACATACTTATATTTCCTATTCTGTGTATGGATTTCCCCAGTGACTCAGATGGTAAAGAATCTGTCTGCAATGCAGGAGACCTAGGTTCAATCCTTGGGTTGAGAAGATCCCCATGGGGAAGGGAATGACAACCCACTCTAGTATTCTTGCCTGGAGAACCCTAAGGACAGAGGAGCCTGGCGGGCTACAGTCCATGCGGTCATAAAGAGTAGGACATGACTGAGTGACTAACCCATGCACATTCTATGAACTCCTCACATTCTTTTCTTTTTCCCTTTATACTTGTAGGTACCCCCCTTAGCTTTACTGAAGTATAACTGACAAATAAAATTGTGTATATTTAACATGTACAATTAGATGATTTGGTATATGTATACATTGTGAAATTATCACCACATTCAGGTGATGAGCATACTTAAGATCTACTCTCTCAATAAATTTCAAATATACAATATATTATGATTATAGTCACCAAGCTGTACATTAGATCCACAGAGTTTATTCATCTTTTCTTTTCACTGTTCATCCTTTAACTGAAAGTTTGTGCCCTTTGACCAGCATCTCCCCTTTTTTCCCTGTCCCTCAGCTTCTGGTAACCACCATTCTACTCTCTGTTTCTATGTTTGACGTTTTTTTTTTAATTCCAAATGTAAGTGAGATCATGCAGTATTTATCTGGTTCATATCACTTAACACAATGTCCTCTAGGTTCATCCATGCTGTTGCAAATGGCAGAATTTCTTTCTCGTGGTTGAGTTATATTTTATTGCCATGTGTGAGTATGTGTTTGAGTGTATAATCTTTATTCATTCGTCTAGTTGATAAAATAATTAGGTTCCATCTCTGGGCCATGGTGAATGATGCTGCAATAAAGGTGGTAGTGCAAATATATCCTCAAGATACTGATTTTGTTTCCTTCATATATATTTCCAGAAGTGAGATTGCTGAATAATATGGTGGTTCTATTTTTAAATTTCTGGGGAATCTGAGTACAGTTTCCATAATGACTGTCCAATTTACTTTCCCATCAACAGTGTACAAATGTTCCTTTTCTCCACATCTTCACTAACACTTGTTATCTTTTGTCTCTTTGATAATAGCCATCCTAATCGGTGATAACTCATTGTGGTTCTAATTTGTATTTCACTCATGATTCGTGATGTTGCGCACCATTTCATGTAGGTGTTAGGTATTTGTACGTCTTCTTTGGGGAAAATATCTGTTTGGGTCCTTTCACAATTTTTAATTGGATTATTTGTTTTTTGCTATTGAGTTGTTTAAGTTCTTTATATATTTTAGATATTAACCCCTGTCAGATGTATGCAAATATTTTTTCCTGTTCAGCAGGATGCCTCTTTATTTGTTGATTGTTTCTTTTGCTGATGAAGCTTTTAGCTTGATGTTTTCCCAACTTCATTTTTGCCTTTGTTGCCATTGATTTTGGTTTCATATCTAAAAAATCATTGCCAAGACTGTCAAGAAGCATTTTCCCTGTGTTTTCTTCTAGTAGTGTAAGGCGGGTCCAGTTTCGTTCTTTTGTATATACACATCCAGGTTTCCCAACAGTGTTTACTGAAGGGACTATCCTTTCCCCACTGGATGTAGTTGGTACCCTTGTCAAAGCTTAGTTGATCATATATTCTGGGCTCTCTGTTCTGTCCCCTTGGTCTCTTTGAAAAACTTCTTTGAAGTTTTTCTCTTGCATTATATATCTTTTTTCCTTATTGATTTGTAGGAGTTATTTGCATACTAAGGAAAGTATACCGCCATCTGTGATAAGTTATATAATTATTCCCAGTTTATTTATTTTTTTGGTATGTATGCTTTGCTGTGCAGGTTTTCAAAAAGATTATGTATTAAATAGTTGAATTTATCAATTCTTTCTCTGTTATAGTTTCTGAGTATTGTATTACACTTAGAAAAAAAAACCTTCCTTAAGATATCCTTTGGTATCTTCTAACACTTTTATCCTTTGTGTTAAACCTTTTATCCATTTGGAACTTATTTTGGTGTTAGATGTGAGGAGTGAGTAGAGGGTTTGCCACTTGTCCCAATACCACTCTTGAATTATTGAGTCTTAAAATCTACAATGACATTGCATTTTAAATGAGTCAGCGCCAAAGTATTGGAGTTTGAGCTTCAACATCAGTCCTTCCAACGAACACCCAGGACTGATGTCCTTTAGGATGGACTGGCTGGATCTCCTTGCAGTCCAAGGGACTCTCAAGAGTCTTTTCCAATACTACAGTCCAAAAGCATCAATTCTTTCGGGCTCAGCTTTCTTTATAGTCTAACTCTCACATCCATACATGACTACTGGAAAAACCACAGCCTTGACCAGATGGACCTTTGTTGACAAAGTAATGTCTCTGCTTTTTAGTATGCTGTCTAGGTTGGTCATAACTTTCCTTCCAAGGAGTAAGCGTCTTAAATTTCATGGCTGCAGTCACCATCTGCAGTGATTTCAGAGCCCTGAAAAATAAAGTCTGCCACTGTTTCCCCATCTATGCCATGAAGTGATGGGACCAGATGCCATGATCTTAGTTTTCTGAATGCTGAGCTTTAAGCCAATTTATTCACTCTCCTCTTTCACTTTCATCAAGAGGTTCTTTAGTTCTTCTTCACTTTCTGCCATGAGTGGTGTCATCTTCATATCTGAGGTTATTGATATTTCTCCCAGCAATCTTGATTCCAACTTGTGCTTCCTCCAGCCCAGCATTTCTCATGATGTACTCTGCATGTAAGTTAAATAAGCAAGGTGACAATACACAGCCTTGACATACTCCTTTTCCTATTTGGAACCAGTCTGTTGTTCCATGTCCAGTTCTAAGTGTTGCTTTCTGACCTGCATACAGGCTTGGATAGTAGTTTTAAAAATTCATTTATTTCTTTCTTTTAATCTTTACTAATGACTTAATTTTGCTCTGTATTTTTTTCTAACCCTTGAATAGGATGGCTTGCTTTCATTATAATCTTCCTATAATCGTGGATTTTAGCTATCTCAAATAAGCATCTATATGTAGTCTTTTCAGTACTTTTATTTTCTAGATATTCTTCATTTCGGTTCTGACTTCCTCTTTTCAACGACTAAAACACTTTTCTAAAAGTTCGGGTTGTTTTAAATTTTAGCTAATTATCTTATTTTAACCGTTCTCGAGACCACTAGAGAATTTTATCTTGCTCCCACTCCATTTGACTTTTTTCCCTGACTCTGCCTCGCCAGCTTCCGTGCGGTTTTAATAATAAAGGTCAGGAGGAGGGTTCCAGAACCAAGGAATGCCGAGGTCCAAGGGAAGGGACAGCAAGCCGGATTCCAGAGAAACTGAGGACGCAGCTAATCCCTCCACGAACTGGTGCAAAGGGCGGAGAAGCGGGGACCACACCCCCGCGGCGCGAGACCCGACTGGCCAATCGCCGCCCCCAAACCCTGCTCTGTTCTTTGATTGGTTTTGGTGGAGACGCCCCCACCACACCTCGGTCTGCCTACTGCTTGGCTTTGACTTGTACGGTGGCCGGCGGAGGACAAGAGGGCTGCGCAGCTGCGACAAGTTTATGTAGGGAGGGGGCCGCAGCTCGTAGCTTAAGGCGTTAGAGAGCGACGCGGCTGAGGGACATGTCGGCGGCCTCTTTGGTGTCGGTGCTGCTCGTGGCGGCGGAGAGGCACCGGTGGCAGCGAGTCCCGCGCTTGCTGCTGCCGCCGAGGTAACGGCGGGTGGAGGGGCGGTGGATCTTTGTCGCGCCCGGAAGTGAATGGACTCGTGCGCGCTGTGAGAGGCGCAGAGGAACCAAGGGTCGAGGGGGAGGAAGGACAGAAGAAAAATTCTAGCCCATCCCCGGAGGATTCCCTTCTTTTTCCCTTCCACACATCCACCCTTCAGCCTTCTGCCCATTTTGGAGGGGGTGGAGCTGGGCCTGCCATCTCCATGCTCCCCTCGCCACAGGGGCAAGAAAAACGCTTGTGCGGCTGCTAACCATTCACACTGGGCTTTCACTGCTTGCAGTCTGCGGCGAGCTTTGTTATAATCCCTCTTCTGGTGAAGTCCGAAGGAGCCAACGACTTGCCCTAGATTGCACTGCAGCTGTGTGTGTTAGTTGCTCAGTCGTGTCCGACTCTCAGTAAGAAATGGCGCCAAGATGCTAAGGGCTCTTGGAGTTCTTCCCCTTCCCTGAGATAAATCAAGTTAACAACAGCAAATTTATCGTCCAGAGGGCTGATAGGTTTTGTCAACAGCTTGGTACATATCAGATATGACTCACTCTACCTAACCTGACTGCTGATGAGTTTCAGGTTTTAAGCTTTGGCGCTTATGGTAAAGAACCCACCTGCCAATGCATGATCGCTGGTGGGGAATATCCCCTGGAGGAGGGCACTGGCAACCCACTCCAGTATTCTTGCCTGGAGAATCCCATGGACAGAGGAGCCTGGCAGGCTACAGGCCATCGGGTCTCAGAGTTGTACGCGACTGAAGCGGCTTAGCACGCACCCACGACAATAACTCTGGCAGTGAAGATACCCCCAGGTTTCCAGATAGCAGGCTTCTTTAACTTCCTTTGCCTTCTCTTCGCACCTCCTCTGCTTCCTCCTCGTTTATCATTCTGGAAAGATAGTATAGTTTAAGGGCACACACTCGATGCAGTCAGAGTTCGGGGGATTCAGTTTGTTCTTCACTGGGTGTGTGAGTAATCTTGGGCAAGTTACCTACTTCAGTGCATCAGTTTCTTTAGGAGGAGATGATGATACTATCCCTAGAAGAGACAACACTAGTATCTTGGACTATGTTTATTAAATGAATTAACATTAATGTGAAGAGGCTTAAATAGAATAAATAGAATTAGAACTATTTATTCTTAAATATAATCTGATGCATATGAATCAATCCATAGAAGTAGCCTTTGCAGACTCAATGATTTAAGTCTCAAGTTTTTTTGTTTTCTTTTATTGTCCCAAAGTTATTGTATATATGTAGATTTTCAGTTATTTAATTGTGTAGGACTAGCCCCAGAGTAAAATATGATGGTGAAAGCAATATTAGTGCTCTTCTCTTTCTCCTGATTTTTTCTTAAGTTTCCAGGGCTCTTCAGGATACTATACAGACTCATTTTCTCTTACTTCTCTCTACCTCTCAAATTTTTAGGTATTAGGTATCTATTCTCAAATAGTTGTCACCCTGGAAAATGTTAGAGTTGTTAATGGCATGCAGAACTAAAATCTTATAGGGTGTTTACATGTCTTTTTTTTTTTTTAAGAATTGGGATTTCATTCTAAGTGACAGAGGGAAACAACTGGAGGAGGAATTGAGCAGGGAGTGCCATGATCTGATTTATTTATTTGTTATTTGTAAAGATTTTATTTCAGTTTTTAAAAAATATTTATTTGGCTGGGCCAGGTCTTCGTTGCATCATGCAGAATCTTTTAGTTGGAGCATGCGGAATCTAGTTCCCTGACCAGGGATCAAACCCAGGCCTATATTGAGAGTGCCAAGGCTTAGCCACTGAACCACCAAGGAAGTCCTTCTTTACATATCTTTTTTTTTTTTTTTTTCAGTTGGAGGCTAATTTACAATATTGTGGTGGTTTTTGCCATACATTCACATGAATAAGCCATGGCTATACATTTACATATCTTTTTATGTTATGATTTTGTAGTAACTCAGAAAAGAAATCTAGTCTAGTGTAGAATTTTTTAAATGCGGATAAACTAGTGTAGAAATTCTTGAATCAGTGTACAATAATCTCATGAAGGCAACTTCTTAATGTTTTTTAAAGCATTTTAAATTGTAAATGGTGAAAAATGGAGTAGACCAGTCAGAATGTTGTTGGGATAGAAGATTATAGTTAAAGTGATGTGTGTGGGGTCTACACTGGAAAATGGCAGAAGAAGACTTTAGTTCAGCAATGTCCTTAAAACAGAATCAGAGTCTTAGCTGGATTTATCAAAAAATTGCAATTTTATAGACACTTGTCCCGGAGAAGGCAATGGCACCCCACTCCAGTACTCTTGCCTGGAAAATCCCATGGACAGAAGAGCCTGGTAGGCTGCAGTCCATGGGGTCGCTAGGGTCAGACACGACTAAGCGACTTCCCTTTCACTTTTCTCTTTCCTGCATTGGAGAAGGAAATGGCAACCCACTCCAGTGTTCTTGCCTGGAGAATCCCAGGGACGGGGGAGCCTGGTGGGCTGCCGTCTATGGGGTCGCACAGAGTCGGACTCACTGTAATGACTTAGCAGCAGACACTTGTCCAGGACAGGCCTTGAATCTTATCAGTAAACCTATCTGAAGACTGTGATAGGAAGAGACTTGGATCCTGTCCTCACCACTGAAGCTCAAGAAAGCTGTCAGGTGATTGGAAAGATGTGGGAAGGCATTAACCTCCTGAGAAATGGTCTTGTGGAACTCAAGTGCCGAAGCTATGGATCTTCCCAGGAGCCCTTTGTGGATGTCAGCTTTTGACTGAGTGTGCATTAGAGGGCAATGAGTGTCTGGTCCTCCACTCTAACAATCTAGCCTCCTGCATCTCTGCTCCAGTGAAAGGCTAGTCCTGTTCAATTACATTTCTATATATACTATTGATACATGTATATGTTACACATGTGAGTTATGCAGTATCTATAATCAGTTCAGTTCAGTTACTCAGTTGTGTCTGACTCTTTGTGACCCCATGGACTGCAGCACGCCAGGCTTCCTTGTCCATCACCAACTCCCAGAGCCTACTCAAACTCATGTCCATCGAGTTGGTGATGCCATCCAGCCATCTCATCCTCTGTCGTCTCCTTCTCCTCCTGCGCCCAATCCCTCCCAGCATCAGGGTCTTTTCCAGTGAGTCAACTCTTCGCATGAGGTGGCCAAGGTATTGGAGTTTCAGCTTCAGCATCAGTCCTTCCAGTGAACACCCAGGACTGATTTCCTTTAGGATGGACTCGTTGGATTTCCTTGCAGTCCAAGGGTATTCTTTTTAACTGACACCTAATAGGCATTGTATGAATCTGGCCTGCTTTCTATCAGTTCTTGGTTGGTTTCAATGTTAAGTTACTGTATCAATAGGTATGGTAGAACTTAAAGTTGTTAGACATTACAACTGGTTAAGATACAAATTATTAGGCTCCCTGCTTCTCCATTTCTTATATATATAAAAATTGTTTCTTGAGAGAGTGAAAAAATCTTAGATGTTAATTACCATTGTTGGTGGCTCTGCAAAGCTCAACCCCTCCTACAAAATCTTTTTCCTTAGTATTTTTTTTTTTAGTGGGGAGTAATGAAAAAAAGATTGAGAAACACTGATGTAGTGACTTGCTTGGTGTCACCAGCACTCTTTCTACTGCCTTTGCTCAGCTCGTTCCCTTTATTTCTCTGGGCTTAGCTGTGCAAACCTGTCTTACCAGAGGAGTGAATTAGATCAGTATTTTTCCAACTGTAGTTTGATCAATGTTTTATTTAATAAAATGGAATAGAACAGGAACTACTGAAACATAGGGAAATTTTTCTTTCTTGAAACTTCTGTGTTTGTATTGGATTGTAAAGTTGAACATAGTTTTTACTTTGGGTTCTAGTGAAAAGAGTTCGGGAAAAAAGCTGAACTGGATGATCTTGAAGTACTTTAGCTTTCTAATTGTCTCTAACTCCAGGCTCTCTTGCCAGACTCAGGAGTGAGCAGAGCAGCTTAGGTGGTCTGGTCAAGGACATGGAGTGCCAGGGAAATCAGTCAGAATTGTAATTTTTGATTTCTATATTTGTTTTCTTCCTACAAAGAAAATCTTATTAAATCATTAAATTTAACTAAGGTCTTATCTGGACTTGATTTCAAGTTTTAAAAAATTGAGATTCTTCTGAAAAAACAATGACAGATCTTATATATCCTGTTTAATTGTAATTCCATTTGGATTCATTTTATAGGGGATGGGCTTGGAAGCAAAGAACAAGGAAGTATGCAACAACCACAGGTACTGACAGTGTCTTCTGTTTGGCTTTGTTTCAGATTGTGAAGAAAAGGAAAGGTTTAATTATTTAATGTGTGCATAATAGATTATTTTTATATACTTAACTCACACCACTGTGTACAGAGGGATAGAGGCAATGGAGCAGAGTGACGAAGAGCTTCACTCATTGTGGAGTGAAGCTAACCTTGGTTCAAATCCTGGAGCTACCATTTCTTTTAGCTGAATTGTTAGCCCAAGTTTGTGTGCCCCACAGACAGTGAGGCCAAATAAACCAAAACATTGAAGTTTGGAGCAGAGAAAGGTTTATTGCAGGGCTCATGCCTCAAAAAGCCCTGAGTTCCCCAGAAGGGTTTCAGCACAACATCTTTAGAAGTCAGGTGAGGGAGATGGGGCTCAGGATATGTGATGAGCTTGTGCACAAGTCTCTGATTGGCTGATGGTGAGGAAACAGGGTGATGTCACAGGGTGATGTCACATTATCAGTCCTTAGGCTCTAGGAGACCTGGGGTTATGTACTCATGGTCACCAAGTAGTTAACCAGTCCCCCACCTATACTGAGGGACAACTATATTTTGCATTCTCATTCCTTAATTCCCCAGTAATATTTGTATATGGTTTTCATGGTATTTTAAACAGGACAAAACATTTCCAAGGTCCTCATTGCAAACAGAGGAGAAATTGCCTGCAGGGTGATACGGACAGCCAAAAAAATGGGTGTACAGTCTGTGGCTGTTTATAGTGAGGCCGACAGGAATTCCATGCATGTTGACATGGTACGTTTTTAAAAACCAGAAGTCAAATTTTGTAAGTGACTGTTACTTGTTTATTGTGTCAGTATTTTACTTCTTGGTTGACAGTTTATATTTGCTAGTGTTAACAGTGTCTAAGTAGGTAAGTTCAACCTGCTCAGTGATAATTTATCTTGGTAACCAAACATAACACCAGTGGGATTAACTATGTGCTTAGTGGTGCAGTTGACTGGTAGGCAAGGTCCTGTTTCATCAAGGGTTGGTTCAGAGAGTGCGGCTGACCCACAGATCCCACTGTCAGTGGCGCACGTCCAGATCCTCGATTTCCCAGAAGGACTGAGGTCAGCCTTTGCAACTGCCACTTACTGGCCAAGGGATCTTGGGCAACTCACTTAATGTTTCTGAGCCTTGACTTAACTGTAAATTATAACTGAAAGGACCTTACTCCCCTGAGGTTTGTAATTGTTATTAGTTGTTAACACCAGACAGAACCCAACCATGGATAAACTTAGGTACTGGCCTTCTTTCTGGCTGCAGCAAGACTCCAAAGACTGCCAGAAATTCCTGGTGACCTGCTTCACCTGGGTTTTCCACACTGCACAGCAGGCCCATGCAGTTCTCTGGCCACTTTCCCCTCAGATTCTATCTGGAACCCATTTTGTTCCATTCTAGCCTCTGAGTCTTCCTCTACCACCTGTTGTCACCTGATCCCAATTCACAGAGGACGTAGGACTGAGCTTCCTGCCGCAGAACCCACTCACTGCATCTGCATCTATCCTCTTCCCATCCAAGGCCAGTTGTCTTCCTGTGCTATGGAATCCTTCTGTCTCCTGCCAAGAATCTTCCAATTTCTCCTTTTCTCACTGTGCATTCTCACTTTAGATTGTATCATCAACTCCTTTGGTAAAAACTTCCCAAAGTGAGTTTCTAGCCCAGCCTTCCTTTTGAATGTGATCCATGTCTGTCCAGCTCCCCCTGGATGGGCACCAAACCAGTATGTCTGAAATTGAACTCATCACCTTTCATCTCTTCTGAAGCTGCTTTTCTTACAGACTTCCTTAACCCAGTAGATCGCAGTACCATTGCTTATAAAGATAATAATGCCAGAGATTCAGGGGTTGTTTGAGTATCTCCCATCCTCATCCCCAGTCTACATCATCCCCCCCTCCCCCATCCAGACAATCCCCAGTTGTTGTTAATTCTGCTTCTCAAACATTTCTTTGCACTTCTGTCTGCCCTCTACCACCTGCGCCTTAAGTCAGAACCACTGTCATCTTCCCCTGGTCAGATGCTGTAGCCTTGTACGTGGTTTGCCTGCTTCTACTCTTGACCCCCTCCCACAATATTTTCTACACTCCAGCCAGATTGATAGCTTGAAAAGCAGATTTCCATGTTACTCCTATGCAAGATGGATACTATTCAGTGCTGCTTAATGTGGTTAGAAATTAATTTGCTGATAGAAATATATATTAATGACACCATTTCAAAGGGTGATTAACCAGGAGTGATTAAAATGTCATGTCTTTCACCCAGCCCTGCAAACACTCCTCTAGATCTCCGCCCAGAGATACACTCATACATGTGCCCCCGAAGTCATGTACAAGATGTTGCTGGCACCCATTTGCCATTATGGCTTGAATGTCTGTTAAGAAGTACCTGATTAAATGAACTAAGTTACCTCCCTACTGTGGAACTTTATGCAATTGTTTCAAAAAAATGAAGTAGACATGTGTACTAGCAAGGAAAGATGTACTGTTAATGAAAAAAGGAATTGCAGACAGTGACTCTAGAGTTTAACCCTATTTATGTAAAAGCAAAAACTAAAACTGTTGTATGGTTATATAAATATGTTCAAATAAATAGGAATGTGGAAATGGAAAGATATGTCCCAAATTGATCACAGAGGTAACTTCTGCTCTGCTTCAAGAGATGCTATGATTATGTGACAGTTTTAAGCGACAGTATAAAATAGTTCACAAATGTATAGAAGGAGTATTATCATACTGTAATAATGATAAAACTTCAGGAAACTTTGTAATTTTATTTCTTGCTGTATACATCTGTTGTATATTTTGTCTGTTTTCAAACTGCGTTTTTGGCATTAACTACATTTAAGGTTACTCTTGTTGCTAATAATAATGCTGTGACTAATGCCTCTTCCTTCCTAACCCAGAGCACTTTAATTTCACTCTGTGTGTTTTATTCATAAAAAGTCAAGTTTTGGGTATCTCATGCAAAAGATTCCAAACTGGCTAATTTTGGTAACATAGACATGAGCTGCTGCTGCTTTCTCAGTTCTTGCGTTGTCCTTAGGCAGCCAGCAGTTCTGTACAGTGTACGCATGGCTCCTAGCTGTGTGGTCTGTTAAGCCTGTAATATTCCTTCCACAGGCAGATGAAGCCTATCTCATCGGCCCCGCTCCCTCTCAGCAGAGCTACCTTTCTATGGAAAAAATCATTCAAGTGGCCAAGATCTCTGCCGCACAGGTAATAGAGTCATGAAGAAATCTTCATTGCAAGAGGAATAAGTTTTGTACAGTTTACACAAAGTTATTTATTATTTATAGAACTTGTTCTCTCTTTTTAACTATTCCTCAGGTTTTTACATTTGATTATGGGTTGTTCACTTCATGGGAAATAGATGGGAAAACAGTGGAAACAGTGTCAGACTTTATTTTTGGGGGCTCCAAAATCACTGCAGATGGTGATTGCAGCCATGAAATTAAAAGGCTCTTACTCCTTGGAAGGAAGGTTATGACCAACCTAGATAGCATATTCAAAAGCAGAGACATTACTTTGCCAACAAAGGTCCATCTAGTCAAGGCTATGGTTTTTCCAGTGGTCACGTATGGATGTGAGAGTTGGACTGTGAAGAAAGCTGAGCGCTGAAGAATTGATGCTTTTGAACTGTGGTGTTGGAGAAGACTCTTGAGAGTCCCTTGGACTGCAAGGAGATCCAACCAGTCCATTCTAAAGGAGATAAGTCCTGGGTGTTCATTGGAAGAGCTGATACTGAAGCTGAAACTCCAAAACTTTGGCCATCTCATGCGAAGAGTTGACTCATTGGAAAAGACCCTGATGCTGGGAGGGATTGGGGGCCCGAGAGGAAGGGGATGACAGAGGATGAGATGGCTGGATGGCATCACTGACTCGATAGACATGAGTTTGAGTGAACTCTGGGAGTTGGTGATGGACACGGAGGCCTGGCATGCTGCAATTCATGGGGTTGCAAAGAGTCGGACATGACTGAGCGACTGAACTGAAATGAATGGGGTTGTTATTGTAAACAAGACGTGTCCCTTCTCACTCATCAGCCACTCTACCTTCTTACTGAATCCTGTGCTTTAGATCTTTAGATGTAAAAGCTTTAGATCTTCGGGGAAACAGGTAAAGGGAGGTTTTAATTACATATTTAAGAGGGAGATCCTCTGTCTTCCAAGAAATCCTCTATCTTCTGAGACAGGTCCTAGGAACATCAGATTCTTAGGGAGATTTCTCCCTAAGAAAGAATTAGATGTTGGTCTAAATTATAAGGAAAAGTAGAATCAAAAAAGGAATCTTTTTCCCTCTTGACTTCCAGGGCCCTGCTCCCTGGTTTTTCAACATCTCAGGCTCAAAACTTCACTGCTATTACATCTCTCATCCTTCGAAATAAAACAGGAGCCAACTCGTATTGAATCTTTCTATGAATTGTCTCCAGAAGTTCTTTTTAATCACACAGCCAGTCCTTACAATCTCTTATCTGGATTTTCTGATTCTCATCTGATTTCCTTGCTTCTAAATCCCCTGCCCATCCAATGAGTTGTGCTAGGCAGATTACTGCTAGCACTTGGCTTTTACTGTAAGACAGGTGTTTCCTAAACACTTGTTTCATCAATACCGCCTACTCTTTATTTTTTTCTCAATAACTTGCCCCCTGTCTCATCCTATTCCCCAGTGAGTAAATCTCCAGTGGTTACAAGGTAAAGTTCAAACTCTTCAGCCTAGCATTTGAGTGTTTCCAGTATTTATCAAAACTTACCTCTCATCACCAGTTCTTTATTATGGCTACAGTGAACTTTTCTCCATCTTTACACATCATGCTTATTTCCCTGAGCATTTGCTTATATTGTTCTATGTGCCTAAAGTACTCTTTTATTCGCTCAGCAAGCATTATTTGGTCTTCTGCTTTGTGCCAGCTTCTAAGTATGAATGCAGCAATGACTAAGAGTTTATACCCTGTATCTAAAGCTACACTCTGGTAGTTGAGGCAGAAAATAATGAAACCAGTTCAGTTCAGTTCAGCCATTCAGTCACGTCTGACTCTTTGCGACCCCATGGACTGCAAAACTCCATGCCTCCCTGTCCATCACCAACTCCCAGAGTTTACTCAAGCTCATGACCATCGAGTCAGTGATGCCATCCAACCATATCATCCTCTGTCATCCCCTTCTCCTCCCGCCTTCAATCTTTCCCAGCATCAGGGTCTTTTCCAATGAGTCAGTTCTTCGCATCAGGTGGCCAAAGTATTGGAGTTTCAGTTTCAGCATCAGTCATTTCAATGAATATTCAGGACTGATTTCCTTTAGGATGGACTGGTTGGATCTCTTTGCAGTTTAAGGGACTCTCAAGAGTCTTCTCCAACATCACAGTTCAAAGCATCAATTCTTCAGCGCTCAGCTTTCTTTATGGTCCAACTCTCACATCCATACATGACAAAAACTATAGCTTTGACTAGATGGACCTTTGGTGGCAACGTAATGTCTCTGCTTTTTAATATGCTGTCTAAGTTGGTCATAACTTTTCTTCTAATAAGCAGGCATCTTTTAATTTCATGGCTGCAGTCACCATCTGCAGTGATTTTGGAGCCCATGAAAATAAAATCTGTCACTGTTTCCATTGTTTCCCCATCTATTTGCCATGAAGTGATGGGACCAGATGCCATGATCTTCGTTTTCCGAATGTTGAGCTTTAAGCCAACTTTTTCACTCTCCTCTTTCACTTTCATCAAGAGGCTTTTGAGTTCCTCTTCACTTTCTGCCATAAGGGTGGTATCATCTGCACATCTGAGGTTATTGACATTTCTCCCAGAAATCTTGATTCCAGCTTGTGCTTCATCCAGCCCAGTGTTTCTCATGATGTACTCTGCATATAAGTTAAATAAGCAGGGTGACAATATACTCCTTTTCCTATTTGGAACCAAGTCTGTTGATCCATGTCCAGTTCTAACTGTTGCTTCCTGACCTGCGTATAGGTTTCTCAAGAGGCAGGTCAGGTGGTCTGGCATTCCCGTCTTTTTTAGAATTTTACACAGTTTATTGTGATCCACACAGTCAAAGGCTTTGGCATAGTTAATAAAGCACAACTAAATGTTTTTCTGGAATTCTCTTGCTTTTTTGATAATCCAGCAGGTGTTGGCAATTTGATCTGGTCCAGCTTGAATATCTGGAAGTTCACAGTTCACATACTGTTGAAGCCTGGCTTGGAGAATTTTGAGCATTACTTTACTAGTGTGTAAGATCAGTGCAATTGTGCGGTTTGAGCATTCTTTGGCATTGCCTTTCTTTGGGATTAGAATGAAAACTGACCTTTTCCAGTCCTGTGGCCACTGCTGAGTTTTCCAAATTTGCTGGCATATCAAGTGCAGCACTTTCACAGCATCATCTTTCAGGATTTGAAATAGCTCAACTGAATTCCATCTTCTCCACTAGCTTTGTTCATAGTGATGCCTCCTGAGGCCCACTTGACTTTGCATTCCAGGATATCTGGCTGTAGGTGAGTGATCACACCTTCGTGATTATCTGGGTTGTGAAGATCTTTTTGTATAGTTCTTCTGTCTATTCTTGCCACCTCTTCTTAATATCTTCTGCTTCTGTTAGGTCCGTACCATTTCTGTCCTTTATTGTGCCCATCTTTGCATGAAATGTTCCCTTCATTTCAGTCAGTTCAATCGCTCAGTCGTGTCCGACTCTTTGCGACCCCATGAATCGCAGCACGCCAGGCCTCCCTGTCCATCACCAACTCCCAGAGTTCACCCAAATTCATGTGCATTGAGTCAGTGATGCCATCCAGCCATCTCATCCTCTGTCGTCCCCTTCTCCTCCTGCCCCCAATCCCTCCCAGCATCAGAGTCTTTTCCAATGAGTCAACTCTTCACATGAGGTGGCCAGTGTACCGGAATTTCAGCTTTATCATCATTCCTTCCAAAGAACACCCAGGGCTGATCTCCTTTAGAATGGACTGGTTGGATCTCCTTGCAGTCCAAGGGACTCTCAAGAGTCTTCTCCAACACCACAGTTCAAAAGCATCAGTTCTTCAGCGCTCAGCTTTCTTCACAGTCCAACTCTCACATCCATACATGACCACTGGAAAAACCATAGCCTTGACTAGATGGACCTTTGTTGGCAAAGTAATGTCTCTGCTTTTTAATATGCTATCTAGGTTGGTCATAACTTTCGTATCTCTAATTTTCTTGACATGATCTCTAGTCTTTCCCATTCTATTGCTTCCCTCTATTTCTTTGCATTGATCACTGAGGAAGGCTTTCTTATCTCTCCTTGCTATTTTTTGGAACTCTGCATTCAAATGGAATACATTCAAATGCATTTAGTATCTTTCTTTTTCTCCATTGCTTTTCACTTCTTTTCTTTTCACAGCTATTTGTAAGGCCTTCTCAGACAACCATTTGGTCTTTTTGCGTTTCTTTTTCTTGAGGATGGTCTTGATCCCTGCTTCCTTTACAATGTCACGAACCTCCATCCATAGTTCTTCAGGCACTCTGTCTATCAAATCTAATCCCTTGAATCTATATCTCACTTCCACACTGTATAATTGTAAGGGATTTGATTTAGGTCATACCTGAATGGTCTGTGGTCATACCTGAATGGTTTTCCCTACTTTCTGAATTTAAGTCTGAATTTGGCATTAAGGTGTTTATAATCTGAGCCACAGTCAGCTTCTAGTCTTGTTTTTGCTGACTGTATAGAGCTTCTCCATCTTTGGCTGCAAAGAATATAATCAGTCTGATTTCAGTGTTGACCATCTGATGATGTCCATGTGTAGAGTCTTCTCTTGTGTTGTTGGAAGAGGGTGGTTGCTATGATCAGTGCATTCTCTTGGCAAAAGTCTATTAGTCTTTGGTCTGTTTCATTCTGTACCTTAAGGCCAAATTTGCCTGTTACTGCAGGTGTTTCTTGACTTCCTACTTTTGCATTCCAGTCCCCTATAATGAAAAGGACTTCTTTTTTGAGTGTTAGTTCTAGAAGGTCTTGTAGGTCTTCATAGAACCATTCAACTTCAGCTTCTTCAGCATTTCTGGTCAGGCCATAGACTAGGATTACTGTGATATTGAATGGTTCGCCTTGGAAATGAACAGAGATCATTCTGTCGCTTTTGAGACTGCATCCAAGTACTGCATTTCAGACTCTTTTGTTGACTATGATGGCTACTCCATTTCTTCTAAGGGATTCCTGCCCACAGTACTAGATATAATGGTCATCTGAGTTAAATTCACCCTTTCCAGTGAATGAAACAAGTAAAGAACTAATATAAATAAGAATGTTATAAGTGGTAGAAAGAAAATAAAGCTGGATAAGGGGTTACAGACTTGTTAGGAAATGCTTTTAAATATTCATTTAAAAGTGCGATCAGCGCCTCTCTGAAGAGGTGCCAGTTGAACAGAGACCTGCCTGAAGAGAAGGAACCAATCATAAAAGTTCAATCAAATGGGACTGCCAGGACACTGAGTTCCTTATACACTGAGATGTGTATAAGGTTTATATTCAAGGGACAAAAATATTTGGTGTGGATGGAGGGAAGGCAGTGAAGAGCTGTGTCATTCAGGATCCAGTTAGTAAAATTCCACTAGATATTTCAACAGAGGGGAATTAAGTTAGGGATTAGTTCCACCAGTTGTCTAGAAGGACTAGAAGAGAAAAAAAGTATGTTGAAATTACCTAGTGATAAAAACTTACCTCTTTGACCGGGGAAGAGGTTGGAGGAAGGACCTTCTACCTTCTGCAGCTCTTCCTCAGTTCTCTGTGGAGGGGCCCTACCTAGGAGCATGAGGCTAGTTCTGAAAATTCCAGGGGAGACTCATCTTGGGAACTGCTGGTGAGGGCTATGGAGGAACAGAGAGCTTCCCTGGCTGCCAGTTGCCCTACAGTGACCCCTGCTGGTAGAACCTGATAGGGAACCAGCTGTCCAGAATGGTAATTGGCAGAGCCTGGTCGCCAAACTCAATGGAAGGTTGGTTTTGGAGCTGGAAAACCAACAAGACACAAGAGGAAGGTGGTAGGTGATGAAGCTGAGAAGGGTAGAGGCAGCATCTTTTAGACTACTATAGGCCTTATACAGAGCATTAGTAAGGAGTTTACATTTCATTCTAAATAGCTATTAGAGGACTTTAAGCGGAGGAGTGAGGTGATCTGATTTATATTTTAATAAGATCTTTGTGGCTGCTGGTGGGGAATCAGCCAGTGGAAGGGGGCAAAGGTGGAATGAGAACAAAGGCAGCAGTCAGGATAATTAGGAGTCAATTGCTACAGACTTGCTCTTCACTAGCACCTGAATTCCTGCCTCTAACAAGTCACATTGATGTCTGCCTTTTCCTTTAGCATTTGCTTTCCAGTTCCAGCCATCTTTAGATTTAATTAGCTGTTTTTTTGTTTAACAATTCTAATGCACATCACGACTCCTTGACTCCACTGTGCTCCGCTTAAAACAAGAACCCACATTTGAGACTTTTTTCTCTACCTCCCAACATTCCTGTTACCTGGCACAGGGAGTCATTAATTTGAATTAATGAATATATGCAGTTGTTTTGTATTTATGTGTTTCTGCATCAGTGTTCTCTTCTTTAGAATCAGAGTTTCTAGACTGAACAATGTAGGCATTAATTTATAAACACAGATATTTAAAATTTGCTTGTTTCTAAAACTTTTTAATTATCAGTTGGAGTAAAAGGCCCTTAGGAATCCAGGCACTGTAACGTAATTGTCACTTTGTATCTATTACGTGTTTGAGCTTCCACGATACAGTATTATTACCACCATTTTACAAACGTAAAATCTAATGCGCAAGATACATGATACCCAAAATCATCCAGTCTCACTACTCAAAGTGTGGTCCATGGCATCATTTGGTTGAAATATAGGCTCTTAGGCCTCACTCCTAACCAGGTATAATTTACATTTTTATGCCTAATTTGCATTTTTCCCCCAAGGTCCCCAGGTGCTTTGAAAGCAAAACTTGTCTCATCAATGAAAGAGAAAGAATTAAACAAAAGTTTCTTGACTCTCAGCTCCTATTTAATAGACTTTGTCTGGCATTTTAGGAAAGAGGAAGGTGTTGTTTAATCAGAAGTTTCAAAAATAACTTCTTGTAAGCCAGTCAGCTTCCTTATTTTATCTTTGCTTTCTAATCAAAGAGGTGAAAATCCTTTTCCTTTTTAATGGCAGTTCACTGAGACCATTTTTCAGTGTAAGTAATGACTCTATAGCAAATGTATCATATGTTAATTCTGGGGAGTTTGTCAACGCCATATCTATCTGGATTAGTATTACATTAGATGCTGTGAGAACACAAATAGTGTTCAGTTCAGCTGAGTCGCTCAATCGTGTCTGGCTCTTTGCGACCCCATGAATCGCAGCACGCCAGGCCTCCCTGTCCATCACCAACTCCCAGAGTTCACTCAAACTCATGTCCATCGAGTCGGTGATGCCATCCAACCATCTCAGCCTCTGTCGTCCCCTTCTCCTCCTGCCCCCAATCCCTCCCAGCATCAGAGTCTTTTCCAATGAGTCAACTCTTCGCATGAGGTGGCCAAAGTACTGGAGTTTCAGCTTTAGCATCATTCCTTCCAAAGAACAGCCAGGGGTGATCTCCTTTAGGATGGACTGGTTGGATCTCCTTGCAGTCCAAGGGACTCTCAAGAGTCTTCTCCAACACCACAGTTCAAAAGCATCAATTCTTCGGGGCTCAGCTTTCTTCACAGTCCAACTCTCACATCCATACATGACCACTGGAAAAACCATAGCCTTGACTAGATGGACCTTTGTTGGCAAAGTAATGTCTCTGCTTTTCAATATGCAAATAGTGTTACAGTAACACAAATAATCTTCATACATTTTGCCTGGATATTTAAGATTTGAGGTGAATTGTAAGCATTACAGATAGTGGTTAAGAGTAAAAGCAAGAAATAAGTAATATGGGACTATTATTGGGGCATAGTGATTGGAATTAAGTCAGAAAACTTAGGCCAGAGAAAGCTGCCTGATCAAAAAGGAAGTTTGGTAGGTTACAATTTACAGGGCTCTTTGCTTGCTTGCATGCATGCTAAGTCACATCTAACTCTTTGTGACCCTATGGACTATAGATTGCCAGGCTTCTCTGTCCATGGGTTTCTCCAGGCAAGAATACTGGAGTGGGTTGCCATGTCCTCCTCCAGGGGATGTTCCTGACCCAGGGATCAAACCTGTGTCTCTTACATCTCCTGCATTGGCAGGCAGGTACTTTACCCCTAGGGCCACCTGGGAAGCCCACAGGGTTCTTCACTAAAAGGCTATTTGCCAATTAGGGGAGCAAACCTTGCCCTCACTTTGACAAGAATCATATTGATTATTTTAATAAAGGACATTGAATAATGTATGCGTAGCGACTGAGCGACTTCACTTTCACTTTTCACTTTCATGCATTGGAGAACGAAACGGCAACCCACTCCAGTATTCTTGCCTGGAGAGTCCCAGGGACAGAGGAGCCTGGTGGGCTGCCATCTATGGGGTCACACAGAGTCGGACACGACTGAAGTGACTTAGCAGTGATATTGAAAGAAGTTTGCAAAAGATGTAGAATTCTTTTTTTAAATTTTTATACAGTTTTTAAAGGATACATTTCACTTGCAGTTATTACAAAGTATTGGCTATATTCCCTGTGTTGTAGAATATATTGTAGCTTATTTTATACGAAATGGTTTATACCGCTTAGTCTCCTCCCCCTATTTTGCCCCTCCGTTTTGCCCTCTCTGCACTGGTAGTTCTATGTATCTGTGAGTCTGCTTTTTTTTTTTCCTGGTCACGCAGCGTAGCTCGCAGCGTCTTAGTTTCCTGGCCAGAGATTGAACCTGCGACCCTGGCAGTGAGAGTACTGAGTCCTAACCACTGGACTGCCCGGGAATTCCCTGTTTCTTTTTTGTTGTCTTCACTAGTTTGTTGTATTTTTTAGATTCCTCATATAAGTGACATCATATTTGTCTTTCTCTGTCAGATTTATTTTACTTAACATAATGCCTTCCAAGTCCATTCATGTTGCTGCAAATGGCAAAATTTCATTCTTTTTTATGGCTGGGTAATATTCCATTGTGTACATATACCAGATCTTATTTATCCATTCGTCTATTGATGGGCATTTGGGTTGCTTGCAGATCCTAGCAATTGTAAATAATGCTTCTGTGAACCCAGTAGAATTGTTGGGTTTATGGTAGTTCTCTTTTCAGATTTTTGAGAAGCCTCCATAGTGGCTGCACCAATTTACATTCCCACCAACAGTGCAGAAGTATCCCGTTTTGTCCATATCCTTACCAGCATTTATTATTTCTGTTCTTTTTGATGGTAGCCCTCTGACAGTTGTGAGATGATATCTCATTGTAGTTTTGATTTGCATTTCCCTGTTAATTAGTGATGTTGAGCATCTTTTCATGTGCCTGTTGGCCATCTGCACTTCCTTTTTGGAGAAATGTCCATTGGGTTCTTCTGCCCATTTTTTAATCAGGTTGTTTGTTTTTTTGATGTTGAATTGTATGAATTGTTTATATGTTGCATATTAATCCCTTATCAGTCATATCATTTGCAAACATTTTCTCCCATTCAGTAGATTGTGTTTTAGTTTTGGCAATGGTTTCCTTTGCTGACCAAAAGCTTTTAAGTTTAATGTGGTTCCTTTTGTTTATTTTTGCTTTTATTTCCTATTCTTTAGGAGACTGATCAAAAAAATATATATTGTTGCAATTTATGTCAAAGTGTGTTCTGCCTGTGTTTTCCTCTAGGAGTTTTATAATATCTGGTCTTACATTTAGGTCTTTAATCCATTTTGAGTTTATCTTTGTATATAATGTTAGAGAATGTTCTAATTTTATTCTTTTACATGTGGCTGTATATGTACCACTTATTGAGAGTGGTCTTTTAATAATAAAGAGACTGTCTTTTCTCCATTGTATATTTTTGCCTTCTTTGTTGTAGATTGAACATAGGTATGTGGATTTTTTTTTTCTGGGCTCTATCCTGTTCCATTGATGTATGTCTGTTTTTATACCAGTACCATACTGCTTTGACTACTATAGCTTTGTAGTATAGTCTGAAGTCAGAGAGTGTGGTTCCTCTAGCTCTGTTCTTAAAATTGTTTTGGCTATTTGAAGTCTTTTGTGTTTCCATGTAGAATTCTAAATGTGGCCATTTTGACATAGGCATTTTTATAGACACTATAAAATTTACTGATGAGCTAAATTTCTGGTAATTTGTTCTGTGACATGGCTGTATTGAGAGAATCTAGAAGATATAATGGTAAGCATGCTCATTAGACTGGTCCTCTTGATTGTCAGTTGTCTCAGGTCTCCTGTGGCTGGGAAAGCAGTAGTAGTAGTAAGCTCTGGCTGAAGATTAGAACCACTGAGGAGCCTTTTAAAGAAAATGTTGATGGTAGTACCTTGGGCGGGACCTAAAATTACCTGGAAGAGAGCTTTCTGCCCTCTGATGGAATGTTGATGATTATTTTTTTCTTGAACTGAGTGTTTATGAAAACTATGTTTAAAAAAGCTATATACTTACAATGTGCATTTTTTTGTAAAGGGGCTTCCCTTGTGGCTCAGCTGGTAAAGAATCCGCCTGCAATGTAGGAGACCTAGGTTTGATCCCTGGGTTGGGAAGATCCCCTGGAGAAGGGACCAGCTACCCCCTCTAGTATTCTGGCCTGGAGAATTCCATGGACTGTATAGTCCATGGGGTTGCAAAGAGTCAGACACGACTGAGCGACTTACTTACTTTTTTGTAAGTATATTATTATTTAGTGAAAAGCTTTTGCCAGGCCTCACCCATCCCCTTGGTTACCTGGATTAGCTCCTAAACACGAATGTTTTGTGAAAGTGCTCCAGTTTCTTTTAATGTGCCACCAGGAATAAATAACTTTATTAGAGACATTTCAAAATCATACACACACAAAAAAAGAATTTGAGGATTATGAATTGTCTGCTCCACCGTGGAAAGCAGACACATCTCAATTTTGCTGAAGACAGAGCCAATAATAACAACAACAACTTTGTATCTATGCATATGCTTGAACAAGCACAGCGCAGAATAGACACTAACTGTAAACATGGAAGGAATTATTTTGGCAGAGATTTAAGGGTAGGAGATGATACCAGTTTTCTGTCTTTTGTGTTAAAGGTGTCTTATTACCAAAGGATGAACAGTCTAAAAAGACTTGCAATCCTGTGTTGCACCAGGGTGAATCGGCAGCTAAACGCTTGCCTGATGGCCAGGAAATTAGCCCACTGGTAGTGGTAGCATTGTTAGATTTCCTTTTTAATCCATTCAAATGCTCGAGGATACTGTGGTTTGTATATCTTAGTGTTCACCCTAAATGAAATTAGTTAAATTCCTTGAGGCCATTCCCATAATGTGTTTGAACATTATTGTTTGCAAAGAGACAGCTGCTTTTCGTCTTAGTTACAAAGAGAGAGTATTTATCTAGTTAATCAGGGTTCTGTTGAATTAGGTAGGTAGTTCCAAAAGAAGGGAAGCTAGCAGCAAACACAGAAAATGAAATTAAGGAAGCAGTTGTATTTGCAATAACATCAATGAAAATCAAATACTTAGTAAAAAAGTTTAAGACCTATCTACTGAAAACTATGAAACATTTCTGAGAAAAATTAAAGACCTATACATGCATGTTTATGATAGCATTAATCATAACAGCCAAAAACTGAGAAAAATCCAAATTAATAAAAAACAAAATGTGTGGGCTTCCCTGGTAGCTCAGTGGTAAAGAATCTGCCTGCCAATATAGGAGACACAGGTTCAATCCCTGGTCAAGAAGATCCCACATGCTGGGAAGCAGCTACGCCTGTGTTCCAGAGCCTGGCAGCCGAAACCACTGAGCACGTGGCCACGACTACTGAAGCCCATGTGCCTAGAGCCTGTGCTCAGCAACAAGAGAAGCCACTGCAGTGAGAAGTCTGTGCACCGCAACTAGAGAGTAGCCCCTGCTCACCACGAGAGACAAGCCCAGGCAGCAGCGAAGACTCAGTGCAGCCAAAAATTATATAAAAATAAATAAAATTATTTTTTTAATGTGATATAGCCATATAGTCTGTAAACAAAAGTGGTATATATATCCATGTTGTGGTATGCACCAGTACTCTCTATTTTTCTTTTTGCTGGTGAACCACAGAAAATTATAATAAGTTTAAACCAGACATATAAAATTGTAGACTATATGGTTCCATTATATGAGTCTTCTAAAAGAGGTAAAATTATATAGAAAGAAAGCAAGTCAGTGGTTGCCTGGTTCTATGAGCAAGGATTCATCATTTATGCAAATGGGCATATAGGAATTCTGGTAGAAGTGTCCTAAAGTTGGGGTATAGTCACAGTCCAGTGACAGCACAGTTACATAAATGTGCTTGATTCATCAGACTGTCAATGGGTGAATGTTTCATATTGTAAATTCTACCTTTAAAAAAGCTGTTAAAAAATCAGATAGGACTGGCATGTAGACCTGTTTTACTTTGCCTAACATAAATAATATTTGACATTTCATATAAAATGACTAAAATTGAACTTTGGTTTAAAAGGAACAAAACTCTGAGCTGACATCAAAATGTGATTATTTGTATTCAGTATCTAGCATATTGCTATGTGCTGTTACTAAGATGTGGGTTTTTCTAGTCACAGGAGTTTCCCAGACGTCTAAAGCTTACCCCTTTTATTTTGAAAGGTTCTTTGGACTGTTTTGAAATAGGGTTGGATAAGCTTTTTTCTTTTCACATTCTCTTGGTTATAATTATATGTACTTAATTATTATTTTAAAAGGACAGAAATGCCCTCAGGACTATTGAAGTTGGAGAGTTGCCTTACTCCTTGCTAAACCACATAAGCCTGTTCCACTTTTTACTCTCCTCTCTTTTGTCCCTTTTCACTGTCAGCATGTTTCTCTTAGAAATCTTGCTGTCATTCAGTTACTGATTTTCCTCTTCTGTGGGATAAGACAGTCAAGTACATTTCTTAAAACTCTGAGTAAGTTGCAAGTGATTAGGTTAAAATCTAAGAGGGTCCTTTTTCACTGAAGTATATACAGACTTTAATACTGTTTGACTATATGACTTTTTGTTTGATTCTTAGCTTTTTTTCTGGAAAGGCAGCATCAGCAGATAGTGACCTGAAGCTAAATGAGTTAGTATTGTGTAAGGGTGTTCTTTGCAACTTTTGGGCACACGGTTTCGGTTCTAGGTCAGCTTTGTAGAGAGAGCAAACCGCCCCTCACCTGCCTTACCACCCTGAAGTTCTTTACTCCTAACTGCAAATATTCTGTGACATTTCGTATATACCTGAAAGAATTTAAAGCAGGATACTTGTATACTAACGTTCATAGCAGCATTATTCACAGAAACCAAAAGGTGAAAGCAGTCCTCATGTCTATCAACAGATGCGTGGATGAATAAAATGTAGACTATAACTGCAGTGGGCCATTATGCAGCCATAGAAAGGAATGATATTCTAATACTTGAAAATAGCATGCTAAATAAAATAAGCCAGAGACAGACAGACAAATATTGTTTGATTCCCTTTTATCAGGTACAGGAAAGATGGAAAATAAAATAGAGGTTATCAGGGAATGGGAAATTATTATTTAATAGGTATAGAATTTGGGGGTTGATGGATGATGGTGATGGTTGCACAACGTTGTGAGTGTACTTAATGCCACTGACTATATACTGAAAGTGGTTAAAATGGTAAATTTGATATATTACCACAATAAAAAGAAATATTGGTTTTTCTGTTTCAGGTAAGGCTTCAGAACTTTAGTATGAAAATTCAATTGTAAGTCAAATATGCTTCAATTAAAAAATATATTAGAAAAATAAAGTTCAGACATCTCTTTGGAAACATATTCTGTTAGAGACCATATGTACCTATCAACAGCATAGGGAGAGGCCTCCCCAGAGGGAGATGCCATCACCCGTATCACGGTCTGCTAGGGGAGCACTAAAAGCTTATCTATTCATTTCTCCCTTCTAGGCTATCCATCCAGGATATGGCTTTCTCTCAGAAAACATGGAATTTGCCGAACTGTGTAAGCAAGAAGGAATTATTTTTGTAGGTCCTCCTTCATCAGCAATTAGAGACATGGGTATAAAGAGGTATGAGTTTATATCTTTTAAATACGGCCATAAGAAGGTTAATTAAAATGGTTTATTTTACCTACAATAGACCTAGGTAATAGGTTAATATATCTTTACGTCATCATAGGCATAACTTATGTATATGCCACTACAATGCATTACAGAAAATATTCAAGTATCAAGTATAATAATTTTTGTTGGTAATCAATATGTTGATCAGTTTTTGGGGATTAAAAAACAGGATGGAATGAACTACCATATGAAAACTGGATTGAGAAAACTAGTAGATATTTTAACAATTGTATTAATATTAGTTGTCTCAGACTATAGTCCTTTCTTTCCTATGAAGTGTTTTCTTTTTAAAGTTCCATTGTATTTTATAGACTCAGCGGTATTTGTGTTTTTCTTGTATGAAATAATTCATAGCTTTGGAGCATATTGATTTTTTTATTCTAAAGCACATCCAAATCCATCATGGCTGCTGCTGGAGTGCCTGTGGTGGAGGGTTATCACGGGGAGGACCAGTCAGACCAATGCCTGAAAGAGCACGCTAGGACAATCGGTTACCCCGTCATGATTAAAGCCGTCCGTGGCGGAGGAGGAAAAGTAAGGTTGTGCGTGCTTGTATTTTCTGTTTTGGACTAGTCTAAGTTGTTTTACTTATGCTGTAGACATAACTATCTTTCCATCTTAGGGTATGAGGATCGTTAGATCTGAAAAAGAATTTCAAGAGCAGTTAGAATCAGCACGGAGAGAAGCTAAGAAGTCTTTCAATGATGATGCCATGCTGATTGAGAAGTTTGTGGACACACCAAGGTAGCTTCAGCTCTTTTATTCTGACTCAAATTTTAAAATTAAGTTAGAAATGCAAGCACATTATGTAAAATAGAAAGTTCCAAGAGTACGTGAGTACATTAAGTTCCTCAGTCCCACTCGACCTATATTAAGGTATGCATTCCTCCAGGCATTTTCTACATGAATAGAAACATTTATACATAGACACACAGAATACAAGATACATACAGAAGAACAGTAAATAGAACCTTAGTAATATATGCTAGTATTATATGGTAGACATCTTTCTCTGTCAGTAAATGTAGATATACCTCATTATTTTTATTGGATGTTTATTGGTTCCATGATAAAGATGTAGCATTAATTCATTCATTGCATTTCTTGTTGATGGAATTTAGTCTTTTCAAAGTAAAATTCTTGTAAGAAGTTAAGCTTTATATTACAGAACTCTGTAAGCATGATCTGAGATGTTCAGAAAATGGAAATAGTTACCCAACTTGAATTGTAATTATAAGTGATATGTTAACAAATAATCCTAATAGCTTGCCCTTATTTTGCACTTAACCATGTGCCAGAGTTTAAGTATTTTACATATACTAAGTAGTAATCTTAGTATATTTCTAAGACTCTTTGCAACCCTGTGGATGTCCATGGGGATTCTCCAGGCAAGAATACTGGAGTGGGTTGCCATTCCCTTTTCCAGAGGATCTTCCCAAGCCAGGGTTCGAACCTGGGTCTCCTGCATTGCAGGCGGATCCTTTACCACTGAGCCACCATGGAAACAAGTAGTAATCTTGCTGTCCTTCCATTTGTAATCTAATTCCTGCAACAGTCCCATTAGATAGGCCCTGTTCTCTTTTTTTCAGGTGAATATACTGAGCAGCAGAGTGGTCAGCTGAATTGCCTGAGGTCTCCCAGTTAGGAATTGGTGAAGCTGAGATTTGAACCCAGGCAATTTGACTCTGGAATTCACACTCCCAGTGACCACACTAAACTGCTTCTCTGGGCACCACTATAGCAAATACCATGTGCATTTCTAATTTATTTTATTAGAAATTTTATTTTCATATATATTGCTTAAAATAAGATACTGATTGTAAAAGCTTCTTGTTTCATAGATTTTGTGTTAAATATATAGACACACACATATATAAACCTGTAAGTCAAAAGTGACTTTATCAAGAATAATTCATTTTGTAACAATAACCAGAGAGAGATTTACCTTGAAGATGATGAGCTAAAGCTTCAGTCCCGTCTCTTGTATGGGCATCTTTGAAGATTCTATACCTATTTTTTGTACTTTTCTTAAAGTGGGCTCCCAAATTGTTTTTGTTTCAAGCCTTACAAAATTTAGAATTGTCCCTGAACATGGCACAGTAAATTAAATTCATTTAGAATGTGGCAGTTTAAAAAAAGTCAGTCTCAAAATATTTTCTTCATGATAGGCATCAGGAAAAGTAATATGAATACATTACAAACTTGAAAAATACAAGAGATGGAAAACAAAATCATTATAAGTATTAGCATTTCTACATATTTGTCTTCTGTATTTTCTAGTAATAACATTTCAGTATCATGATAATCACACTATTTTGTATTCTGCTAAATAATTATCTGTTGAATTAAGGGAGGGCCAGAAGAATGTGGTGCCAATAACTGAGAAAAGTAGAAATCAAAATGTATTATATATCTGATTAGAACTATTGAGCTTTTATTTGAAAGGTTGGGATACGTAACAGTCTTCAAAGTGTACTATTTTATCTAAAAACAAAATCAGACTCCTTTCTCACTTTATATTCAGTATATATTCTAGATGGATTAAAAGTATAAATAGGAAAATAAAAACTTTAGAACTCTTAGAAAACATCAAGGCATTCCTACTAGAAACCAGCTACATCGTGTATCTAGCCAGACCCCGGCAATGCCTGAATTGGAGTGACTGGGATTTAATACACTTCCTGGTTCTCAGACACGGTGTTCCAGAATCTCTGCGTTAGATAAAACAACACAGAAAACGATCATCAGAAAAAGGGAAGTAACAAGAGTGATTTGACAACTGTAGGAATCCTAACAGAACACAGATCCTCAGAGGGAAGAGCCAAGGGAAAATGTTTCCAATTTCTGAAAAGTCAGAAAAGAGCTGTTCTGTGCTCTTGGTGTGGCCTCAAGTGTTCCTTTCAGAACTTGGAGTTCCTGCTCTAGTGTCTCCTTTCCTGGAACAGCTGAAGGATAAGGGGGAGTCAGTGGATGTGGTAAAGTCAGGGACTTGGATCTCTATAATGAAAGGAAGAATACTAGGGGGAAAATAGAATCTCTTGGGCTTTTGATTCTTAATTAACCTCACAGATGAGTTTATTCAAAATAAGGATAGCACGAATGAGTTTGGTGTTGGTAGCTTACGAGTAAATAAAAACAGGAAAGATCAAGGAGGCAAATCCAAAAGGAAGAAATCAGCTCCTATTATTTTGTCAAGAGAATATGTTGGACAAATTGGGACATTTTTAAATAGAACATTCAGTAGAAGTGATACATCAAGGAAAAAAAATATCTTCCAAGTTGTTTAATGAAGTGTTTCATGAAGTGAACAAAAAGGAACAGAAATGAGCCATTGTGCTGCAATAGGACATCGTAAGACTTGCTGGATTTTTAAAAAATTTCTTGTATGTTTGATACTTTTTATTCTAAAAGCTCAACCGAGGGCTTCCCTGGTGGCTCAGTGGTAAAGAATTCAATTGCCAGTACAGGAGACGCAGGTTTGATCCTTGAATCAGGAAGATCCCCTGGAGTAGGAAATGCGTACCCACTCCAGTATTCTTGCCTGGGAAATCTCATGGACAGAAGAGCTTGGCAGGCTGGAAGAGAGTGAGACACAATTTAGCAACTAAATAATGAAAATTCAACTGAAAAATAATTTCTGTATTACAGTGGTGAATGTGTGAGATGAACTACAGTGTGAATGTATCAAAATCAATCTCCTGGGAAGGATGCTTTCATGTTCACCAAATGGTCTGGGTTACCCTTCTTTTTTTTTAAATGTTAGGTGCATTTACTCTTAATGTGATTTCTGATAATTATACTATGTTGCACTCAACATTCAGAGAAGGCGATGGCACCCCACTCCAGTACTCTTGCCTGGAAAATCCCACGGACGGAGGGGCCTGGTAGGCTGCAGTCCATGGGGTTGCTGAGAGTCGGATACGACTGAGCGACTTCACGTTCACTTTTCACTTTCATGCATTGGAGAAGGAATGGCAACCCACTCCAGTGTTCTTGCCTGGAGAATCCCAGGGACGGGGGAGCCTGGTGGGCTGCCGTCTACGGGGTCGCGCAGAGTTGGACACGGCTGAAGCGACTTAGCAGCAGCAGCAACACTCAACATTAAAGTGCCTTTTTTTGTTTTTTGATTTAATATTAATATGTTCCAAAAAACTAATGATCCATGTAAATTTATTCCCTAACTTTTCTATGAATAAGCCTTTGTAATTTTCAGTCTGCCTTAGTTTAAAATCTGACTATAAGAGTTGCTTTTTAAAAATCCTCCAATCATTAAGAAAAATGTTGTCACTGACTTTTTGAGAATACATGACATGTGGCTATAATTTGTAATTTTGATATAGTCAGATTTATCAGTCTTTCCCTTGTCAGCTTGTATTTGCTACTTGCTCCTACTGTGAGGTCATAGATATGGTCTCCAGTGTTTTCTGAGTTTTCTTATTTCTCACTCATTCCATGTATATAATTTTTTTTCTTGAATGTTTAACCTACAAATGGAGACTTTTCATTGGGTTTTTAAATAGGCATGTAGAAGTGCAGGTGTTTGGTGACCACCATGGCAATGCCGTGTACTTGTTTGAAAGAGACTGTAGTGTACAGAGAAGACATCAGAAGATCATTGAAGAGGCCCCAGGGGTAAGGATCTTGTAAAGAAATTTGTCAGCTTTTCTATATTGTAAACCCCAGACTTTGATGTCAGAAATCTGTGAAGCTTGTGTCTCCCCCAAAGTGCTGCTGAACAGCCACTCTCCAGTAGTAGTAATCTGATTTCACTGTGGTGCTGGGGGTGAGGAGCAGATTGGTGTTCAGAGGGCACACTAGGACTTGGATCCTTCTGGATAGTGTCTAGAAAAGCTGCTCTGATCCACTTTGGACCTGACTTACAGTGAACAGCTACTGTTTCCATGCAGATTTTAAATTGTAATTAACTAGCATGTTTGACAGAGAAGTCAATGGCACCCCACTCCAGTATTCTTGCCTGGAAAATCCCATGGATGGAGGAGCCTGGTAGGCTGCAGTCCATGAGGTCGCTAAGAGTCGGACACGACTGAGAGACTTCCCTTTGACTTTTCACTTTCATGCATTGGAGAAGGAAATGGCAACCCACTCCAGTGTTCTTGCCTGGAGAATCCCAGGGATGGGGGAGCCTGGTGGGCTGTCATCTGTGGGGCGCACAGAGTCAGACACAACTGAAGCGACTTAGCAGCAGCAGCAGCAGCATGTTTGAGGAATGGAACGGTCTTGTTAATTGAATGTATTCTTTCTGAAGAAGACTCCTTAACTGCTACTTCAGATGTTCCTAAATACACTAATGGTATTCCCAACTTAAAGGTTTTATTGTATAGGAGAGCTATTTGCTCTTATTTGGCAACTTTGCCCCTTTAGAATTGTTTTCATCTCTTTGAGACCACCTCTTGATTGGCTCAGCTTGTTTTCTAGATCATGGCCTACTCCTAGAATTACCTATTTTGGGATTTACATTTCTTTGCAACCTACTACTGCTATAGGCCTCTTTTGTGTCCAAAGTTATATATGAGTTTTTTTAAATATGTATTTCTAAAAGATCATGGATCTAAAGTTTCTGGCTAATCAGTTTGTTATTCTCATACTATATTCAGACTTTAATTTCTGTTGCAGAATATATTGTACTGTTTCAAGTTGTTCAGTCACTAAGTCATGTCTGACTCTTTGAGACCCTATGAACTGCTGCACACCAGGCTTCCCTGTCCTTTACTATCTTCCAGAGTTTGCTCAAACTCATGTCCTTTTGAGTCGGTGATGCCATCCAACCACTTCATCCTCTGTCATCTCCTTCTCCTCTGGCCTTTAATCTTTCCCATCATCAGGGTCTTTTCCAGTGAGTCCACTCTTTGTATCAGGTGGCTGAAGTATTGGAGCTTCAGCTTCAGCATTAGTCCTTCCAATGAATATTCAGGGTTGGTTTCCTTTAGGATTGACTGGTTTGATCTTCTTGCAGTCCAAGGGACTCTCAAGAGTCTTCTCCAGCGTCACAATTTGAAAGCATCAATTCTTTGGCACTTAGCCTTCTTTATGGTCCAAATTTCACATCCTTACATGACTACTAGAAAAACCATAGTTTTTCCTATATGGACCTTTGTCAGCCAAGTAACATCTCTGCTTTTTAATATGCTAAGTTTGTCCTTTCCTTCCAAGGAGCAAGCATCTTTTAATTTCATGGCTGCAGTCACCGTCTGCAGTGATTTTAGAGCCCCCCAAAATAAGATCTGTCACGGCTTCCACTTTTCCCCTTTTATTTGCCATGAAGTGATGGGACTTGATGCCATGATCTTAGTTTTTTGAATGTTGAGTTTTAAGTCAGCTTTTTCACTTTCCTCTTTCACCCTTATCAAAAAGCTCTTTAGTTCTTCTTCATTTTCTGCTGTTAGAGTGATATCATCTGCAAGTCTGAGATTGTTAATATTTCTCCTGATAATCTTGATTCCAGTTTGTGATTCATCCAGCCTGGCATTTCACACAATGTAGTCTGCATATAAATTAAGTAAACAGGGTGACAATATACAGCCTTGATGTACTCCTTTCCCAATTTGGAACCAGTCTGTTGTTCCATGTCTGGTTCTAACTGTTGCTTCTTTACCTTCATACACATTGCTCAGGAGGCAGGTAAGGTGGTCTGGTATTCCCATCTATTGAAGAATTTTCCACAGTTTGTTGTGATCCATACAGTCAAAGGCTTTAGAGTAATCAATGAAGCAGAAGTAGATGTTTTTCTGGAATTCTCTTGCTTTTTCTATTACTCAGTGAATGTTGGCAATTTGATCTCTGGTTCCTCTACCTATTCTAAATCCAACTTGTACATCTGGAAGTTCTCAGTTCACGTACTGCTGAAGCCTAGCTGAAGGATTTTGAGCATAACCTTATTAGCATATGAAATGAGCACTACTGTCTGAAGTAAATGTCAACAATTTCAATAATGCTTATTTTCAAGCAGTGATTGCATAAATAAAAATCTGTTGAGCACCACTGAACAATGTTAAAAAGTTTTGCCTACTTTTGATATACATTTCTTTTTATGAACCTTTTTTTTTTTTGGCTGTGCCATGCAGGATCTCAGTTCCCCAACCAGGGATTGAACCCATACCTCCTGAAGTGGAAGTGCAGAGTCTTAACCACAGACTACCAGGGAAGTCCTTGAACATTTCTTATTAACTTGCAATCTCAAGGTTTACCTGTATTCCAAAGTAATTTTGGGGCATATGACCCATATTGTTTTATTTATCTTGAAACAAAAAGAGATTGTTCAAAGTTTTAGCATTGATACAAGTAATTTTAAGTGAACACATGGTCATGAAGGTTATTTTGGTGAATTCCCTGGTGGTCTAGTAGTTAGGACTTTGCACTTTCACTTCCATGGGCCCAGGTTCTATCTCTGATCAGAGAGCTAAGATCGCACAAGTCAAAAAGCACAGCCAAAAAGAAAAGATGGTTATTTTGTAGGTACTAAGTAATATCTGCAATTCATAGAAATTACTAATAGAATACTTTGGTATACACACAGTTGAACTGTGGTATAAGACAGTATTTCATGATGAAATAGATATTTATCCTTATTTTCTCTTTAATGTAGTATTAAATACTACATTAATACTTTAATGTAACATTAATCTTAATGGAAACCTCTAGTAGAACGAAGTACTAATGGAAATTTATTTCAAATATTTTTTCATAGCCTGGTATTAAACCTGAAGTAAGAAAAAAGCTTGGAGAAGCTGCAGTCAGAGCTGCTAAAGCTGTAAATTATGTTGGTGCAGGTATGTTAAGATTTGCTTCTAATAGAGGGGGAGGAAAAATTATTTGTGTTTTGAAAGGCAAATGAAATATATAGTTTTTAAATCACTGACTTTCAAACTTTTGACTATATCCACATTAAGAAATACATTTTACATTTGGGTCCAGTATGTGAATGTAAATGTTGGTTTATATACATGTATATTTGGGGGAAAAATCATTTAAACAGTACTTAGCCTAATTATATGTAATGCTATTTGATATTTTCTACCCTATTTTAAAATAAAATCATTAAAATGAAATTATTGCATTTTTTAAAATTAGTAAACTTTAGTTTTTTTAGAGCAGTTTTAGGTTCAGAGAAAAATTGAGCAGCAAGTTCAGAGAGTTCCCATGCCCCCTGTTCCCCTACACACACAGCCTCCTCCTCTAGCAATATCCTGCACCAGAACAGTGCTTTTGTTACAACTAATGAACCTGCGTATACACATCTTTATCACCCAGGGCCCATAGTTTACAGTTTGGGTTCACTCTTGATGTACATTCTGTGACTTTGGAGAAAAAGATAATGACTTGCATCCCACATTTATCCACCATTGTAGCGTCTTACAGAATAGTTTCAGTGCCCTAAATAGACTCTTCAGTCTTCTCTGTCTCCAGTCCCTGACAATCACTGATTGTTTTATTGCCTCCATAGTTTTGTCTTTTCCAGAATGAATCATACAGTACATAGCCTTTCCACATTGTTCAGATTGGCTTCTTTCACTTAGTGATATGTATTTAAGTTTCCTCCATATGTTTTCATGGCTTGATAGCTCATTTCTGAATTATAAATAAAGCTACTATAAACAGTTATGTACAGGGTTTTGTGTGAACATAGTTTCAGTTCATCTGGGCAAATACTAAGAAGTATGATTGCTAGATCACAGGGTAAGAATATGTTTGATTTTGTAAGAAACTACCAAACTGTTCAAAAGTGGCTGTGCCATGTTGCATTTACACCAGCTTGTGTGAGAGTGTCTGTTGCCCTGCATCCGTACCAGCATTTGGTGGTGTCAGTGTTCCAGGCTATGGCCATTCTGATAGGTGTGTATCTCAGTGTTTTAATTTGCATTTCCCTGATACTGTATGTGACAAGTTGGGAAGAACTGACGTTTTGATAATGTTGAGTCTTCCTACCCATGAACATTTCTCCATTTATTTAGTTCTTCTCAATAAATGTTTTAAATGTTTAAAATAATAAAACAAAGGAAAATTTCTATAAAAAAAAAAGAAGACATTAACATAATGTTTATTTACTGAGTAATCTCCCAGTGGGTCACTAGAAGGAGGACTTTTTTAAAGACACTTCCAAAGCCCACAGTGAAGAAAAAAAAAATGTTATGTTTTTCTCCACGAAGTTAGAGAGAGATGGGATGTCAGAGTGTGAGGTTTCTAGGGACTTGGTACACAGGAGCAGTAATGGTCCAGTCATGTTCTCACTGCTATGACAGCTGAGACTGATTCATAACTTGGGCTTGCCATTTGCTCAAAACCCCAAATATACTTTTCTATTGTTAAATTTCATGTGGCTCCCTAGTTTTGAGAATCATTTGCTGCTGGAAAGTGTGAGATGTTTTCTTCATGAAAAGCAAACTGTTTACCATTCAATGAAGGTAGCCATAAAATTTGATATGATCTTTTGTGAAAGATTTTGATTCCTATTGACTAAATGCTGTTGAAATGTGAGCACTGTATTTTATATTTTAGGAACCGTGGAGTTTATCATGGACTCAAAGCACAATTTCTACTTTATGGAGATGAATACAAGGCTGCAAGTGGAACATCCTGTCACCGAGATGATCACAGGAACTGACTTGGTGGAATGGCAACTTAGGGTGGGAGTATTTTTTCTGTTAAAGATCAGTGTTGAGAATGTGTTCCCTTCTGGACTCTTAAAAGAAGGTGTCACTTTGGATAAGGGTTCAATTCTTTGTGGTTGTCATAAGTATAGGAAAATGGGAAGATAATGGTGATGTTACATTTGATGCACTTTATGGACTCATATTTCTAATGTCACTTACCATCCTTCCCCCTTAGACCTGGGGCAGCCAACAGGTAAGCTGCTGTCACTGAGGCTTGCTTGTGACCACATTGTCTCAACACAAAGCCTTGTCTTCTACCTGAAGCCACATTATTCAGGACCAGGCTGTTATTAGAGTTTAGAGGCAGGATAGATGCTTGCCAAGGTGAAATAAGCTAAGGAAGAGTTGAGAATGAAGAGCTAAAGGAACAGTTCAGATTTATAGAGTGGTCTCTGTGCAAGTTCTGACACACTATTGATGGCCCATAAAAGGATGAGTGTGGCCATTTAGAATAAATGTCTAAAAAATGTCAAAGCACTTTGACATTGCTATGACACATCTACTGTATTCTACTGAACTATTACATCTATGGCTTCTCCTCACAGGCCTAAATCAGAGTTTTACAAAGCTTATTGCTTCAAATATTAATGATAATAACTTAGACTGTTTTGTTCTCTTTATTAAAAACAGTAGATTTTTACAGTCTATTTTTTAATATAATAATGTTTTTAAGTAGTATGAATGTTCTTAATCTCTGTAGAGTTATTTGTTCTCTATATATCCTGAATCTAGATTATTTTTTCAGTGTTGTGATGCTAAAGTTTTGATTATTTTGATAATTTTATCTTTGCAAAATTTCTGTGGACAATAATATAACATTCCTTTTGCTGCTTATTTGGGGATGATTGGTGGTTTTAATTGAGCCATAAGATTCTTCTGGCCTCTGTAGCCTTAGGAGCTACACATCAGGCTAGTAAGTGTTAGGACGTGCCAGGAAAACTGTGTTGGGTTTAGAAACTTTTGGAAAGAGTGCTTATGTTTTCAGAATTCAAGGAAAATAATTTTTCTTGAGTAGTAACCAGGAGAGTTCAGGATTTTTAAATCATGAAGGAGTAAGTGTTTCTAAGAATGAAGGAAAAGAAAGCTTTTGGATATGAGGGGGAACCAGCAGGCATTTATTTCTGCAAGTCGAGAAACTGTAAGAGCTCTAGAAAGAGAAATAGGCTTTCATTATCTGGGGAAGGTTTCTAGAGCTTAGGGATGCCACTGGACCTTATTTATGCTGTTCAAGACACTTGGGAACCTGGCTTCCAAGCAGAGGTAAAACAGTGGGTCTTACCATGTGGTGAATCAAGAGTTCAAGCTCCAGGACCTCTCTCTCGAGTCACTAGCTTCCTGGAGTGCGTGTGCAGTGATGTGAGCACCCTGGCTGCAGGCTCAGATGGTTAGCAGTGTTAGGAGAGGCTGGTGAAATGTCCAAGGTCCAAGGGATTCCAAAGAGTCAATGTCTAAGCCTGAGTGAACTCAGATGGTATAGATTTCCAAGTATTCAGAAACATGGTTGGGCCAGTCTCTTCTGGGTCCAGATAGAAGCCAACTTCAGAGGGAAACAGATAAAGATAAGTCAGGTTGAAATTGAACTATATAGTCAGAAATAAAATCACATCTTAGAATATGAACATATAGTCGTTCTTTTCCTTTTTTATGCTAAAACAAATAGAATTCTGTACCAAAATATTACAGAGAATTTTATTATAAAGGATAGGAATGAAAAAATAAAAGCTAACACTTACCGAGTATTTACTGTATGCCAGGCATTGTTCTCTGATGCATTAAGAGGTTACAGAAACTTACCCAGAATTGAGTATGCCTGAAACAGAAAAAGTATAGAGACAGAATTTGAACCCAGGCTGCAAAGTAGGGCTGCAAAGTCTCTGATTCCAAACACTGTGCCTTAAAGGCATGCAGTTTAGTCCATTTTCCTTTCATTTTCACTGTTGTAGTTCCTGATTTTTCTTATTTACAAATTTTGAGAGATGAAACCTTTGCTTGTTTTATACTTACCTATCTAATGCAGTGTGCTGCTGAGTTACTAGAGTTTTTCCCAATATCTTTAGCCATTTCAGTTTGTCATTTTCTCATCTTGGAGGAAAATACAAGGGTAGAGTGAAGAGTGACAGTGTGCCCTCCAGTAGCCTTTTCCAAATTATTCTAGTTGAAGAGAGAGATTTGGTGTATCGGTATATAAGAGCCAAAATAATAATAATTAGAGTAATGATTAACAATGCTGATTATCCTGTTTATAATCTGGTGTCCTGCAATATATATAAATAACAAAATTTAAAAACATCGTGTTCCCCTGCCTGTTTTGCTTGATCACTTGGTGGTGAAGATGACAAAGATGACAAATGCCATACTTTAGCCATAGCTGTGAATATAGTCCTGAACACCAACTAACAATTTACTATAAGAAAAGATTGACATGGTAACTGAGTGCTAATATTTTAAGTGAAAACTGAGACTATCTTGCCAGTAAGAAATTTTAGTTTCCATTATATTGATAAAGCACTGATACTGATATTTATAACTTAGTCATCAGTTTGCCTGTTTTCTCTATTTTAAAATTGTAGAGATTTATTGTAATTAATGCAATATTTCCAGGCTGCATCTGTTTTTTAATCTATTTTTGCTTTTGCCTAATACCCAAGTGGGTGGACAAAATGAGAGTTTTTAATTGGCTTCATTATAAAGTCCAAATGTACATTTTATGTAGAAAAAGGCAAGACCATTTATACAGTCTCATAGCTGCTATCAGGTGGATTTTCATAATAAGCACATACTCTTCTTTTACCAGATTGCAGCAGGAGAGAAGATTCCTTTGAGCCAGGAAGAAATAACTCTGCGGGGCCATGCCTTTGAAGCTAGAATATATGCAGAAGATCCTAACAATAACTTCATGCCGGGGGCCGGACCACTAGTGCATCTCTCCACCCCTCGAGCAGACCTTACCACTAGGATTGAAACTGGAGTACGGCAAGGTAAAGTGAAATTAAAGGACAAAGTCTCGGTGGTTAAATTTTTTGGTACATTGTTGGTTTTGGATAGGGTCTTTTTTCCTGTGTCTTGTGGATGTATCTAGGTTTTCAAAATAAAGGATTTCTTTGATTTCTCAGTAATCTTTTCCTTTGGAATAGTCACTTTTAAGGAATAACTAGTATTGGGGCTTCCCTGGTGGTCCAGTGACTTTAAGCTCCCAATGCAGGGGGCTGGGGTTCGATCCCTGGTTGGGGAACTAAATCCTGCATACCGCAACTAAGACCCGTTGCAGCCGATTATGAAGAATAAAATTAAAAATAAAACAGATGGCTAAACATTTATTTTTTTAAAAAAAGAAGAACTAGTATTTTTAAGCAGTACTGCAGTCTTTTTTGAAATGCAGCAGCACTTAGTCAAACCTCAGCAACAAATATTTTCTGGTATTGTTTATATTTTTATTTTGCCTAGTTCCAAATACAATTTAAGGGGACTGATATCTGCCCAGCCCAAGGCACTCTGCCTTCAAGGTACTAAAAGTCAAACTGAAAAATTAATAAACTTAGTGCAAGCTAAGCAGTAATTTTAAAAAGTTAAAAAATAACAATGCAAGAGCTAGTATAGTTCACATATGATTAATAACCACGGTCATAACAGTTATTTAGCACTTACTATGTACAGGTACTGTTCTAGGGGTTTTTCCTCCAGGGGCTCCTTTACTACCCTATGATCACCTCCATTTTCCAAATGCGGAAACAAGGGCGCAGAGAAGTGACTTCTCCAAGGTCACCATTGGAGCCAAGATGTAGACGCGGGCATTCTGGCTCCAGGTCTATGATCTGAGCCACCACCATCTATTGCCACCTTAACTTTAGTTGCCAGAGAAGTTATACAGATGGTGAGTGATAAAATATAGAAATTCTCAGGAATAGCAGGTTATGTTAGGCTGGTGTAATCGGGACATGTTTCTAAGAGGAAGTCTGGAGTGAATTTGAATAGACAGATTTAAAAGCACACAGAAAAGTGAAGAGAAGAGGATTTAACAAAAGGTGTATTTGAAGAACTGAGAGAATATGTGGCTGGAGAAAAGGATTCAGGGTGGTGAGTAATTGGAGATGTGGCTGGAGATATGGAATAAGAGCAAATCGTATAGGGTCTAGAAAGCTAAAACGAGGAATTAGGACTTCTAAACAATAAATTGCAGGTGATACCACTCTAATGGCAGAAAGTGTAGAGGAACTAAAGAGCCTCTTGATGAGGATGAAAACAGAGAATGAAAAAAATGGCTTAAAACTCAACATTCAAAAAACAATCAAAAAACATTCAAACATTCAAAAAACAACAACTCAAAAACTCAACATTCAAAAAACAAAGATCATGGCATCTGGTCCCATCACTTTATGGCAAATAGATGGGGGAAAAAATGGAAACAGTGGCAGATTTTGTTTTGGGGGGCTCCAAAATCACTGTAGATGGTGACTGTAGCCATGAAATTAAAAGATGCTTGCTCTTTGGAAGAAAAGCTATGACAAATCTAGACAGCATATTAAAAAGCAGAGACATCACTTTTCTGACAAAAGTCCATATTAGTCAAAGCTGTGGTTTTTCCAGTATTCATGTATGGATGTCAGATTTGGACCGTAAAGAAGGCTGAGTACCGAAGAATTGATGCTTTCAAATTGTGGTGGAGAAGACCCTTGAGAGTCCTTTGGACAGCGAGGAGATCAAACCAATCAATCCTAAAGGAAATCAACCCTTAATATTCATTGGAAGGACTGATGCTGAAGCTGTAATACTTTGGGTACCTAATGTGAGGAGCCAACTCATTGGAAAAGACCGTGATACTGGGAAAGATTGAGGGCAGGAGGAGAAAGGGGTGTCAGAGGATGAGATTGTTGGATGACATCACCAACTTAGTGGACATGAGTGTGAGCAAACTCCAGGAGATAGTGAAGGACAGGGAAGCCTGGCATGCTGCAGTCCATGCGGTTGCAGAGTCAGATATGACTTAGTGACTGAACAATAACTACAACAATAAACTGGCAGCATTTTGAGAGCTCTGGATAACCTACAGCAAGTTTGGTAGTCAGTAAATTTTTTAGCATATCAGTGAAACTTCATAGAGAGAAGAGGGGACTTGCAATAGGAAAGAAAAGGAATTTAAGGCAAGCAAAGCTTGCAGTATAGTTTAATAAAAGTGCTCAAAGGATAACAGATATAATTCTCAGACAGACTCCCTGATTTATCCTGGCCCTGGGAAGGATAATTAGTACAGGAAGCTTTCCCCAACCCTCTTTTGTGTCCCCTTGTGTATTCCTTGGGATTCCCCCTTTATATCATCTCATGATGATCTTTTGCCCCTTGTCTAATTTCTCCATTAGACTAGGAGTCGTACAAGAGGGACTAGGTCTTCTACGTTATATTTGCAGGACTTTGCTCAAGCTGAGGCCTAGAAGGTGTTCGGTATGTGTTGGTGGATGGATGGATGGGTGGATAAGGGAGTGTAATCTAACCTCTTAATTGTATAGATGAAGACTCTGAGGTTCAGAGGGGTCAAGTGATCTGCCAAAATCACAAAAACATCTTTGAACAATATTCTTTGTAATATACCTCATCTTTTTTACTTGAACCATTTCTAACCAGTGAGATGTGCATAGTTCAGTTTCTTGGTCGCTGAGACTCTGACACAGCTGCTGTTTATTAGCTCTGCCAGGTATGGCAATTTGGCACTTGATTGTCATTCCTCCCAGCAACCATATAGAATAGAGGAATTATTTTCTTTATTTTTCTGATGAGGAAACTGAGGGGATGGAGGCAAGGAAACAAGGACAGAAGTGATTGTGATATGAGGGTTTTCACTGACTTCCAAAACAAGAAGGAAAAAGAAGATTCAGAAGAAGTTAGGATGGGGCAAGCCAGCCTGTGTGTCGTTGGATGGCTCTTTTGGGGCATGGTGCTCTTGATAGCCATACCCTCCTTCAACTTCTGTTTTTAAATCCCTTTGAGCCTCAGTTCCTCGTGAATAAAGTGGTGGTACTGATATCTGTCATGAGAATAAAGTGTGAAATGTACAGAAAGCCCCAGGAGAATGTCTTGCTTGTCATATTTTCTCTCTTTTAAGTTATAACTTTAGTTTCTGTGGTTTTTCAACTTCAGGAGATGAAGTTTCAATGCATTATGACCCCATGATTGCAAAGCTGGTTGTGTGGGCTGCTGATCGCCAGGCAGCCTTGACGAAACTTAAGTACAGCCTTCGACAGTACAATGTGAGTGAGCTGGAGCCGTGTTAGTGACTGTGATGATCTCTGGATCTCTACAGCCAAGTGTGTCTATTACAACTGGTTGACCTTTGTCCTTGTCAACTTATTTCTACCAATTTCCCATATGTCACAACAAAATTATTTCACATGGGAGTATTTCCCATGGGTCAGAATAGAGTTTGAAGACTTCCTGATTTCAGCTAGAAAGGAAAGATTGCAGGACTAAAACTATTAGCATCAGCGTTAACCTCAGTGGGATCCGATGTGGAATTTCTATTCAACCTGTGGATGAGGCCAGCAACACAAGTGTGGCCAATCCTCTGATGTTATTTTCTGCCAAGGAAAATAATTATGTTCAGTTTTATCCATTTGAAAGAGTTTGTTGCTTTTCTGTAGCTATAAATTTCCTTGCTGCAGTAAGCTCCATACCATGCTGATTTAGTGTCATAGAAGGATTTCTTACTAACCCATGATATTCAGGTGACTATATTTCATGAATTTGATCAAACCTCCGATTTCTGTGGCTCCACCCACACCGGCCTCCTTGTGACTCCTTTGACACACCCAGCATGGAGCCACATGTTCCCTTTCTCCCTCCAGAATTTTCTTGCCCCATGTGATTCCCTCCTCACTGCCCTCTGCCCGGCTCACCATGATCCTTAGAGTCCTTCCCAGGCCTCCCCACAGGACCTTTTGCTGCTGTCTGTTCCTTTAGCCAGCCTTATTTTTTTTTCATATCATCTGACATTATAGTAGATATTTATAGACATTGTTATTTGTCCCTTGATGTGAGCTTTGTGATGACAAGGACTTTGTTTTGTTCCTCACTGTGTCCCAGTACTGGGGTCAGAGCCTGGCACCTAAAAGGCTCTCAGTAAATGGCTATTAAATAAATGGATGAATGAGAAAATGAATGAATGAACCTGAGAGCTCAGACAGCCGGTTTTGTCCTAGATCCCATTTATTGGGTGGATTTGGGTTAATTCTATACCTTTTCTTATTTTTATATCAATGTGTACAAGTTGAATTTTAATGTTCAGAGGAAGCTCTTTTCAGGTCGTATAATCCTACCCGCCGCTGTTGTAGCAGTCCTATTCTGTCTGCAGTTTTCCTCGTTCATGGGGGTGTTCTGAGAAGCAAGTCTTCAGTATCTTGCACATAAATCTCATTTCAGTTTCTTAATGTTTACTTGCTTTCCTAACCTGAGTCAATTAAACATCTCCACACCACCTTCCCAACACCATTTCCTACATCCTGTTTATCATAGTAAATTAATATAATGTGAAGTGCAAATGCATAATAATGGTGAAATGAATTTGTTTTGTTTTTCCAGAGAGTTAGTCATGGTCGAAAATACTTAGTAGAAAGAAAGAGCTGATGCCATAGAAATGTTTTCCTGAGTATGTTGTTTTCCCCACTCACTGGCATGGACATTTTTTCCTCCCTAGATTGTTGGACTGCACACCAACATTGACTTCCTCCTTAGCCTGTCTGGCCACCCGGAATTTGAAGCTGGGAACGTGCATACTGATTTCATCCCTCAACACCGCAAAGAACTGTTGCCCGACCGGAAGACCACAGCCAAGGAGTTTTTATGTCAGGCAGCTCTGGCCCTCATCCTCAAGGAGAAAGCTGCGTCTGATGTCTTCAAAATTCAGACACAAGGTATGGAATATTTTTCTATTTCTTCTGCTTTGCAAAATTTTATGAATATCATTGAACATGCTTTTTTTTTTTTTTTTTGGCCATGCTGCATAGCTAATGGGATCTCAATTCTCCAGCCAGGGATTGAACCCAGGCCACAGCAGTGAAGGTCCAGAACCCTAACCACTAGGCAACCAAAAACTCCCAGTTTTCTTTCTTTTATTGCCACTCCTGCCTCCCTTTTCTTCCTTCAGTAACTGACACCATCCTCTGCTAAAGTGTTTCTTAGTATCAAGTAAAGAGCTTTAGGTAATATTCATGCACCCAACAGCATGCTTTAACCCATTCAGTGTAACTTAACCCATCACTTAAACAACATAGAGATGGACTTATTTTCAAGAAAACACCAATTCTCCCCACATCTCATGCTGATATGCCTTACAACTTCTTTTTGTTTTGTTTTTTCTAATTCACTTTTTATTTCCTTCCAACTTCTTTTATTCACCACTCCCTGCTTTGTTGTATCCTGCATACCGGCAGCAGCTTTCTTGGTCCTAGAGACAAGACAGTGCTGGAGATGCTCAGATTCCCTTAAGTTACCCATAATTTATTGTTGAGTTATTCTTCTGCTCTCTCTTTTTAAAAAATATTTATTTATTTATTTGGCTGAGTCAGGTTTTCATTGTGGCACATGGGCTCTTTTCTTGTGGTGCATGGACTCTCTAGTTGTGGCACACAGGCTCCAGAGCGTGTGGGCTCAGCAGTTGCTGCAACTGGGCCTAGTTGCTCTGCGACGTGTGGGATCTTTGTTCCCTGACTAGGGATCAAACTTGAGTATCTTGCATTGCAAGGCAGATTCTGAACCACTAGACCACCAGGGAAGTCCCCTTCCTCTCTTTTTCTATTCTGAGATCAAATTTCTGACTAGCTAGATACCTAGGTATTTCATCATATCATAGAATCTGAGTATGCCATAGAATCTGGGACTATGACAGAGATTCATCCTGGCTGCCATATGTATGCATCCCTGCCTCAGCATTCCCACTGAGTTGTTACCCAGCATCTTCCTAACACCTCAGGAAGCTGGAAATTCATGATGAAAATTCATTAGTCAATTACAGTTTCAGTCAACTCTCCATTAAGAAGTTCTTCTCACTTGGTTGAACAAAATCTGAGCTCTCCCACATTTGCTCCATAATATTTCCTCAGGCTACCTCTGATCTTTGAAGCAAACAGGAAAAAAAAAACCCTGAATCCATTTATCCCTTCATTATTATTAGGATTATTATATTATTATAGGATCCTATTATTGGGATCTTTTTCTAGATTCATTCAAGAAAGTGATATTAAGGGCTCCCCCCAGGCGCTTCCCTGGTGGCTCAGGCGGTAAAGCATCTGTCTACAATGTGGGAGACCTGGGTTCGTACCCTGGGTCAGGAAGATCCCCTGGAGAAGGAAATGGCAATCCACTCCAGTACTATTGCCTGGAAAATCCCATGGACAGAGGAGCATGGTAGGCTACAGTCCATGGGGTTGCAAAGAGTCGGACACGACTGAGCAACTTCACTTTCACTTTGGTGGCTGAGCGGTAAAGAACCTGCCTGCCAATTCAGGAGACACAGGTTCAATCCTTGGTCCAAGAAGATCCCACATGCTGTGAAACAGCTAAGCCTGTGCACCACAGCTATTGAGCCTGTGCTCTGGAGTCTGGGAGCCACAGCTACTGAGCCCATGTGTTGCCACTACTGAAGCCCCTGCAGCCTAGAGCCCTGTGCTCCACAAGAGGAGCCACTGCGGTGAGAAGCCCACCCACCGCAACTAGACAAGAACAGCCCACACAGCAGTAAAGACCCAGCGCAGCCATACATGAATTAATAAGTAACATTTTAAGTTATATTGAAAGCTTAAAACATATAGCTACATTTGGAGATTTGTGCTCTGTCCTCATTTTGTCCTTTTACATTAAATAAACGCATCTACCTGTACCCCATCTGGTATTCCTCAGCCTGGACTTAGCTTTTTTGGAATGGAGTGTCCTCTTACTCTCACTTTCCTTTTTAAATTAAAATTTATAAGCAGCCCAGAGAGGAGTTTCAGAATAAATTGCTTCAATTTAGCTACTCCATAGCTCCTGGAAATTGTCTAACAGAGGGTGAACACACAAGTCTCTAGAGGAAGACCAGTAACAGAGAAGAGCGGAAGAGGCCAGGTGAAAGAAAACTAGTGAGTAGTGAGGATCCGGGCGACCTGGAATGCATTTGCCCTGTCAGAATTGTGACCACTGTGCAGTTTATGCTGCCAGAGGTGGAAAGTTGAGGTTGTAAATATTCTGATTTTTTCAAGAAAAACTGGGGTTTTTTTCATGTAAAATTTCCTGAGATGTGAATAAAAGTGTCTAAATTTAAAGTATTGCATAGAATAAAGAAAACATATTTGAGCTGTCAGTATAGGACCTCTGTTTTATGTTTTCTTTTGTTAGTAGGCTTGATGTTCATAAATTTGTTGTTGAATTTTAAATTTTTTCTAGATCAATACTCTCCTTTTGCATCCAGCAGTGGAAGAAGACTGAATATCTGTTACTCTAGAAACATGACTCTTAGGGATGGTAAAAACAGTAAGTAATGTTTTATTAAAAAAGAAATGTGCTTCATAGAAATAGATCACATTTACTGAAAAAAAAAAGAATTCAGCCTGGCCATGATCAATTACATTTTTTAAGATCCTTAGCCTAAACATTAGAAGGAAGCATGCCAAAATAATAGAATTGGCTCTGGGTGGTAGAGTTAATGATATTTATTTTTCTTTTTCACACTTGTTTTATATTTGGTAAATATTTTAAAAATAGGTCCTAAAACATACATAGGAAAATGAAATATATACAAAACATTAGTGAGATTAGCATTGGATGCTAGGATTTGAGGCACTTTTTTCCCTCCTCTTCTTTGTACTTTCATGGCTCTGCCATTTTTTTCTGTGAGTCTGTATGACTTCTAAAGAAGAAAATAACCAAACTTCTCCAGGGGAGGAGGATTGCCCACCCCACTGCTCACCAGGCAGCATTAACGAGGGGGAGTCACTGTTAGACCCGCTTATTGCTGATGAAACTTTGATAGGGGAGGAGCAGTTACTCAAGGCTATTAAGTAGCAGAACCAAGACTGACACCCAGTCTTTCTGGCCTTGCCCCCTGTGCTGTTTCCACCACTTTTCCAGTAGAAAATTGATTTTTGATTGCCAACTAATTGATGGGCCCGGTATGGGTCCTGATTTATTGTAACTGAAGTCTGAAAGAGATGACACTTAAGCCAGAAGATGGTTTGTAAACTTATGGCTTGAACAGTGTTCCAGAGGAACCAGAATCCTATGACAACAACTGGCTGTATTTCTTTTGTTGCAGGACAGTTTACCTGGGAAGTCAGAGGGGTGCAGAGCCAGAGCTGGGAGGGATGGATAACCTTGAATGTGAGGTTCATTGAACTGTGGGAGCTCCATTGTCAGAATGTGCCTACCAAGTATAACAGAGATCATCACAGCACCCTCCTCCCTGGACAGAGTAGGATTTTCTTTACCTCAACTCTGGGTAGATACCAGTCACTCATTAATAAGTAGCTCTTTAGGCATTTTTTCATTCTGAACCTAGATGGTCATTGCCCTATTTGCATTGAGTACATGGAAAGAACATTTGCAAAGATCCCTTATAAAGCAGCCTTCTGTGAGTGGTTAACCTATCCATTTTATGCTGTTGTAGTTATTTCATCCTAAAAAACAGCAAAATCTGGGAGTATCTTGCTCTAGACTCCTCTGTGCTGAACACAGGTATCAGCAGCAAAGTTTCAGTGGCCTCTTCAACCTGAATTAAACAGAAAAATCACATGTATGATTATAATTCATAGGAGCCAATGGTATTACTTGGTGTGAATTTTTACTAAGCAGTATTTTAAATTATGTTGCATTTCAATTTTAAAATAAATATATAATTGAGAAATCAATATAAATGATGTTCACTACATCCTTTTTGTAGTATTTTTCAATGATAATCCAGGTCTGAATATAACAGCTTTCAGAAATATTATGTTGAGTCTCTCATATATGCTAATCAGTAGTGACCATGGTTGAATAAGAGAGTGCTCCAAACAGGAAGTCTAAGGGCCCAAAATCATTTGTGAATCTAAAGGAGAACCAACTCCTAATGATCTCAGTAAAAACAACCCAGCATTTTATATATTTAAAGCTTGAAAAATAATCTTCCTTTGTTATAGCCATGTTTCACAGAACCCTGCCCTACCCTCAATAACAGTAGCTAAGATTTATTGAGTGTTTGATATATATCAGGCCCTTTGTTAAGCACTTTCCATGGATTATTTTATTTGCATTTTCAGAATAGGCCATTGAGGTCAGTGTTATTATTAGCGTCAACTTTATAAATTGGGAACCAAAGCTTAGAGAGATTAATAGTTTTCTTGAAGTCATACTAAAAGTAATTGGTAGAGCCAGAATTTGAACCCACTGTCTAGGGTACATGTGCTTATCTAACACTGCACCATGCTAAATGTATATACCTTATATAAACATATAAGAGGATATTAAACACATATCAAATTTACAAGAGGATATTTAAGGTTCTCTTGTGGGGGTTAAGTATCTAGAGGAGAGAGGAACAAATTCAGTTACTCTATAATGTATAAAATAGTTTTCCCGGCAGTGTCTTTACTATGATTCTTTTGGCATTCCTGTCAGTTAAACACTTTTCGTATCTTATAAATTAAAAGTAAACTGATCTGGTGTAATTGAATATATTTTCTCTTAAGAAAGTGTAAAGATATTGATAAGATATAGGGAGGAAAAGTTTCATTCATTCATACACTCAGTACAAAGTTTTTGAAAACACAAAATATTCTGAGTAATGTGAAGAAGTAAAAAAAAGATGTTAAGATGTTTACCATTTGGCAAAGGAAAAGTTATATATGTTGACAATATGGATGGTGTAGGGCTTAATAATGCAGGCCCAGGAGTCAGATTCTATGGGTTGAATTCTGCTCCCCTCTTGTCTATGACCCTTGAAAAGTCACACTTTCTAAGCATCTCGTGTCCTCAGCTATAAGTGGAGATACTCATGGCAGTTGCTTCCTTGGGTTGTTGTGTATATTAAATGAAACAATACATATAAAGCATTTTAGCTTGTTGAATGACCTAGAGCAAGCAGTCAACAGTAGCTATCATCATCAAAATCATTATTATTAAATTATCTCCTTGTTACTATGGAAAGAGCAAAGTAGACATGTATGTCACATGTTAATTTTTAAAAACTGGTTGCTGAACAATGTGTATAGCAATATGTTATTTTTATAAAAGAAGAATATAAGTTTATGCATTCAAAAAGGTCTAAAAGGATTCACACATTAAAGTGTTTAATAATACATCTGGGCAATAAAGGGGACTTTCACTTTTTATATACCTCAGTATTTAACTTTTGTGAATATTTTTTGCAATTTTTAAAAACAACTGATAAAGAGAAAAATCACTGTCATTTAAAATTGGATGAGGGGAGAATCATAATGGCACTTTATATGCAGAAGTCTAAATGTTCACAGGAGAGAGGATTTGTTCCACCTAAACAGACTCTTCCCAAGGACAGTGAGTGAGTATGATGTGAATGATGGATGGAGTCTCAGGTGGTGTGGCTGGGGACCAGCAAAGTGGGAAGGAGGCGCATTAGCAAAGAGGCACAATTGTGGAGAAGGCCAGAGGCACATGTGGAGAATATGAATGGTGCAGTTTCCCATTTGTTTGTAACACAGGGCTATATAGAAGGATGGTGGGCAACAGGACTGGGAGTTTGGTGCCTTCCATACCAAGCCAAGTACTTTGAGTTTTGGGGGGCCATGCTGGGCCGCATCAGCTGGAATGGTTGAGACAGGAAGCAGGAAATTTAGGGAGGCCCTCTTAAGTCAGCCAGGCCAGAAGCCATGGGCCTGAACCAGAGTAGAGTGATGGGAATGGACAGGAAGAAATGTAGAGCACAGGTCTTCAGGGGCAAGAACTTGGCAGCTTTGTGGTGGCTATTGGAGGTGAAAAGCAAAGGATGGAGGATAAGGCCAGAATGACAAGTTATAAACCTGGATGATGAGAAAAACAGTGTCAGTCATGGAGTTGACAGGTCAGGAGGGAAGGCAGGTGGAAGGGGAGATGATTTGTTGGCCCCATTAGGTTTATTTTAAGATGTCAGTGGAGGATCCTGCTGGGAATGACTAACCAGAGTTTTGGAGCAGGAAGGTCAGGCTGGAAACAGACTTGAGCTGGGAGCCTCAGAGTGCTGGTTAATGTTTCAGGTGTAGGTGAAATGACTTTGGTCTGCATGCTCTACCCCACAAAATTTCCAGCTCCTAGGGTAGTCTTTAGGGTGCAGTCGATGGGGTCGCTAGGAGTTGGACACGACTAAGCGACTTCACTTTCACTTTTCACTGTCATGCATTGGAGAAGGAAAGGGCAACCCACTCCAGTGTTCTTGCCTGGAGAATCCCAGGGACGGGGGAACCTGGTGGGCTGCCGTCTATGGGGTCGCACAGAGTCGGACACGACTGAAGCGACGCAGCAGCAGCAGCAGCAGCAGCAGCAGCATAGTCTTTAACCTATTCTCTAGTCACATAATGATATAAGTATATTTTGCATTATATTTGTATAGTCTGATACAGTTTATAAAGTGCTTTCACATTCATTTAATCATTTACATTTTCATACCCAGTTAATGGGTCAGAATGGATCAGAAAAGCAGGATTTTATTTTATTTTTTATTTTTTTAAATTTATTTATTTAAATTGGAGGCTAACTACTTTATAGTATTATAGTGATTTATACATTGACATGAATCAGCCATGGGTGTACATGTGTTCCCCATCCTGAACCCCCTCCCACCTCCATCCCCATCCCATCCCTCAGGGTCATCCCAGTGCACCAGCCCTGAGCACCCTGTCTCATGCATTGAACCTGGACTGGCGATCTGTTTCACAATATGATAATATACATGTTTCAATGCTGTTCTCTCAGATCATCCCACTGTCGCCTTCTCCCATAGAGTCCAAAAGACTGTTCAATACATCTGTGTCTCTTTTTCTGTCTTGCATATAGGGTTATCTTTACCATCTCTCTAAATTCCATATATATGCGTTAGTATACTGTATTGGTGTTTTTCTTTCTGGCTTACTTCACTCTCTATAATAGGCTCCAGTTTCATCCACCTCATTAGAACTGATTCAAATGTATTCTTTTTAATGGCTGAGTAATATTCCATTCTGTATAGGTACCACAGGTTTCTTATCCGTTTGTCTGCTGATGGACATCTAGGTTGCTTCCATGTCTTGGCTATTATAAACAATGCTGCGATGAACATTGGGGTACACGTGTCTCTTTCAGTTCTGGTTTCCTTGGTGTGTATGCCCAGCAATGGGATTGCTGGATCATATGGCAGTTCTATTTCCAGTTTTTTAAGGAATTTCCACACTGTTCTCCATAGTGGCTGTACTAGTTTGCATTCCCACCAACAGTGTGAGAGGGTTCCCTTTTCTCCACACCCTCTCCAGCATTTATTGTTTGTAGACTTTTGGATAGCAGCCATTCCGACTGGCGTGAGATGGTACCTCATTGTGGTTTTGATTTGCATTTCTCTGATAATGAGTGATGGTGAGCATCTTTTCATGTGTTTGTTAGCCATCTGTATATCTTCTTTGGAGAAATGTCTGTTTAGTTCTTTGGCCCATTTTTTGATTGAGTCGTTTATTTTTCTGGAATTGAGCTTCCGGAGTTACTTATATATTTTTGAGATTAATTCTTTGTCAGTTGTTTTGTTTGCTATTATTTTCTCCCATTCTGAAGGCTGTCTTTTCACTTTGCTTATGGTTTCCTTTGTTGTGCAAAAGCTTTTAAGTTTAATTAGGTCTCGTTTATTTTTGCTTTTATTTCTATTACTCTGAGAGGTGGGTTATAGAGGATCCTGCTGTGATTCATGTCAGAGTGTGTTTTGCCTATGTTTTCCTCTAGGAGTTTTATAATTTCTGGTCTTACGTTTAGATCTTTAATCCCTTTTGAGTTTATTTTTGTGTATGGTGTTAGAAAGTGTTCTAGTTTCATTTTTTTACAAGTGGCTGACCAGTTTTCCTAGCACCACTTGTTAAAGAGATTGTCTTTTCTCCATTGTATATTCTTGCCTCCTTTGTCAAAGGTAAGGTGTCCATAGGTGCATGGATTTATCTCTGGGCTTTCTATTTTGTTCTATTGATCTATATTTCTGTCTTTGTACCAGTACCATACTTTCTTGATGACTGTAGCTTTGTAGTAGAGCCTGAAGTCAGGCAGGTTGATTCCTCCAGTTCCATTCTTCTTTTTCAAGATTGCTTTGGCAATTTGAGGTTCTTTGTATTTCCATACAAATTGTGAAATTATTTGTTCTAGTTCTGTGAAAAATACCGTTGGTAGCTTGAGAGGGATTGCATTGAATCTATAGATTGCTTTAGGTAGTATACTTATTTTCCAATCCATGAACATGGTTTATTTCTCCATCTATTTGTGTCCTCTTTGATTTCTTTCATCAGTGTTTTATAGTTTTCTATATATAGGTCTTTTGTTTCTTTAGGTAGATATATTCCTAAGTATTTTATTCTTTTCATTGCAGTGGTGAATGGAATTGTTTCCTTAATTTCTCCTTCTGTTTTCTCAGTGTTAGTGTATAGGAGTGCAAGGGATTTCTCTGTGTTAATTTTATATCCTGCAACTTTACTATATTTATTGATTAGCTCTAGTAATTTTCTGGTGGTATCTTTAGGGTTTTCTATGTAGAGGATCATGTCATCTGCAAACAGTGAGAGTTTTACTTCTTCTTTTCCAATCTGGATTCCTTTTATTTCTTTTTCTGCTCTGATTGCTGTGGCCAAAACTTCCAAAACTATGTTGAATAGTTAGTGGTGAGAGTGGGTACCCTTGCCTTGTTCCTGACTTTAGGGGAAATGTTTTCAATTTTTCACCATTGAGGATAATGTTTGCTGTGGGTTTATCATATATAGCTTTTAAGAAAAGCAGGATTTTAAATGTCTTAGGATCACAGAGATGATCGTACCATGGATGGCAGATTTGGGCCGTAAGCCAGAACTTCTCTTTCCCAATTAATTACGTTTTCTACTATGACACTACAGCCTTTCTTTTTGAGGGGGAAATATCTGAAATATCCTATAACTGTAAAAGAGTTAGAACTTCAGTTTTAAAAAAGAAAAGTCTGAAATTCACCTTTATTGAAACCTGTCTGATTTTTTAATTTTTTTAAATTTTATTGTCAGGGAGTTAAAAGATGTTGATATCCCTAAAAACTAGTTTTCCTTAGGTTGAAAGTGAGGTTCTCAGAACCTCAGTTACTGAATAAATGTATGTCTTCTAACTGTTCTTCAATTTCCTCACTTTTTCCATAAAGATGTAGCCATAGCTGTAACATATAACCGTGATGGATCATATAGCATGCAGGTAAGCCTCCTTGGTTTTGTTCTACAGCTCAGAGCTGAATCTGATTTCTCTCATACTGAGTAGAGCATGTTTTCACTCTGTACTTTATTTGAAGCTGTTGATTATCATGACTATAGTTAGGAGAATGTCATGAGCTTTTATTTCAGACCAATTTGGAAAAATTATTCCCTATATAGTTTCTGATTATTTACTCAGTTTGGCTGTAATTTCCTTAAGAATAAAAACTTGGTTAAAAAAATAATGATAATAATATTTGATATAAGACATCTAAAAAGCCCCTAAATTATGTGAATGTATTTATATCTAAAGCAGCAGTTCTCAAATGTTTGGTTTCAAGACCTCTGTACACTCTTAAAAGTTATTGAGATTCCCCAAAGAGTTTTTGTTTGTATTAGTTACATCTATTAATATTTACCATTTAGAAAATTACATCGAGAAAAAAATGTGTTATTGTTTTAATGTATGTTTTTAAAATGTATATAATATGTGATTTGTCATTTTAACCATTTTTAAGCATACAATTTCATGGCATTAAATCATTCACATTGTTGTGCAACCATCACCACCATCCATCTGCAGAACTGTTCTCCTGCAGAACTGAAATTCTGTCCCAATTAAAAGGGTCCACTCCCCCTCCTCCACCCACCCTTCCTGGGCCCTGGCAATCACCATTCTACTTTGTCTCTGCAAATTGAACTGCTCTAGGTACCTCGTATAAGTGGAATCATTCAGCGCTTACTCCTTTTGTAACTAGCTAATTTCACTTAGCATGTCTTTGAGGCCCTTCCATTGTTGTAGTATCCATCCAAATTCCCTTCCTTTTTAAGGCTGAATAATATTCCATTGCATGTATGTACTACACTTTATTTATCCAATCTAAATACATAGATGAGTAGTGGACACTTGGGTTGCCTCCATCTTTTGCCTATTATAAATAATGCTTCTGTGAACATCTGTATACAAGTATCTCTTCGAGACCCTGTTTTCAATTCTTTTAGGCATGTACCCAAATAAGTAGAATTCCTGTATCATATGGTAATTCTCTTTTTAATTTTGGGGGGAACTACCATACTCTTCCATAGTGTCCATACCATTCTACATTCCCATCGGCAGTGCACAAAAAAATCCAATTTCTCTACATCCCTCCTTGCCAACACTTATATTCTAGCTACTTTGTTTTGTTGTTGTTGTTGTTTTTATTAAAAACAAAAAACCCCTAAGGTATGGAAGTAGTATCTTACTATGGTTTTGATTTGTATTTCCATAATGACTAATGATATTAAGCATCTTTTCATTGCTAATTGCCTACTTATCTTCTTTAGAGAAATATCTATTCAAGTTATTTGCCTTTCTAAAAAAATCTGGCTGGGTTTTTGTTGTTGAGTTGCAGGATAAACTGAGAAAAGATTATCACCAAGCACACATTCCATTAGCCATCAGAGTAATATCATTATCATGTGTCCTAGAATCTCTAGAAAATTCCACTATATACTTGTAAGAGAATGAGAGTAGAAAAAAGACAATATTATGTTATTAAGAAATTGTTTGACTTTGTGGAACTCCTTAAGGGGCTTGGGGGACCCCAAGGGATCCACAGGTCATACTTTGAGGCTCTTTAGTCAAAATTTTTGTGATAGACCTCAGTTTTAAAAAATCCATTACATTGGCAAAATAAAATGCCAAAGGATTAAAAAACAATGTGAGAACTCAACCAAATTCCTATAGTGAGTATAAAATTCAGAAAATAGAATAAATCATTTTTCCTATGAGCTAAGAGATTTCAAATCCAACAAAATGAATTTATCAATGATGCTCTTTAGATTCCCCAACACTTTGAGACACATTGATTTCCTTTCTCTGTGATTCAGACAAATGATGGGAAATCAACTTAAGTATATGGGTTGCAATTAATATTGGTAACCTCTGGTTTAGGGACCCCTTCTTATCCCTTGGTAAATGGTAAAGTAAATTGCAGATTTGTTCTGGTCTGCTCATGGAACTACCTTCACAAATTTAGAATGAGCTTCTATACGTCTTTAAACAAAACTGTTCCCAATCTAACCTTTATATCCTGAGAATTCCACAGACGTTCAAATGGCTGTCTTAGTAGGTTACAAAGCAGAGTGAAATGTCATATTTAACTTAGGATAGATGAGAACCATGTATAAATACTGCAGTGTGACCTATTTCACTTTAACCTATATAATATATTTGAAAAGAATAGCCACAGGACTCTGACTCTTAACAGGGGAATTGAAAAATAAAGAAGATTTAAATGAATTTTATGTGTATAGGGGAAATTTTTTCTTGTGTATATAAATGAGAAAACATCCTTTAGAACAGCATGATTTCATGTCCTTTTGTCAGCTACTTTGAAAAGATTAAGTGTGAAATCTGTTCTTTGGTACTCTGTCTCTCAGAGTAAGAAAACTGTGCTCAATCTCCAGCTAACTTATCTTCTTAAATCATAACTGAAAACCCATAAATTCAATCTCCATGTTGGTGAGATAAAAGAAATCAATCTAATTATGAGATTCTGGCGTTATTCATCACTAACTTTTGCACAGTAAAACTCGATTTACTTTGGATACTCAGAAATGAGTATTAACATATAATATACTCAACTGAATTTTAATAATTTTTCTTACTTTGATTTGTATTTCTATCTCACTTTCTTATTATTATTCTTAAAGGAACTTTTATCCGTAGCATTATGGTGCTACTGTAGATATGTTACATAACTATTTTTTTTTTCTTTTAATTATCTTACTGCTGTTTCTTTCTAGACTATTTTGTTTATGAATCTTAGGAAATTTCCTGCATGATTTAAAAAAATGTTTTTACCTGTTTCCTTTTGAAACTATTAACAGTAAAGAATTGATTTTGATTTTAATTCTGTAAGGTTGTTCATTTACTTTAAGGATCTTAATTTTTTGTTTTTTCAGATTGAAGATAAAACTTTCCATGTCCTTGGTGATCTTTGCAGTGAGGGAGACTGCACTTATCTGAAATCTTCTGTTAATGGAGTTGCTAGTAAAATTAAGCTAATTATCCTGAAAAACACTATTTACCTATTTTCCATGGTAATGTCTTTTTAGTGTTTTATAATAACACTATTGGAGTTTGGGAGAAAATTGCTTGACCAGAAGTATTCCACTGAGAAATTAGAAAGATCCTGTTTTGGAACTTCCCTGGCAGTCCAGTGGTTAAGACTCTGTGCTTCCAATGCAGGGGGCATGGTTTTAATCTCTAGTCAGAGATCCTGCATGCCACACAGTGCCCTCAGAGGGATGAGGGCGAGCAGCACACCCTGTTTCCTTCTCTCACTGCTGTGACTTTGTGTCTATCCCCCTTTCAGTCTGAATCTTTGTCACGTTTCTACCTCTCTATTTCTCCATTCACCACATCTGTTCTCACAGATTCTCACTGACAGACACATATCCATTTCTTCCTTTAATTCTCAAATACTCTAAACACTTCCCCCAACCACTGTTCTCCTGGCACTGGGAATTGTGGAGACTTGGGAGGAGGTGACCATTGTGGGAGGAGTCTGTGGACCAGATATTCCTTACAGGGGAGGTGCGTGTGGGTTAGTGGTGGTCTCTTGGCAGTTGAAGGATGGTTGAGGTAGGCTTGGCATGGATATGATTAGGAGCTTGTTAGGAGACCTTAGCGTTCTGTGTGGGCGAAGAAAGGAAGTGGATTATCAAATTTCCTGTGACCTCTTCAGAGCCTTCTCACACTTGAGAACCATCTTCCAGACCAGAGTACTTTGTGATGAGATGCCTTCAGTATTCCAGTAATTAAACTGTATATTTGGAGTCAAGGATGATCTCCTTTTGCCAGGCATTGCTTCCATAGTCTGTGTGCTATAACAGTATAATGGCAGAGGCAGTAGAATGGATTGGTGAAGAGCATGAGTTCTGGTTCGTGACATTGTACAGGAGGCAGTGATCAAGAATATCCCCAAGAAAAAGAAATGCAAAAAGGCAAAATGGTTGTCTGAGGAGGACTTACAAATAGCTATGAAAAGAAGAGAAGCAAAAAGCAAAGGAGAAAAGGAAAGATATACCCATTTGAATGCAGAGTTCCAAAGAATAGCAAGGAGAGATAAGAAAGCCTTCATCAGTGATCAATGCAAAGAAATAGAGGAAAACGATAGAATGGGAAAGACTAGAGATCTCTTCAAGAACATTAGAGATACCAAGGGAACATTTCATGCAAAGATGGGCACAATAAAGGACAGAAATGGTCTGGGCCTCACAGAAGCAGAAAATATTAAGAGGAGGTGGCAAGAATACACAGAAGAACTATACAAAAAGATCTTCACAACTCAGATAATCATGATGGTGTGATCACTCACCTAGAGCCAGACATCCAGGAATGTGAAGTCAAATGGGCCTTAGGAAGCATCACTACGAACAAAGCTAGTGGAGGTGATGGAATTCCAGTTGAGCTGTTTCAAATCCTAAAAGATGATGCTGTGAAAGTGCCACACTCAATATGTCAGCAAATTTGGAAAACTCAGCAGTGGCCACAGGACTGGAAAAGGTCAGTTTTCATTCCAATCCCAAACAGAGGTAATGCCAAAGAATGCTCAAACTACCACACAATTGCACTCATCTCACACGCTAGCAAAGTGATGCTCAAAATTCTCCAAGCCAGGCTTCAACAGTACGTGATCTCTGAACTTCCAGATGTTCAAGCTGGATTTGGAAAAGGCAGAGGAATCAGAGATCAAATTGCCAACATCCGCTGGATCATCAAAAAAGCAAGAGAGTTCAAAAAAAAACATCTACTTCTGCTTTATTGACTACGCCAAAGCCTTTGACTGTGTGTATCACAACAAACTGTGGAAATTTTTAAAGAGATGGGAATACCAGATCACCTGACCTGCCTCCTGAGAAACCTGTATACAAGTCAGGAAGCAACAGTTAGAACTGCACATGGAACAACAGACTGGTTCCAAATAGGAAAAGGAGTACATCAAGGCTGTGTATTGTCACCCTGCTTATTTAACTTCTATGCAGAGTACATCATGAGAAATGCCAGGCTGGATGAAGCACAAGCTGGAATCAAGATTGCCAAGAGAAATATCAATAACCTCAGATAGGCAAATGACACCACCCTTATGGCAGAAAGCAAAGAAGAACTAAAGAGCCTCTTGATGAAAGTGAAAGAGGAGAGTGAAAAAGTTGGCTTAAAATTCAACATTCAGAAAACTAAGATCATGGCATCTGGTCCCATCACTTCAAGGCAAATAGATGGGGAAACAGTGGAAACAGTGACAGACTTTATTTTTTGAGCTCCAAAATCACTGCAGATGGTGTCTGTAGCCATGAAATTAAAAGATGCTTGCTCCTTGGAAGAAAAGTTATGACCAACCTAGACAGTATATAAAAAGCAGAGACATTACTTTGCCAACAAATATCCGTCTAGTCAAAGGTATGATTTTTCCAGTAGTCTTGTATGGATGTGAGAGTTGGGACTGTAAAGAAAGCTGAGTGCTGAAGAATTGATGCTTTTGACCTGTGGTGTTGGAGAAGACTCTTGAGAGTCCCCTGGGCTGCAAGGAGATCCAACCAGTCCATCCTAAAGGAAATCAGTCCTGAATATTCATGGGAAGGACTGATGCTGAAGCTGAAGCTGCAATACTTTGGCCACCTGATGCGAAGCGGTGACTCATTTGAATAAGAGCCTGATGCTGGTAAAGATTGAAGGCAGAGAAGAAGGGGACAACAGAGGATGAGATGGTTGGATGAAATCACTGACTCATTGGACATCAGTTTGAGTAAACTCCTGAAGTTGGTGATGGACAGGGAGGCCTGGCATGCTGCAGTCCATGGGGTTGCAAAGAGTCAGACACGACTGAGTGACTGAACTGAACTGAACTGATGAGTTCTGATGTGTGAAGCTGTTTGCTTTCAAATCCTGGCCCTACCGGCATCTGCTTGACCTTGAGCAAGTTAAACTCTCTAGGTTTTAGTTCTCCTATTTATAAACAGGAATAAGTAACAATACCCACCTCATAACGTTATTGAGACCATCAAGGACATTTTATATATTTCTTAAGAAGAGTTCCTGGCTTAGACTAAGGAACTGAGAGTGGAGATGCTACTAAAATGGCTTGTAGACAGTGGCTGTCTTTTACCAACAGTTAGGTACTTAATTCTTTTAATCCCCTCTGTGGTATGTATGCCATTACTTCTTTATAGTAGAAATCAAGACTGAAAGGGGTTTAGTAATTTGCTCAGACGCTCAGTTGGTAAAGAATCCACCTGCAATGCAGGAGATCCTGGTTCGATTCATGGGTCAGGAAGATATGCTGGAGAAGGGATAGGCTACCTGCTCCAGTATTCTTGGGCTTCCCTTGTGGCTCAGCTGGTAAAGAATCCGCCTGCAATGTGGGAGACCTAGGTTTGATCCCTGGCTTGGGAAGATCCCCTGGAGAAGGGAAAGGGTACCCACTCCAGTTTCTGGCCTGGAGAATTCCTTGGAGGGTCGCAAAGAGTTGGACATGACTGACCGACTTTCACAAAGCTAGTTAGAATCCTGGTATTAAATAAGACTCATATTTAACAAATAGCTTGAAAATAATCATCCTCAGGCCTATTCATAAAACTACAGTGATAATATCTTAATTTCATTTCTAATTTATGTTATAAATATACATCCTATATATATATCCTATAAATATCATTTCTACTTATAGGATGGAAGTACTCAGATTGGCATTCCGGTTCCCCGATACTTGTCTTCAGCAAGCTCAGGAGAAACCCAAGGGGGTGCTGTAGCTCCTATGACTGGAACTGTTGAAAAGGTATTGACGTGAATGTATGTAGAATGATGTCCAGTAAGTCCCCATAAATGTCTTTGTTGAACTTTGTTTCATATATCCTTCTCCCCCTCTCTAAATCTTGTTCATTGGAAAGCATCCATTTCAAGAAAACAAGAAGATCTATCAAAGATTCAAGTTCTATATTACAGTCTTCAGTGAATCATAAATTTACCTAATTTATGATAAGGACTTTTCTTTGAAGTGAGAATTCCATCAAAGTAGTTGACTAAAATGGAACATTCACCAAGCATTATCCCAAATTTGAAAGGTATTGGTGAAGAACAACGTGTCTGGTGTTGAATGCAGTATATATTCAGATATGAGATCCATACTGGTGATGACTTCCAGTGGTGGTAGACCAGTGGTCTCCTTTTATTTACTTGCGTACAATAGAGTGCCCTCAACTGCATTTAAGTCATAAAAATCCTTGGTACCAACAAATAGAAGAAGAAAACAACTACTTAAATAGTGTGAATTATTTCACCCACCACTTGTGTGTGGAAATGTTTGCCCCAGAAGGGCAGTGGGCTGGGGAACTTGCACTTGCCTTTCACTCATTCAGGCTCAGTTCCCAACAGGCCCCTCGTCATATGGGCATCCCTGCACAGGTTTACAATTAAAGATGCACTTTTCCCCTCATAACTGGCCTAAACCCAGATTGTTGATTTCATCGAATGCCACTAAACTATCACTCAACATTGGGTGATCGAGGGGCTTTGAGACGTGTTTCTCATTTTTCACAATTTGGCCTGAACGCATTGACTTCAGAACCTAATTCTACTGTGTGATGTTTCTAAAAACTACTTAAAACCATGTTAACCGAGAAGATAGTAAAACCATATGGCATATATGATTTAATTTATACTTGAAAAAAGGAAAATAGAGATTTTTTTCTGGGTTGCCAACCAGTTTAATTCTTTTAACAACCTAAAAACTAGAAAGCCAGGCAAGACCCTGCACTCTGCCTGTCGTGAAGACATTTAAGTGTAGTACAGGCATACTGTAGAGATACTACAGTATCTCTACTTGTGAGGTTCTCTACCACCAAGTACAGTACAGCAAGTCACATGAATTTCTTGGTTTCCCGGTGCATATAAAAGTTATGATTACACTGTAGTCTGTCAAGTGTGCAATAGCATCATGTCTAGAAAAAAAACAACATACATACCATAATTAAAAAATACTTAGATGTATGCGTAGCTGAATCACTTTGCTATACACCTGAAACTAACACAACGTTGTAAATCAACTATATGCCAATATAAAATAAAATTTTTTTTAAATCTTTATTGCTGAGAAATGCTAACCATCATCACTGCTCTCAGTGAGTTATAATCTTTTTACTGGTGGAGGAATACTGAAATATTGCAAGAATTACCAAAATGTGGCACTGAGGCACAAAGTGAGCAAATGCTGTTGGGAAAATGGCACCCAGAGACGTGCTTGATGAAGTTGCCACAAACCTTCAATCTCTTAAAAAAAGGAAAAAAAAAAAAGGCATTATGTGCAAAGCACAATAAAGTGACGTGGGCCTATAGTCCTTCCCTGTTGGTGATATGTCTTGTCTGTCTGTTCATGAGAAAACAAAAAGACTTGAAATATGTAGAATGTATTCACTGATTCAAGGAAAACTAGATGGGGCGGGGGTGGTGAAGGTGGGGAACTAAGGAGTGACCCCACTATGACAGTGCCTGCAATGCCAGGCGGACCTGTGGGTCTCTGACTGGGGCCAGTGTGTTTGTCTTTGGCAGACAAGACAAGCACATAGACACATACTTCTCTGTACGTTTGTACCAACTCTGCGCACCACAGATCAGGTGTGTAATTTGCCCAGTTGTCAGATCGCATGTAGACCATCACAAGGGACCTCTCTTTTTAGATATTAACCTGTCGCTCTGAATCTCTAGGTGTTTGTGAAAGCTGGAGACAGAGTAAAAGCTGGAGACTCTCTGATGGTTATGATTGCCATGAAAATGGAAGTAAGTGAAATCATGGGTTCACTTGCCAAGTAAATTTTGGGAGCTGTCGGTCCCAATTTTTCTTTTGTCTTATTTTGTAAGTTAAGACCATTTTAAATATCAGGGGGAAAAAAATCCTTCCCTAGTCCAGTTGAATTGGGGTTTCCTGTAGGGGAGCCCAAGGATCAGTAGTTTTTAAAAGCTTCCCAGCTGAGAGTCTACTGTGAAGCTTGGGCTGAGAATTACTAGCTAATCCAGAGCTTCCCAATTATTGACCTTGAATGGTTTACAGGTGTATCAAGGTAATGACGCCTCTCAACCCCCAAGTGCACCATAAACATGTTTTGATTTTCTCAGTGTGCTGCGATGTGAGAAAGGTCAGGAAGCACTGATACATGACAAAACATCAAAGCAGCTGACTTCATTTCTCACTCTTCCTGTGTCTTGACTTGGTGTGTGCTCAACCCTCGTTAGTATCACAGCCATTGTCTGCCATGCCTTGTGTCTCTACAGCATACCATAAAGGCGCCAAAGGATGGCACAATCAAGAAGGTATTCTACAAAGAAGGTTCTCAGGCCAACAGACACGCTCCTTTAGTCGAGTTTGAGGAGGAAGACTCTGACGAAAGGGAAGCAGATTAAACTCCATCAAATAAACAGCCAGTTAAGCAACATGTTCAATACAGTATCCACACCAAAAAGAGACAGTGCCTTCCTGCTTTTCTCGGGATCTGACGACTAGCACTTTTACTAAATGATTGTATGATTCTGCTTAAAACCCTTTCATGTTTAAAAATCATGTACTTGGGTCACAAATACAATAAATTCTCTCAAAATATTTCATACTAATAAAATTAAAGTATACTTTTTAAATTGGGAGATAGTATGGTTTCTTTCTGCCTCAAATATTATACCATGCATTGTTTTTAGGCAGGTGGGCAGCAACTTGATCAAAAGAGAACTGAGAGAGAAAAGGTCACTTAACTAAATGAGTTATCTCCCAGGCACAGTCATGACAAAAATGAACATTAACATATTTCAGAGACAGATGCCATAGCACTAAACTCAACCTAAGAGTTTTTGCCAAAGAGTAACTTCTTAGGCAGTTTAAACGCTTGGATGTTATTTGTTTCTTGTTTTTGTGATTGGAAAGTTTCTATCCAGACCGCCTTTGTCTTTATTGTACTTGCTAAGCTTGTACAAATGTATATCCACACACTTAAGCTTTTGTGTATATGTATTTTATGCACATATATATAATATCTAAATTGTATGCTAGAATATAATTTTTCTAGAAATACACTTTCAAGCCTCTTCATTTTCAGGTATCTACTGAAGTGTTAAATATTTGTTGAATTGAGTTCTAGCTGCACACATGAGACTGCATTCAATGTTGTAGAGACTGCAATGAAATTTTAAAATATGGTCTTTGTACTCTAAGATGCTGATGACTTAATTGGGAAAATAAGACATAATCATGTGAAACGTTATGTGGAAAACAATCAAATCCAAAATTAAGTAATTCCATTGTCAAGAGAGTGGTGAAAAATGTACTAGATACTGACTTTGGAAATGCTGAGTTCCCAAGGACATCTGATCACACAGCAGTTAGAACATCCATTTTTCCAACAAGGCAGCAAGAAACTCAACACACTAAGATGTGGGTCTGGGTGAAGGCTGATGGCTTATGATGTGCAGAATACAGGTCTTCAGGAGTTGGGGGAAGAGACTTCAGTGGGCAGGTGTGCACAGGGTAGGTTTCTTTAAGGAAGGAGAACCCAAGGGCAGTAGCAGGAGTGCATGGAAATTATACACTAGAAAGGAAGGAGCAGAGCCTACACTGTTGAAAATGAGCAAGTTGGGTTCTATATTCGGGAGCAAATCTGCCCAACTGGAGAGGGAAGTGCTTGGATGGGTGAGTAGGGACAATAAGAGAGAAAGTATGAAATTTAGTTTGGGACCAGAAGGTAACTGGCATGGAATGGCAGGTTTAGATTTTATCTTGCAAGTTGTAGTTACACTGAATTATTTTTCAGCAGGAAAAATTTTATCTGGCTTATTAGAGTCTGTTTAAAAAAAAAACTTTGATATTATTTCATAAGGGTGAACATTTGTATACCTTATGACCTAACATCCCAGTTCAGAAATGTACAAACACACTTGTGCACCAAGAATGTTGATAGCCACGTTACCCGTAATAGCAAAGCTTTGGAAAGGATCCGAGTTGGTTGGCAGGAGAAGGAATAAATCACTGTGGTATGGCACACAGTGGAATACTATGTAACAGCAAAATAAACAAGAGCATCAGCATGGATGAAATTCGAATTCATAATAGTGAAATAGCATGTACCAGGAGATAGACACATGGTACTATCTTTACAGACTTGCAAAATCAACTAGATTCGTGTATATATATATATATATATATATATATAATAAAGCTATTTTTTTATTAAGGTATGGCTGGTTGATAATGTGTTAGTTTCAGGTATACAGCAAAGTGGTTCAGTTTGATATCTATTATTTTCAGATTCTTTTCCGTTATAGGTTATTACAGATTATTGAATATAGTTCCCTGTACTATACAGTAAGTCCTTGTTGCTTATCTATTTTATGTATAGTAGTTTATATCTGTTAATCCCATGCTCCTAGTTTACCTCTCCCCCACCATTTCCCCTTTAATAAAACATTCTTTAAAAAGTAGAATTAAAAATTAAAGACAGTGATCAACTCCAGGTAATTAAGCAAGGGGTTGACATGTATGAAGTATGTTCAGGTAGACGCAGGTTACGGTTTAGTGTTCTCGTTGTACAGCTGGATGTTTGGTGATCATATACATTACATATTCAAATAATATTTTAGAAAATTTATTCTGGCAGTAATTTGCAAGTTGGATGGAAGAGGAAAGGACTAGAGGCTGGAAAACCAGTTAGGAAGAGGTGCTTACAGATAGATAGTCATGAGGAAGTAAAGGAAGAGACCATCAAAACCAGGGCTTTTTTTGGTGATGGCACAGAGCTCTCAGCAATGAAAGCGTCGAGTCCTAATCATTGGAGCACCAGGGACTATCCTAAACCAGTGCTTTTAACTATACTTTTAGCAACACAGCCTTTTCCCTTGTGTAAACAAAACTTCCTCTTTTGACCGGAGGGAAGAGCGAAGGTGCTTTGGTAGCAATTTGGGGTTGCTGTATGACCCCCTTCATACCCTTCAGGAGCACAAGATAAAGTTATTCTCTATTTCATGGTGGAGGAGCTCTGTGGATCACAAGTAATGATGTGTAGAGAAGGAATTGGAAGCCAGCTACCCCAGTTATCCATATATTGGGGACTTTCTTTGAGATCATCGCTGTGGTGCTGTGTGAGCGGTTCCTTTGCACATAGCTACATCAATTTCTTCTAAAACACTTAGGGCATTTGCTGTATACCTGGGCCTCTGAAAGCAAAGATGGTAAGAAATGGTTTTTGCCCTTGCCTCAATTAACGGGAAACAAGATCCAGCTGTATCCAGTAATGTACTGTAATTGATGGTGAGTGGTATAATATGCTTGGGCACCAGGTGCCCTCAGCGGGGAGGGTCAAGCGACTGGAGTAATAAATTCTGCTTTGGGTCAGGACGCTGAGGGAGCAGCAGTGACATTTGAACCAGCCTTTGGAGGAAAGCCATTTGCCAGACGCAGAAAGAAGGTAAGCCCAGGCCATTGCAGGCAAAGGAACTAGCAGGGCTAATAATAACAGCGAGGTGTGAAAGTGCGCACTGCTTGGGGCTCAGAGAGATCCAGCGGGGGCTGGGCCGTGGGGGGCGTGGCCGAGCGGGGCTGCCCGTCCGGGACGGGCTTTATTCTGAACGCAGTTGGGAGCCCTGGAGATTTTCAAACAGACAGGTTTTTCAGAGTTATTTCTGGCCACAGTCTGGAATATAGATTGGAAAGTGGAAAAAGGCTGGAGACAGTGAGTCCGAAAGAGGCACCAAATATGGAAGCCTGGCCAGGGGGTCCATGTTCATGTCTCCTTGACTTCAAAGTAGTTCTTTTTTGGATAAGATCCATTTATAGGCATGGATCAAAACCTGAGCCATATTGTTAGTTGGAAGAAAGCTTGTTTGCTACCTTATCTTTGACGATAACATTCTGGATGCAGTGTGTTTTAGGACTATAATAACCAAGAAAACAAAATTTCAGAGCCCTGATGGTTGCCTTTTAACCATTGAGGAAGACACATAGTGTTGTAGACAAAACAGCTTTGGAGTTACAGTTCCTGCATTCAGGTCCTAGCCTGACCACTTACTGTAGTGTCTTGGGCATGTCCTTCACCTTCTCGGAGCTCTGCCTGTGAATGAGGGTAGTAGCACTACCTCCCAGAGTTGTGAAGATTAAATGAGAAAATATAGAGGCTGACTATAGCACTGTGCTTGAAACATCATTTATACTCACCTGGCAGTTATTAGTAATTTCTAACTTCAGTTACTGCGTAAGAGCAATTAAGAAACTGCACTAAATTAAGCCCAGCTGATTATTCTTGCCAGCAAAATTCCCAGGACCTGTGGTGGGGGAAAAAATCCTGCCTGGTCATGCATCACTCTATCCCCTCTCTCCACTCCCTCAGCCCTAGCCCGCTCCAGGGTCAGCCAGGCACCTGTCGACCTCAGGCAGACTGGTGCTGTCAGGGGAAGCCTCCATCAGCCCCTCCCTCTACAACAGTCAGCTGCCAGGCTGGCATGTCCCAGAGCCTGTCTGCCTGCTAACGGGACAACAGTGCTTCCAGAAGCAGCTTGCCTCTTGCGCAAAGGCTGGGCCTGGACCTGCTCCACCATCCACATCAGTTGTCACTCATGTTTGTGGCTGGTACTTGGAGGGGAAATCTTGGTATCTGGATGAAGCCTGTTTGAGTGGGCATTACCATTCCACTGGTCAGCATTGTAGAGAGGGCTCTTACTTAATTCAACTCTTTTTCCCCCACTATCACTGGCTTCTCTTCTCTTGCACAAGTACCATTTTTGACTCCCCAATGGTTCCCTTAGGAATATTGGGTGTTGGAATGTGCAACTATGTTCTGCCTACACATAGAACTTCTGCTGTTGCCGTTAAAATATTTACCGTGTTGATAGTAATACTTTACATTTCTGTTGCACCTTTCATCAGAGGATCTCAAAAAGCACTCCTAGATATTCACACTAAGCCTCAAAATACCCAGGAAAAGGAAAATGTGATTTAAACTGCATGGTGAGACTGGAGGAGATGGCTGTCCCCAAGTGCTTTGCTCCAAGCCCAGAGTAGGGAGTCTTGGGTCCTTAGTCCCTTTCTGCTAATGACACCCTGCTCCCTGAGAGCTGGCCCCAGGGAGCTGCAGCCTTGAGGTTAGTAGTCTAACTACTAATTCAGAGTCTGGGTAGACTCAGAGTCTGAGTCTCAGAGTATAAGTTAGACTGTACTCAGTATAGGGCATCCCAGGAGGCCCTGCTCACAACTCTCAAAGTCTCTGGCTGGGTGGGAGCTGTCTTGCCTATCCACCCCCACACCCTGTGAGTAACCCTGGAGACACTATTTCTTCTGCGAGTGCCTTGACCGTTAGCAGATATCATAGCCCTGATACCGATGATTACCCTGTCAGCCTGACATTTGTCTCCCCATCTGCTGGATCCCAGGAAGCAGAATGCCTTGGTGCTTCTGATTCGGACTCAGTCTCCTGCACTGCGTTGCCTTCCCTGAAGCCTCCAACCACAGCCTGTATGTAACTTCCTCCCTCCCAAGATGGCTAACATTCTCTGTTCTTACCACTGCTGGTTAGCATTTTCCTAAACCCTTTGATTACATTTGAAATAACTCTCATTCCACATACACCTCTCCCACCACCAGAAAATAATTTTCAAAATCACTAACAACAATAAAGGTAACCTGGGATGTCTCTGTCTCTTCCCAGTTGTTTTTATTCCTTTTTCATTACCTCCTATATCATAAAAGCCATATGGTTTTCTCCATTACTGAAAGCAGCCTTCGTGTTAATTTTCAGGCAGACTGGCACCTGCCTGTTTGTTCCTGTTACATATTTGGCCACACACAGAGCTTCCTTTTTTGATGTCTCCATCTAAACAGACTTCTCATCCACAGTTGCCCTCGACCTTCCCTGCTCCTCTCGCAGAACTGACCCCTGCTGAGGTCATTCCATGCTATCGTATATTTAAGATAAGCCACACATGTTTAGTTCCTCAGCCATGTAAATATTATTAGTCTGTTCTCAAATAAATATTTAATTTTGGAATGTCTACTTTTGCTTTATTGACTACGACAAAGCCTTTGACTGTGTGGATCACAACAAACTGTGGAAAAATCTATATGCGGGTCAAGAAGCAACAGTTAGAACTGGACATGGAACAACAGACTGGTTCCAAATCGGGAAAGGAGTACATCAAGGCTGTGTATTGTCACCCTGCCTATTTAACTTATATGCAGAGTACATCATGAGAAATGCCAGGCTGGATGAAGCACAAGCTGGAATCAAGACTGCCAGGAGAAATATCAATAACCTCAGATAGGCAGATGACACCACCCTTATGGCAGAAAGCAAAGAAGAACTAAAGAGCCTCTTGATGAAAGTGAAAGAGGAGAGTGAAAAAGTTGGCTTAAAATTCAACATTCAGAAAACGAAGATCATGGCATCTGGTCCAAATAGATGGGGAGACAATGGAAACAGTGACGGACTTTATTTAGGGGGCTTCAAAATCACTGCAGATGGTGACCTCAGCCATGAAATTAAAAGACGCTTGCTTCTTGGAAGAAAAGTTATGACCAACCTAGACAGCATAGAAAAAGCAGAGACATTACTTTGCCAACAAAGGTCTGTCTAGTCAAAGCTATGGCTTTTCCAGTAGTCATGTATGGATGTGAGAGTTGGACTATAAAGAAAGCTGAGTGCCAAAGAACTGATGCTTTTGAACTGTGGTGTTGGAGAAGACTCTTGAGAGTTCCTTGGACTGCAAGGAGATCCAACCAGTCCATCCTAAAGGAAATCAGTCCAGAATATTCATGGGAAGGACTGATACTGAAGCTGAAACTCCAATACTTTGACCACCTGATGTGAAGAACTGACTCATTTGAAAAGACCCTGATGCTGGGAAAGATTGGAGGTGGGAGAAGGGGACAACAGAGGATGAGATGGTTGGATGGCATCACTGACTTGATGGACATAAGTTTGAGTAGGCTTCAGGAGTCAGTGATGGACAGGGAGGCCTGGTGTGCTGCAGTCTATGGGATTGCAAAGAGTCAGACATGACTGAGCGACTGAACTGAACTGGATATATTCCCATGCTTCAAAATCCAAAAATATATATAAAAATATATACAGTGAAAATCTCCTTCCCTCCCACACAGCCGCATCACCTCTGGCAGTAGTAACCACTACTTTTTTCTTTTTTGGCTGCACTACTCGCCTTGTGGGGTCAAACCCATGCCCTGGGTAGTGAAAGAGTAGATCCTAACCAGTAGACCACCAGGAAATTCCCTAGTTAACCACTATTGTTTGTTGTGTATCCTTTATTACCTGAAAACTGAGTTCACCTCCAAAGATACAACCAAGCCAAACACTGGGAGGAGGAAGGACTTATTACTTTCAGCAAGTAAGGAGAACACAGGGATCTCTCCCAAAGCAGTGTCCCAAACAACAAAATTGGGGAAAATTGGTTTTTTTTTTTTGGATGTGGACCATTTTTAAAGTCTTTGCTGAATTTGTTACAATATCACTTCAGTTTTATGTTTTGGTTTTTTTGGCTGTGAGCCATGTGGGATCTTAGTTCCCTGACCAGGGCTGGAACCTGCAACCCCTGCATTAGAAGGTAAAGTGTTAACCACTGGATCTCCAGGGAAGTCCCTGGGGAATTTTTAAGCTAACAGTGTTCTACATAGGCATGAAGGGCCTTTTGTGGTATATGCATATTCACAAAGGGGCTGGAGCGGGGGGAATTCAGCGTAGAACTGGAGCAAAGATTGACAGGCCAAGCTTTAGTTAATTGAAGTCATGAGGGTCAGAAAAGGTCAATATCGTCATTCCCTAGATTCCAACTAGTCTGGGATCACCTGGGTGGGGACCAGAGTTCCTGCAAACAACTCAAAGATATGTATCAGATTGTTAGGTACACTCCCTTGAGGAGCACTCTACTGACTACTGTTTCTTGACTGCTTTCCCTTTGTTCCTCTCTTCTACAGTAAAAGTCAAGTTCTGCACTTAGCTTTTTTATTTAGTAATGTGTGTTAGAGAGCCTTCCTTAACAAAATATAGGGAGTTTCCTTATTTTGTTTTACAGCTGCATGGCATTCCATTTGTTCCACCCAATGGATATAATTTATTCAGCTAGACACTTATTGGTGGGCATCTAGGTTGTTTTCAGCATTTTAGTATTATTAAGAAATGCTGCAGTGAATAATGTGACAATATCTTTTTTTCCCATACTCAATTATATCTGTTAGGATAAATTCCCTGAAGTGAATTGCTGGGTCAAAGACTAATAATGAAGTATTGAAAAATTAAGTTAAAAACACCAAATAGTTGAAGGTATTTTTACTGTGCCCACAGTAACAACTCACATTTATGAAGCCCATTTTAGGATGTACTGACATTTCATCACCAAGAGGTATCACCATGATTTTGTTGTTGTTCAGTCACTCAGTCATGTCCAACTCTTTGCAACCCCATGGACTGCAGCATGCCAGGCTTCCCTATCCTTCACCATCTCCTGGAGCTTGCTCAAACTCATGTTCGATGAGTTGGTGATACCAACCAACCATCTCATCCTCTGTCATCCCCTTCTTCTCCTGCCTTCAATCTTTCCCAGCATCAGGGTCTTTTCTGATGAGTTGACTCTTTGATCAGGTGGCCAAAGCATTGGAGTTTCGGCTTCAGCATCAGTCCTTCCAATGAATATTCAGGGTTGGTTTCCTTTAGAATTGACTGGTTTTATCTCCTTGCAACCCAAGGGACTCTCAAAAGTCTTCTCCAACACCACAGTTCAAAAGCATCAATTTTTTGGTGCTCAATCTTCTTTATGGTCCAACTCTCACATCACCATTATTATCCTCATAAAAATTTGAAGGGACTGAGATAATGAGAAACTTCGACACAATCATATTTTCAATAGTTGTTGGGACCAAAACTGAAACCAAGACTTTTCATTCCAAAATTCTGTGCTAACTATATAATGCTATCTCCTGGGGGAGTGGGGTGGGGTAACAGTTTTATTCATCAAGAATTTACATTCCTCTTATTACCACACCAAACTGGGATCTGCTCACCAATTTGCAGTAAAGTTAATCTACTGACACTGGGTTGCAGTGAAGGAAAGCTCAGCATTTATTGTAAAGGTGCCAATATAAAGCTCCCTAAAGGGTTTCCTCCTCCTGAGAAATCTATATGAAGGTCAAGAAGCAACAGTTAGAACTGGACATGGAACAACAGACTAGTTCCAAATCGGAAAAGGAGTACATCAAGGGTGTGTATTGTCACCCTGCCTATTTAACTTATATGCAGAGTACATCATGAGAAATGCCAGGCTGGATGAAGCACAAGCTGGAATCAAGACTGCCAGGAGAAATATCAATAACCTCAGATAGGCAGATGACACCACCCTTATGGCAGAAAGCAAAGAAGAACTAAAGAGCCTCTTGATGAAAGTGAAAGAGGAGAGTGAAAAAGTTGGCTTAAAATTCAACATTCAGAAAACTAAGATCATGGCATCTGGTCCCTTCACTTCAAGGCAAATAGATGGGGAGACAATGGAAACAGTGACAGACTGTTATTTTGGGGGCTCCAAAATCACTGCAGATGGTGACTATAACCATGAAATTAAAAGATGCTTGCTCCTTGGAAGAAAAGTTATGACCAACCTAGACAGCATAGAAAAAGTAGAGACATTACTTTGCCAACAAAGGTCCGTCTAGTCAAAGCTTTGGTTTTTCCAGTAGTCATGTATGGATGTGAGAGTTGGACTATAAAGAAAGCTGAGTGCCAAAGAATTGATGCTTTTGAACTGTAGTGTTGGAGAAGACTCTTGAGAGTCCCTTGGACTGCAAGGAAATCCAACCAGTCCATCCTAAAGGAAATCAGGCCAGAATATTCATGGAAAGGACTGATACTGAAACTGAAACTCCAATACTTTGGCCACCTGATGTGAAGAACTGACTCGTTGGAAAAGCCCCTGATGCTGGGAAAGGTTGAAGGGGGAGGAGAACGGGACGACAGAGGATGAGATGGTTGGATGGCATCACCAACCCGATGGACATGAGTTTGAGTAAATTCTGGGAGTTGGTGATGGACAAGGAGGCCTGGCCTGCTGCAGTCCATGGGGTCACAAAGAGTCAGACATGACTGAGCAACTGAACTGACTTTCACATCTGTAAAATAACTCAGGAAATGTGCCTCATACACTATTATCTAGGTACTCCAGAGAGGAGCTAAAGCAGAGAATATGGGAGGGGGTCTTTCCCCCGAAGTACCCATAGGGTCTTGCTCAGTTACACTCTTACCTATTTTCTGAAAACCTTTCCTCCTTGGCTGAATATCTTTTCATGCTTTCAGATCTCCACCCAGAGAACTTAATGGTACCAGGGCCCTCATGTTTGCTTGACCAGAGGATCCCAGTCATACAACTGGCCAGATGCCTTTAAAAACTCAGTGTAACTTAAGGTGGAATTGGAACTTTGGAAATAAAAACTGTTTTATTCAGAATGGGGGTTAACATGAAAATATCCTCCAAACAAACCGATCCTCTGATGGCCTCATTTCTAGAATAAGATTATCCACTTGAAGCCTTAATAGAAATACCATGTTTCAACATTGACAAAGAATTTGTTAATTTCCCACTTGAAAACTGTGGGATTGGACAGTAGATGGAGGCAATGAGTTCCTCAATTCTCAGAGATTTATAATACTTGAAAGGACTTGGAAACATCTGATATTTGGGAAAAAAATGTAGGTAGATTCAGTAACAGTTAAGGTCTTCTAAGCAGAAGGGTAGGTTTTCACCCTCTTCCTGGAGAATGTGAAAACAGATTAAGGGAAAACATAGGACTCACCAAGGCCAGCATTTCACTTATAAAACTGAAAGAATTAAAATTTAAGACAATTTCTTTAACTCTTAACTTTTTAAAATGTTTATTTCTTGTATATTTTTGCATAATTTTATTATTTGCTAATGTAATTCTCAATCCCTGGGTCAGGAAGATTCTCTGGAGGGGAAAACGTCAACCCACGCCAGTATCCTCAACTGAAAGATCCCATGGACAGAGGAGCCTGGTGGGCCACGGTCCATGGGGTTGCAAAGAATCAGATACGACTGAACACAAACACCTACCTATGGGCAAAAATATTTGTCCCTTCCTCCAACAGAATAACATACACATGAGCCCAGAAATTTGATTTTGTTATTAAAACAAAAGTGGTTTGATCTCTTAGAGACACTAAGAGAACCCACAGAAAAATATATCAATACCTTAATTATGTTTTGATTCACAGTGAGAAATGTATCTGTCACAAATCAGAATACATGTATTGATTTGAGTGGTGTGTTTCTCCTGGTGCGAAAAACACTTGGAAGCCAAATTATAATGTTGAGGCTTCTTGTTGAGCAAGAACCCAGAAGAAAGGAGTTTGTTGCATGGTAAAGGACCTGACAATTTGATGCATCTCTCTCCACAAAAGCAATGCATACTGTTGGCTCCAAAGCCCCAAAAAGTTGAAGACAAGCTACCAATCTTCTCCCCTGGGATTTCCCACTTTAAAATTTTTCATTTGCTCATTCCTATTTTTTTTTTAATATATTCTTGCTTTGGATTTGTTAATACCACCATTAGCCTATTTTCCCTAAACTTTCCTGATAAGAATCACTTGGAGCACTTGACAAGAATAGATTTCTGAATAAATTTCTAAGGGGAAGGACTGGCCTTCTGCATAGTTAACAAAGGCCCCAGGAAGGTTTGGGAGTGACAAGTTAGTCCAGCGCATCTGTGTAATGTTCCCACAAGCCACTGCAGATCCTGATCCCACTGGGCTAGACAGGGCCCGAGATTGGGAATCGCATTTTGAATAGCATGCCTCAGTGGTTCTCAGAAAGCATGCCAGGCCAGCAGAGTGGACAACAGCTGAGGACCTCTTAGAAATACAAAGTCTCAGCCCCATCCTACACCTACAGAATCAGAAACTCTGAGAAGGGGACCCAGCCATGTGTTTTAACAAGGTCTCCAGGTAAGAGTTTGATACACCTTAAAATTCAGTAAGCACAGATCTAAAGATATGTTTAGCTGCTTTTTACTGTTTCTGATCAGGAAACTATTTCATTTGAGATGAACCTTTGTGTGTTTCTCAGTTTCTTCATCTGTGTACATTTAGATAGTTTAACTCCATTTGAGGTGGTGACTTGCTAGCACCATTGTAAAGGGTTCAGGAAATATTGGCAAGAAAGTCATCATGGAGTATTTGAGGGGAGTTTGTTCCTTCTTATTTTTACATTTAATTTTTTAAGGATCACTGAAGAAAGCATTTTGTATTAATACAAGGTAATGGGTTGTGCATGCGTGCTTACTCAGTTGTGTCTGACTCATTGTGACCCCAGGGACTGTAGCCCACCAGGCTCCTCTGTCCATGGGATTCTCCAGGCAAGAACACTGGAGTGGTTGCCATTTCATTCTCCAGTGGATCTTCCTGATCCAGGAATCGAACCAGCATCTTCTGCATTAGCAGGTGGATTCTGTTACAACTGAGCCACCTTAGATTGTCAATACAAATGCATAAAGGGGCCAAATACTCAGACAACACCTGTAAGTGAAGTAATGAGTTCAGGGAGGAGGTCTGGCCTCAGAAAGTAGTTGTTCTGCAGCTCTACCCAGTTGGTGCCAGGTCAGGTCGGAATGTGGGCCCAGAAGTGGGCACATCTTTGAACTGCTTACCAGAAGTCAGAAAGCCGACTTTTTACATGATATCTCTTTATTTTTTCAAAACGTTAGCAAACTATTCACGTTTATGATAAATATTCTGTGTGCCTAACAAGAGAGGTGTCTGTTAGCAGCTCTACCTCAGAGAGACTAGTTCTGGAGGTAATAGGCTGGCCTTGTCCTCCCTGTGCATCACTGAGATGTATTGAGTATGTCTCAGAAAGGAGAGAGAGCCAAGTGAGATCTATTCCCAGCTCTGAGGGGGCCACAGCTGTGAAACGCCAACCCACACCGCGTACCATGCTCCTGTGAAAGGCCAGTCAATTCTCTTCTCTAAGTAACTCTCGGAGTAGCCAAGGGGTAGTGCTCACAGAACTATCCGGCACATTCTAAATGGGGAAACGGCACAGTTTCACACTGTGTAACCTGTCTGGAAGCTAACAATACCTAATAGTCAGGATAGTGGTCTACGGGCAGATTCAGATTTTGTGGGTCCTGAAGCTTATATTACTTTGCCAACAAAGGTCCGTTTAGTCAAGGCTATGGTTTTTCCAGTGGTCATGTATAGATGCGAGAGTTGGACTGTGAAGAAAGCTGAGTGCCAAAGAATTGATGCTTTTGAACTGTGGTGTTGGAGAAGACCCTTGGACAGCAAGGAGATCCAACCAAAGGAGATCAGCCCTGGGTATTCTTTGGAAGGAATGATGCCAAAGCTGAAACTCCCGTATTTTGGCTACCTCATGTGAAGAGTTGACTCATTGGAAAAGACTCTGATGCTGGGAGGGATTGGGGGCAGGGGGAAAAGGGGACGACAGAGGATGAGATGGCTGGATGGCATCACCAACTCGATGGACGTGAGTTTGAGTGAACTCCAGGAGATGGTGATGCACATGGAGGCCTGGCGTGCTGCGATTCATGGGGTCGCAAAGAGTTGGATACAACTGAGAGGCTGAACTGAACTGAAGCTTATACAATTTGTGGGGACTCTAAGGAAAAAAAGGTGAAACGAGGAATACAAAATTAGCTATGAAAGTACACAGAGGTCTTAACCAAAGGTGGGAAAATGTTTACTTTTGCAAACTTTACCAAAAAACCAAATGCCCAGGGCATTGGAAGCGGAGGCCCTGCAGTTTCCCAAGCGTCCTTACACATCTGCCTCTGTCCTGGTGGCCACTGGCTGCAGGCAGGGGTTGGGGTCAGGGATGCAGGTGTGGGTGTTCTAGGGTGCTGGTAATGTTGGTTCTTAACCTGGCTTGGGGGTTCATTTCACAACAGTTTGTTAAGCAGTGCACTTATGTTTTTGTATTCTTATGCATATTTCATAATTTAAAAAATCATTTGAACCTTTTCTAAGTCAGCAAAAATATTCATTGGGTGAAGCAAGTCATCAACAAATATTTGTTGAATGAATGCACAAATGAATTCATTTTCGAATCTGTTCAGCCAATATATACGTCAAACACCTAACGTGTAAGGATCTCTGCTAGGTATTATGTTATTAAATACTTTATAGTATTTAATACTTAAGTAAAAGAAGTACAACTTAAAAAAGAAATTATATTTTATTTCACCATGTTTAAAAGTTAACCTGATTCTTTTATTATATTTTATATATAAATAAAAATATAAATATTGTTTTATGTATTTATAAGTACTCTTGCCTGGAAAATCCCAAGGGCAGAGGAGCCTGGTAGGCTGCCGTCTATGGGGTCGCTAAGAGTAGGACATGACTGAGCGACTTCACTTTCACTTTTCACTTCATGCATTGGAGAAGGAAATGGCAACCCACTCCAGTGTTCTTGCCTGGAGAATCCCAGGGATGGGGGAGCCTGGTGGGCTGCTGTCTATGGGGTTGCACAGAGTCGGACACGACTGAAGCGACTTAGCAGCAGCAAGCTGGATACATACTTTAAAAAGAAGAAAACAGGGACTTCCCTGGTGGTTCAGTGGCTAAGACTCTGTTCTCCCAATACAGAGGGTTTGAGCCTCGTCAGGAAACTAGATATCACATGCTGCAATTAAAAACCCTGGATGCTGGATCTAAAACCTGGTGCAGCCAAATAAAGAAATAAGAAGAAAATGTATTTAAATTTAATACTCTTTTTAGTTTTAAAATAAATAAAAGAAAATTATTTATTTAGCGTATTCTAAAGGCCAGGAATATATTTTTAAAATCATGCATAATTCCCCCACACTAGCATAGTCACTATTATTATTTTACTGTATTTCCTTTCAGCCTTCTATTTACAGGTACACTGTTTACATAATCAAAATCATTATGTTCATAAAATTTCAACACTGATTGTTTTTACTTACACATCATAAGCATCTTCCATGTTGTTACATGGTCTTCATAATTCTAACTTTAAAAACTTGTTAATTATTCCTTAGTTATCCTGGTAATCAAATAGGATATAATTTATATAACCATTTTCCTCATCTTAGACATTCAGCTTATTTAAAATTTTTGCTATTATAAAATGAAGTAGAACTTACTTTGATGTACAAAACTTTCTTTTTTCCTATTAGGATCATATGCTTAAGGATATACATCTCTCACTTATTTTTTCCTATAAATTCATATATTTGTCCACACTAAAAAAGAACTAGAACTAGTGTGGAAGTGAAAAGGAAACAGGTGGACAGATGGTACAAAAGGGAAAATCCCTTGTGCATAGGTTTTCAAAACTCTTTATCTTGAGTTAATCCAAGACAACCTTCCATTTTTGTATTAAAATTCATAGGATCTTTCTCCTATCAAGGATGTTCTCTTACTTTTATTTGGTGACCATGAATAGCATGCCAAAACTGACAGATTCTCTCTAGAGAATTAATTTCTCAGGTTGTCAGAAACTGTGATAACTATCAAGAGAGAATTTTAGTAGCCAGGTGTTTCAGATTTGCATTTGCTCATGTCATATATAACATTTTCATTTCAATTTAATTCAAGAGATTGAGGATCTATATTGTCTCAATTTCCCGTACCAAAAATCTGGACAGGTGTTGTGATGACTTTTTTCTGATTTGAATATAGTTACATGGAAAGTCATAAAAAGCTCTCATTACACGTTTAATTAATTATCTTTACTGTGAAATCTGGGCGTAAGTATTGGCAAAGCACTCAGAAGCAGGCATAAACAAAACACAGTCCCTCTGCTCAAGGAGTCTGTAAATTATTAGGAAATCAAGAACATAAACCTGAGTTAATTAACTTTCTAAGTAAAGTTTATGTTCTTAAAAAATTGTGTAGACACTCCAGGGAAATGTAAAGACAACACATTTACTTGATGATATTAAGGAATTATTGTTGCTTTTTTAGATGAGTTACTGGTATTGTGTTCCCCCCCCCCACCAAGACCGCTTCTTTTAGAGACACTAAAATACAAATGAAATAATAATATCTGAGATTTGCATCAAAATGATGCAGGCCATGGTATAAGTAGGGTTGGATGATGCAAGGCTGGACTTGAGATGATAATTGTAGAATTTGGGTGATGCGTGCATGAGAATTAATGATACCATTTGGTGTACTTTGTATATATTTGAAAACTTTTACAGTAAAAAATTATACCTTATTTAGTCTTTCTTTGAATGGGATATCAAAACACTATTTTTAATATATGTTTTGATATATATGTGACTGGAACCTCAATAACCCAACATACCATTTGACACCCTCTCCACCTTCATACCCCAGGCCAGCCTGCCTGCATTTTCCCCCTGGGCCTCGACCAGACGCCTGTGATCAGGTCTCAGTATCTGCCCTGCGTTACTTAGAGGCAGCTACCTGGGAGGGAGATGTTGAAAAGGTAGTTTGGTTAGTGAGAAACCTGACTCCTGCCTGAAGTTTAAAATCTATATTTATTTTGGAATAAACCAGAAATGATTCATCTTATGAGTTTCCTCAAGGCCAGTGGAATCCTAAATTCTCTTGGGTGAGTTTGTTCATTCTGAGCTCTAATTGAAACCACAACGTGGAAACTGGTTGACTTTTCTTTTATATACAGTATCTGTTAGAAGCAGTAACATCTGCCACCATCTCAATTCTTGTCTTCCTTGACATTGGGATTGATTTAATCAATAGAGTATACAACTAAACAAACAACAAAAACTAAACTAAACAACAACAAAAATCTAAATCAAAAAGCTTCCTGTAAAACAAATGGAAAATTACAAAATAAAAATCTTAATTTTCTGCAGTTTTACAAGCAAGGTGAAAGTGATTTGCTTTTCTTTTGAATTGTTTTGAACTGGAATTGAAATTTGAGTATAAACTTGGTACACTCTCAGAAACTGTTTCTTTTCTTGTATTTCCTCTTTGTTGAAGTTGTTCCCCTTAATTCATTGAATTATATGAATGTGATCATTTAAGTCACTGTTACTAAACAGAAAATCAGATGCCACTATTATTTGATTTTAGATTCATATTATACATGAAGATCCCATCAATGAGAAGGAAGTATATTTTTAACATTTTGAAAGGTCAATTTCTAATATCTATTCTAATATCTATTGCTATCTAGTTTAATGGTTCCCAAGTTCTTTACTCTTTCATTTTTTAATTTAATTTTTTTTGTTCAACTTTTTGGCCACAAAGTGCAGCTTGCAGGATCTTAGCTTCCCCAAACCCAGGTCAAGGCAGTGAAAGCCCAGAATTCTAACCAATAGGCCACCAGAGAACTCCCCACAAATATACAATGAACTCTTTTTTTCAGTTGTACCAGGCAGCATATGAGATCTTAGTTCCCTGACCAGGGACCCTACCCTTTTACAGTCTCCTTATCATGGCAAATAGATGGGGAAACAGTGGAAACAGTGTCAGACTTTATTTTTTTGGGCTCCAAAATCACTGCAGATTGTGACTGCAGCCATGAAATTAAAAGACGCTTACTCCTTGGAAGGAAAGTTATGACCAACCTAGATAGCATATTCAAAAGCAGAGACATTACTTTGCCAACAAAGGTTCATCTAGTCAAGGCTATGGTTTTTCCTGTGGTCATGTATGGATGTGAGAGTTGGACTGTGAAGAAGGCTGAGCACTGAAGATTTGATGCTTTTGAACTGTGGTGTTGGAGAAGACTCTTGAGAGTCCCTTGGACTGCAAGGAGATCCAACCAGTCCGTTCTGAAGGAGATCAGCCCTGGGATTTCTTTGGAGGGAATGATGCTGAAGCTGAAACTCCAGTACTTTGGCCACCTCATGCGAAGAGTTGACTCATTGGAAAAGACTCTGATGCTGGGAGGGATTGAGGGCAGGAGGAGAAGGGGACGACAGAGGATGAGATGGCTGGATGGCATCACTGACTCGATGGATGTGAGTCTGAGTGAATTCTGGGAGTTGGTGATGAACAGGGAGGCCTGGCGTGCTGCGGTTCATGGGGTTGCAAAGACTCAGACACGACTGAGCGACTGAACTGAACTGAATTATTTCTATCAACAAAGACTTTTGGTATTAAACCATTTTTTCCCCTATCAACATGCATTTTTAAAGAAGTCATAAAGTAATTTCTCCACTTTTTTTTTAAGCAATGAAAGAACATAGGCAGTTCATAATGAGCTTGGAGTAACATGTATTACTACTTTGAACTAAAACAGTTCCAGCTAAAATGAAAGAATTTCAATCATTTTAGCAGTAGAAAGCTTTTCTTTAGCTAAACCATTTCTGTTAGACTTTTTTACATGTTGAAAATGGTCTGTGTTGTGATCTGTATTGCTATCTTTCCAAACATTAGTTGGGGTAATAGCTCTAATTCTAGAACTATATCATTCAAGACTCCTATAAAAGTAAATTGGTAGCAAAAACCAAATAATGTATGATTCTTTCAGATGATTTTTCTCCTCATTGCTAAGCATTATTACACATAACATTGTGGGAATTAGTAAATAATTTTCTACTTGCATGTGTACGTGCTGAATTGCTTCAGCTGTGTCCAACTCTGCAAACCTATGGACGGTAGCTTACCAGGCTCCTCTATCCATGAGAGTCTCCAGGTAAGAATACTGGAGTGGGCTGCCATGTCTTTCTCCAGGGGATGTTCCCAGACCAGGGTTCGAACCTACATCTCTTATGTCTTGTGCACTAGCAAGTGGGTTCTTTACCACTGGCACCGCCTGGGAAGTCGTTTTATTTGTATACTTGCTCCCATTCTTTCTTTTCTGTGTTTTCTTGCTGTAAGACCAATCCCTGGCTGTTGCCAGAGATCAGAGGCATCCCGAGGCTGACAAGTAGACATGTGCCCACCAGGCAGGCAGGTGGTGAAACAAGTGGCTTATATGGAAGCCCTTCATATCCCTGCCAGGTATAGTTGATTTATAATATTATATTAGTTTCAGGTGGACAACATGGTGAATCAAAGTTATTTATAGATTATACTCCATTTAAATTTATTATAAAATATTGACTATATTCCTTCGCTAATATATATATAATACATACAATATTATATGTATGCATATAATATATAATTAATATATTTAATATGTATAAATATATATGTATAAATAATATATCCTTGTATCTTATTTATATTATACATAGTAGTTTGTACTTCTTAATCCCCTACTTCTATCTTGCCCCTCCCCACTTCCCTTTCCCCACTGGTAACCATTAGTTTGTTCTCAATATCTGTAAGTCTGTTTCTTTTTTTGTTAGATGCACATTCATCTGTTTTATTTTCTAGATTCCACATGTAAGTAATATAGTATTTGTCTTTCTCTGTCTGGCTTACTTCACTAAGCATAATACCTTCCAGATGTCCCTCCATGTTGTTGCAAATGGCAAAACTTCTCTTTTTATAGCTGAGTGGTATTCCGGTGTATGTATATGTGTGTACTCTCACATCTTCTTTATCCATTCATCTGTTGATGCACACTTAGGTTGCTTCCATATATTGGCTATTGTAGATAATGCTGCTGTGAAAACTGGGGTGCATGTATCTTTTGGAATTAGTATTTTTGTCCTCTTTGGATATGTACCCAGCAGTGTAATTGCTGGATCATGTGGCAGTTCTGTTCTCTGTTTCTGAGGAACCTCCATACGGTTTTCCTTAGTGGTTGCCCCAATTTATAGTCCCATCAACAGCGTAGAAGTGTCCCTTTCTCCACATCCTCACCAACATTTGTTATTTGTGGTCTTTTTCTCACTGATTTTTCACACAATACTCTGAGGTAGATATTTTAGAGATGAGGGAATTGGGTCTTGTATTAAGGAAAATGCTGACATTGCCTTCATAATAAGTGATAGAGTCTGGTTCAAGCACAAATCCAGGTAACTCAAAGCCCACACTCTCTGCTTCACACAGCCTCCCTTTACCCATAATCCTGTTGGGTTACCTGGTTGCAGTGCTTGTAAACCTGCCCAAAGACTCTTTCTTCAAGTCTCATAGTTTCCACATTGCCTGATCCTAGGTTCCTGGGGTGGATGGGCAATGATGCTGGAACTGTTTAGTTCTTTCTTTATAGTACTTCATACTGTGGCTGACATGTAGGTGTTCAATGAATGCTGAGAACAATTACATATCCTGAAATTTTGAACAAAGCTCAGATTTGAAGTTGAGAGGAAAGCAAGAATTGATCTAATCCAAACTTGCCAGTCAGAGGAACTGAGGGCCAAAGGAGACAGGTATGATTTGCTCAGTCATATGCAGACAGACTAGAACACCATTGTCTTAGTCTGTGACTTTTTCATGTCATCCCATAGGTCTATTTCAAATATTTCAAAGCTGATGCCACTCCTCAATTTGTATGTTAAATAGAGAGAACTACAGGGACTCTCTTAATGGTCCAGTGGCTAAGACTCCATGCTTCCTGAGTAGGGGACCCAGATTTGATCCCTGGTCAGGGAACTAGATCCCACATGCACAGCTGAGAGTCTGCATGCCACAACTTAAAGCTCTTGCACGCTGCAATGAAGATCAAAGATCACATGTGCCCCAACTAAGATCCAGTACAGCCAAGTAAATACATAAAAATAAATACTTAAAAAAAAGAGAAATACAAATGTAAAGAGGAAAAAGAAATGGATCAGAACTTCATATAAATAAAATATTCCAATTGCAGGTCACTTCATAACTATTATTCATGATTTCTTTTGAGAAATCATCCATCTCAAAGACTGGAATCAAATCTTTGGCACTTCTCAGCCACAAGATCAACCAAACAAATGAAACACCTGACTCAGAGGGTAGAGGACTGAGAACCTGGGCTCTGGGCCATCCACTTCACCCAAGGTATGTGGCCCTGTCACATGCACCCAGTCCAAGCTAGGTGTTCTCTTTCACATTTCACAGCTTGCTGTTACTCTGTACGGCTGTATCCTATCGATCAGGAATGAAAATAATCCCTTTCTGTCTCCTAACCCCTCCCTGGTGATTCTTTCCAGCCAGACCTGATCTGCCAAGTGTGCTGTCACCAGCCAACGCCTTCTGAGAGCTCACCAGTCAGGCCGGACCCTGGACCTCCGTGCTTGCTTCCCCTCCACTCAACCCTCACCCTTGCACCCTTCTTCCCCATCAGACTATCAACCAAATCAGGGGACCTCTTCAAATTCTCTAAAATTCATTACTCAGTTGATCTGTAGCCACATTTTCCTGTCTTTTGCTTGTGGTCAATTAAGGGTGGCCAGGTCACATTTCATTTCTAAAGAACTTTGCCCTGTCATCTCCTGTCCCAAATGTCCTAAAGGGTGTTTCCAGGTTTCCCCCAACAGATTAACCTATTTGGGTTTCATCTTTAGATTCCTTCATTGACGTCCTCTTTCTGTATATTTATTTTCAAAATGATAATTTCATAATATTAACAGTTTTTTTTTTCTTTTTCACAGTGCTATAGGGCTAACCTGACCTTGATATTAACTTTTTAAAAGTTTTACAACAATTGCACAGAAACTTTCTCTTTCACCAAACTCTTCTCTCATCACCCATCCCAAATAATTTCTTTGAAAAGAATGACATATCTTGAAGGGAGCAGAGAAAATGGCATTTACTTACTGTGTAGCCCTGAGAAAAACACTTCAAAATTCTAAAGTGCTTGTGAAAGGCATTTCAGTATTTAATATGTCTTCTTTTGATTGAAAAATACAGAAATTACATTTAATAGGATGACATGTTTAAGGATCAGGCATATTATTGTTGCTTGGTAGACATTTATAAATGTGTAGAGGTGATTTTCCTATTTTGCTATGCACACTGAAAAACATTTATCCCAGATATAGGTGCATATTTAAAGAATAAGTCTTGGAACTTCTTGGCCAACCAGTGGTTAAGATTCTGAGCTTCCGATTCAGGGAGTGTGGGTTTGATCCCTGGGTGGGGAACTAAGATCCCACATGCCTACGGCATGAAATAAAAACAAACAAACAAACAAAAAAAAAAACAAAGGAAGAATTCTTATCACCCACCTTGCCAATGTTTTTCTAAAATATTTATTAATTTATGGCTGCACTGGGTCTTCACTGCTGCACATGGGCTTTGTCTAGTTGCAGAAAGCAGGGACTACACACTAGTTGGGGTCCATGGGCTTTCCATTGCTGTGGCTTCTCTTGTTGTCTCTTGCCATTTTTTTTCCCCCTCCAATTGAATTATGTTAGCTTCCCAAATGCTACATATTGTTGTGCTCATGTGTGCTCAGTCACTCAACTGTGTCTGACTCCTTGTGACCCTATGGACTGTAGCCTTGTAGGCTCCTCTCTCCATGGGATCTTTCAGGCAAGAATACTGGTGTGGGTTGCCATGCCTTCCTCCAAGGGATCTTCCTACCCAGGGCTTGAATCTGAGTCTCATCTCCTGCATTGTAGGCATATTCTTTAATGCTGAGCCATGAGGGAACCCATTTTTGTACTATTGTTGATTATATATTGATATTCCAGGTTTACTTTGGTTTTCATCTATTTCCTGGAAGTAAGGTCACTGATTACTCCTATTTGTTGGGCATCTTCTCCAGGCCAGCCACTGTCTAGGCCAGTGCTGACTGATACAGTAGCCATTCAGCATATGTCCAAAGCCATTCAGCTTTGGACCAGAGCACTTCAAATGTGACTGGTCCAAACTAAGATGACTTTAAGTGTAACATACACATCAGATGTTAAAGACTTACCATGGAAAAAAGTAAAATATTTCAATATTTGGAGTACATGTTGAAATGCTGATACCTTAGATATCTTGGGTTAAATATTGAAAAATGAAACAGCTAAAAATCTGTTTCTTTTCACTTTAAAAGTTTTTCAATACTAGAAAAACTTAAATGTCATATGTATCTCACATTTGTGGCTTGCATTATATTTGTCAGACACTGCAGTGCTCGCATAAGTGCTTCATACATGTCACAATGCATGCATGAGTGAATGAATGAGACAAGCTCTACTTTCCTGACCTTTCAGGACAGTTCACAATAGACCACCAGAAAGGAACCAAACAAACTTAGGGGTTGATAGAATCTCATAATTCAACCCAGTCTTTTCATTTTGAGAATAACAAGTCCCAAAGAAATTTGCATGACATGCACTATTCACTGAATAAAGACAGAAAAGCAAGGTTTTGATTCAATACCAGCTTTTCCTCTGTCATTATCAGCAGAGAATGCCTTGGTGAGGATACCAAAAGTACCCAGGAATAAATGCCTGGGATTCTAGGGGATCATCTAGCCTACTACCTGCAGAACTGTTTCAGTCATTAAGATCTCAACGAATTTACTCTTTGCAACTGATCAGAGTTGTTCCAGACAGACACCTGGTCTGAGCCATAGTCTCATGAAGGAGGGACCAAGCTGAGCCAGGCAGGGAGGTCCAGGATGGACATCTTGGGACAGTAGGGCATTGTGACCTCATCAGTGATGGTCTCAGACGCTTTCCCATTGCTGGCCCTCCAGTCTCAGCTGTTACTGCAAGTCCATTCCTCTACCATGAGTGTGGAGCAGCTAAAATCAACAGATCCACATGTTCCTTGAGGTGACAGACTGGCTCTGGTGAATATTCATTCCCATTTTCCTATTTAGAGGGTGACCCACTGGAATACTGCTTTTGTTAGTTCTCTTCTGTGAGGAGGACAATGGTACCCAGTTTCCTAGGGACACTCCTTGAGGTTTATTCCCTTGTCCTAATTAAGGATTCCTCTTCAAATGGTTCAGAATGTGGGGGAGAGGCTCAGGCAGTCATTTCTTTGACATCCCTGGTAACATTTGTCAGTGACAAGAGAACCCCAAACCTTTCAGCTCTTCCCCTACTCTGGTGAGTTTGGTGTGAATTTGGGACCATGGTTCTCACACTAGACAGCCCTGCCCCGAGGCCTAGTCCTATCTGCTTTACCCTTTAAAAAATTATAATTCTGGACTGATAAAATCTAAATGTTATGTTTTACTTAAACTAAAATAGATTGCCTTGGTCAGTCTCATTTACTCTTAACATATTTATAAATAGGCAAGCTTGAATTCAATAAGCACATTTATGTAAATGTTGGGCAAAACTGAGTCCACTTAAGTGTGGGAGGGTGCTGGCTGTGCGTCCCAGACTAGTGCCTTTGAACTGTAACTGTGTCTACATAGTTACCCTGCAAGCTTAATTTTAGCTAGATGAACTACCAGAAATGTTAGCAATCTGTCTTTTCAGATTACTTATGCTCTTTCTTTTTGCTGAAAGATAGATTTTGAAAGTATGAAATCCTTGGTTTTACATGTTTCTTTAAACAGACTTGCAACAATTTTACCAGAAAATATAATGTCTTAACATGAATTTTAAACTTAAAGGCAACAATTATTTTAAAATAGTTGCATGTTTTACCTTGAAAATTGTATTATATACAAATACTGAATATTACTTTGTCTATATAGCTATAGGTATACAGTGACTGTGTGTATGCACTCACTATACATACACAGAGGTGTGACATAAATATATGTGTATCTGTATATCAACATCTTTTTTTATATCTATGTGTAAATACAGATTTCTAGTGGGGGAGAGGCAGGATGATAGTGAATTCCACCTTATTTCCTGCTATATTGAGATTGTCATTGCACAAAATAATCTCTACAAATTCTGTACTTAAAAAACATCAACTTCTTAGCTTAAATACTTGAAACCTCATGACAAAAGAGTGATATGAACATGTTAATTAACATTCTTTAGTTAATTAAATCATGTAATTTATGCTTTATCTTTAGGAATTTTCCATTTAAAAATAATCAGGACAATTTTAACAAGTATGTTTCTCTCACTCAACCACAATGACTGAGTAATAATTCTCCGTTTCACATTCAGTACTGTAACTTGGAAGTGCAGTAATGGGTACAGTTGCTACTACATTTACCATCTGACCATATGGTATAACATACATCTGCCAAGGAGTAAAGACATCCCATTACAATAACAAACAATATAGGCACAGTCTTAAGGCAGATCAAAACATCAGTCAGGTATCATCCTTCTTTTAATTTATCCAGTGTTACCATGGAGTATGTATATATGTGTGTATGTGTGTATATATATATATTCTATATTCAAGGCACTCATTTTGACACTGAAAACTCAGAGATCTATGCTGCTGGGTCTCTGGCCTAGAGCAGTGCACAGTCTGGCAGGGGAGGTCATGGAGGCAAACATTATCATATATGATGTCATAAGCATAATAGAAGTGTATATAAACTGTCACAGAAATACAGAAGGAGAAACATACCTACCTGGTGGAATGCAAGGAATGAGGTCAGGAGCTTATCACAGAGAAGATGGTCTCTGAGTTGAGCATGGAGGTTTTAGGTAGGAAATAGCAGTGAAATAGTTAAGAGAATAGAGTCTGTTGCCAGACTGCACACATGCTAAGTCGCTTCAGTTTTGTCTGACTATATGCAACCCTATGAACTGCAGCTGCCAGGCTCCTCTGTCCATGAGATTCTCCAGACAAGAATATTGGACTGGGTTGCCATGCCCTCCTCCAGGGGATCTTCCCAATCCAGGGATTGAACCCATATCTCCTATGTCTCCCATATTAGTAGGCAGGTTCTTTAACCACCAGTGCCACCTGTCTGGGTTTAAATCTCAGCTTTACTACTTATTGGCTGAAGAACATTTGGCATGTTACTCAACCTCTCTGTGAGTGGGTATAATCTTTGGGCACAGTTTATAGGGTTGAAGGAAATGGCAACCCACTCCAGTATTTTTGCCTAGAGAATCCTGTGGACAGAGGAGCCTGGTGGGCTACTGTCCATGGGGTTGCACAGAGTCGGACATGATTGAAGTGACTTAGCATGCATGCATGCATAGGGTTGAAGTGAGGATTATGTGACTTAGGCTGTGTATGGGTTTAACACAGTGCCTTGAATATGGAAAGCCCTCGGTCAGTGTTAGCCTGCTACCCAGGGATAGCAGAATGAGAGATGGCAGGCTTGGGTTGTTAAAACAAATATGAGGTGCATTTGTGTGGAAGGGGGTGGAAAATTGCAAGGTTAGTGGACAAATTATGGGGAGAGAGCCTTGGATGCCACACCAAAGGGGCTCACATTTATGGAGCCCAATGAGAATGTTAAGGATGAAATTCAGATTTGTGTTATAGCAAGAGAAGTCTGGAATGGTAGGGGAAGAGTAGAAGCCAGAACTTGAGTTAAGAGGCTACTGATGAGAAGAGATACAATAGAGGCTTGGGTATAGGAGGATAGAAGATAGAGTGCAGATTCAAAATTATTTAGGAAGTGAAACTGATGAAGTCTGGTGAGCAATTAGATTAGTGGGATGAAGTAGAAGGAGTCCTGAATGACTTAAATTTCTGACTTGGCTGATCTGAGAAAAAGACAGGAGGAAAAGCAGATTTGTGGATAAGGTTTTAGATCTGTCAAGATTGACAGGCTGGTGAAGTAATCAAAATTAGTGTGCAGGCCTGCTGCTCAGGACCTAGAAGTTAAGATTTACGACTCCTGAAGATATAGATAATAGTTGACATTGTGGAACTGTGAGTGAGAGCATGACACAGCTCATACACAGGAAGAGATTCAGGGATAGTTCTGAAAAGCCTACCATTTAAGATCCAAAGAGAGCTGAGCCAGCAAAGGAGAGTGGCACAGAGGAAGGAGGAAACATAGTAAAAAGTGGAATCATGGAACATAATGGAGAGGAAATCTAAGGCAAAAGTGTTCAAATGCAGTAGAGAGGTCAGAAGAACCGTTTGTTGGAGGTGCTCTTGTTTAATTGACAAGTCATATCTGACTCTTTTGTGACCCCATGGGCTGTAGCCTTCCAGGCTCCTCCATCCATAGGATTTTTCTGGCAAGAATATCAGACTGGGTTGCCATTTCCTTCTCCAGGGGATATTCCTGACCCAGGGACTGAACCTGCGTCTCCTGCATTGGCAGGTGGATTCTTTACTGCTGAACCACCAGGGAAGCCCTTGCTGGAGTTGGCAGTCAGGAAAAAGAGCTTAAGAAAACCCATGAGCTGTTACCTTACTGAAGTATAAGTTTGTGGAAAGAGAGACAGTGAATCCTCATTAAGACCCTGCTGCTGCTGCTGCTGCTGCTAAGTCGCTTAAGTCGTGTCCGACTCTGTGCGACCCCATAGACGGCAGCCCACCAGGCTCCCCCGTCCCTGGGATTCTCCAGGCAAGAACACTGGAGTGGGTTGCCATTTCCTTCTCCACATTAAGACCCTAGATGTTACTTGATATCTCAGGTCAAATGCTAGGTGAATTCCTGGAAGGAGAACATCTATGGCTGTGGTCCAGCTTCAGGCTTGTTGCATTAAGTAGATCTGGTCTGTCTTTACTGAATATTTTCCCAGGGCTTAGCAAGGAGTCTGGGACATTAATATGTGCACACTGAAGGCTGGTGAAAACAACGGATATGTGCTTATTGGTAGCCAGGGATGGGTCTTAGTCCTGGGAGCTTCTGATACATGGCTGCTCCAGGAAGTGTCAGGAGGCCCCCGCCCCCGGAACAGCCAAAGAAGTTTTGATAAGAATTTCAAAGCCCTGAAGTCACTGGGTTGATCTGGCAGCCTATGCTAGTATTAGAGGGGAAAAGGATGTTGTTGAGTACAGTGATAACAGGTGAGATTGATAACACTTCCACTCAGGTTGGTTCTGTCCTGCAATACAGATTTTTTGGCTTCAGTCTTAGATGTGATTTTTTGATGTTTGCTTTATTACCTGTTTTCTTATTTCCTTCCTTTGTGAAAGCGTCTCATCTCTTTAACTGGATAGTCAATTTTTTAAGGTCAGGGACCACTCCAAAGAATCTTTTGTACTCCCTGTGACATTTGATCCCCGGCAGAAAATCCAGGTACCCTGAGACTCATGAGACTTAAAACCAAGATCGTATCAACCCTTGTTAAAAAAAAAAAAAAAGATAGTTCTTTATTTTCCAAACTTATCCTAGGAAGGTTGAACTAAGCGCATATTTAGAGCAAGGCACTCTATCCGACACCAGAATGGCATGAATGAGGCCCTGAAACCTCAGTCCTCCTCGCCTGGAATCCTAGGGCCATCCCACTGGTCTTCCTGTGGACACAGGTCAGGGAAGAGTCTGGGCCATTCTAAAGGGCATTCTGGCTCCCACATGGGAGACCATGGTTTCCTCCGGTATGTCCACGTGGGGGACCCGAAGCAGTCCAGATACTGGTCTGGGAGAAGAAAACACTTGGGGGTGGAGGTGTTTTTACTATTTTCTCCACCCCTACACCTTCACCCCCACCCCCCGCCTTTTGGTATTGATGGGAAGGGGTGGTTTGGGTCGGATCTAGCGCGTCAGTCCTAGCCCTTCCAAGTGGTCCCCAGCTGCTCAAGTCTTCGGCCACCGCTCTTCCCCTCCTCCAGTCGGTGGAGACCCGGCCCGGCAGTCGGACGGCGTAAGGAGCGCGTAGGCAGCGTAGGTGGTGTCCCCCGGCCCCCCACACGCCGGGGGCCGCCGGACGCGTCGGGAGGATGTCTGCGCGCGCGGTGCGTGCGTCGCCCCCTGCCCCGCCCGCGCCCCCCCCCACCCCACCCCACCCGGGGGGACCCCCGCACCCGGGGGAAGCCCCGCGCGGGGCGCCCGCCGCCCGCCCCAGTCCCTCCGCCTCCCGGAGGCCCGGGGCTGCCTCCTCGGGCCGCGCCGGGGCCGCCCCGCACTGCGCATGAGCGGGAGCCGGGCGAGCCCGTGAGAGGAGCCGCTGCCGCCGCCGCCGTCCATTCGCTGCGGAGCCGGAGGAGGAGGGGAGAGGCCTGGAGGACACCAACATGGTGAGGCACTGCGGCCGCCCGCCCCGCCGGCTGGGGGCCGGCGCAGCCGCGCACCCCCGCCCCAGCGCCCTCCGCCCCGCGGCGACCCCGCCGCCCCGAGCTTCGGCCTGCGGCCTCCGTCCCGCTCCCCGGCGGGGCTCTCTTCCCTGCCTCTCCCTTCCTCCTTCGCCCCTTCCCGCCCGGGCGCCGCCGCTACGCGAGAGCCGAGGAGGCGGAGCGGAGCCGGGCCTAGTCGGGAGCCCCGGGGAGTTTGGGACGCGGGGAGCGGCCCCCAGTGCCCCTCACTGGGCCCGACGCGGCGGGAGCAGGCGTTGGGGCGGGGGGAGGGGATGGGGCAACGGCCAGGTCCCTGCCCGGCCCCCACGCCGGCTCCATTGTGTCTGGCCGGGGACCGGGGTCAGGGGTTCCGGGTAGGAGGCTCCCCCCGCCCGGAGCCGGGGCTTCCCCCTCCGCCCCGCCGGGGAGAAGGAAAGACTTTGTCGGCGCTCCTCTCCCTCCTCCGCGCCGGCTCCAGCACCCCTCAAGTCTTCAGGCAGTTTTGCTTGGGGCGGGGTAACAGCCCTCTTCTTTCTCCATCACCTCTCGCTGTGTCCCGTGCTCTTGGAAAATGGGAGTTTCACTGGCCAGTTGGTGGAGGTTATATTTACCTCTTCTGAGAACATGGGAGACCGCTGAGCTGGGGGGACGTGGGGGGAGGGGGAAGTACGGAAGTGTAACCTGTTCTCATTTCATAAAATTAGGAGAAACAGACTTGCTACCTTTTGAGCACATATTTTGTTTCCTTGAGGTGGGAGGAGTAATTGCTTTATTATGCCAGTTAAAGACTTTGTGATTTTTAAAAAACAGTTTGTCAAGTTAGTCCCCTCTGCTTTTTTGTTTGGAAAATGTCCTACAAGCTTCAAGACGTGGTGTTCAAGTTATGTGTTTACAGTTTGGTAATAATGTACCTGACTCTTGGACTTTTTGTTTTTCAGAAGCGATGTTTGGCATTGTAGTCTGAGCATGAGTTGAATTCCACGCAGGTTACTGTATGAATAGACAGTAAAAGTGATATTATTGTCCTTTTGCTCATGGGGAACATAAAGGCCTCTTTGAGAAGGGTGTATGTGTGTCTGCTCCAGTGTCTTTGTTTTTGGTTGGTCTTATTTCTGCTGAATGACACTTGGCTCGTCTCAGCCTCCAACTTGGCAGAATTTTGGTGTCGTGTATGAATATGTGGTTTCGTTTACCATGTACTCAAGATCTAGGTTCTGCGCTAAGTTCCATGAAAGCTGACCATTTGTATTTGTAAGAAAACTTGCCATAAAGTACTGGTTAACGTTTAGATTGACGTTACATTGTTCAAAGATCCAGCAGGGGTAAACTAAACAGTTTCCAATTTCTTAAGTATTTTGACGGTCATAGATGTTACTCCTAAAGTTTCCAGACGCTTGGCTTACAGGAGTAAGCTTGAAGTAATGAAATGTAATTCCCTGGTAAACACCCAGTGAGCCCATCGAAATGCGTTCTGTTCATAATAGCCTCCAATCACCATTATCCTCTGGAATCCAAGGTGTTGATAATGCTCATTACCTGTTCGTGAATTCAGGATTCACCTGATTCAAATGAGAGTTCAACTTGTATTGGGACTTGTAAGCATTTGTCCTTTTATTGCCATTGAAGTAGCTAGTTTTGGAACTTAGCCATAACTCATTTAATTACACTAGTAATGGGAAGATATTACTAATTTAAAACTTTTTTGTGGCTGAACTCAGATCATGTCACCAGAATTGTCTTGGTATGCTTTTGTTAGTTTGGAAGCTAAATCACCACAGGCCCAAAAAGAATTTAGGCCATAAGAATTTTCTAGTTTTTCATTGTAAGTTTATTATACTTACAATTATTTCTTGATACAATTTTGGGGCTAATGTTTCTTAGTGTGTGTAACGCAGTCCATCTCTAGAGCACATGTTATATTGTCACTTCTGGGATTCGGGGTCAGACTTAAATGATGGAATATCTGAATTTTTTTTTTAATATCTATTTTGTGTAAGAAAAAAGTTTGTTCATTTAACCTACCTGACACCCACATAGAGGCCAAAAATAGCTCCAAAACTAGACAATATTTTGTTACTCCTGAAAATCTTTTAAAAAAGTGTTTGACTTCTGGCTTGTTTTCTTATTCGTAAGAGGACAGGATTTGATAAAGGTACATTCAGCTAAAATGTTTGATTTTAATGATTTTTCTTAGATGTGTGAGAAGTTGTAGACTGTGTAATCTACTAGATTTTTATAGACTCACAGCATCATGAAATTTTTACACCTGAAATATATCTTCAGAGATCATCTAATTGACTCCTCTTCCCTTTTACAGAAGAAGAAATTGAGGATCAAAAAGGTTTTGAGGTTCAAGTTTGCAAAATTGTTAATTGCAGAACTGAAACTAATTTTTCCTGGTTTTACTATTTTCCCCAGTACTTGTGGTACATATAGTCTTAGCTCACATGAAATCTAATGAAGTGGTTGAAAATTGATTTGAAGTTAATTTATTCATTTAAACAGAGGGAAACCCAAGTGTTATTAATGAAAATGTTAAATAACAAAATTCAGATGAGTGGTTAGTGCTGTTAATTTACTGTGTCTTTAATGTTTTTTTTTATGTGTGGACTTTGAGATTTAAGATTATATTTTCAACAAATGTCAGAGTTTGTAAGTCTAGATTAATGTAGGCCTGTTCAAGGTTGTCTTCCTATTTCACATTGTTTTGCATATACATAAGTAGATTAAGGGAGGGCCTTAATTAATTTTAATAATTATTTCTTAAATGCCTACTGTATGCCAGGCACTGTTCTGGGCACTGGGGATGTGGATACACACGCATAGACACACAAACACATATGTATATATATGTATAGACACACACACACACACATATATATATATATATATATATATATATATTTTTTTTTCCCCTTGAGATAAAAATCCCTGCCCTGATGAGGGTTGCATTTTAACTAGGGAGAGACAAATAATAAGCATAGTATATATATTTTTTCTTCCTTACTGTGTTAGAAAGTGTAAAGTGCTTTGGGAGAAAAGCAGTGTTGGATGGGGGGAATTGGGCGTGTTGGGGCACAGTAGAATTGGGGGTGCAAAACAATGTTTGCACCACTGATGAAGTCGATTTTGAGCTGACTGGGAGATGAAGGAGTAAGCCACCCAGAAATGTGGTCAGTGAGTTTGAGGAGCAGTGAGTCCAGTGTGGCTGGAGCATTGTGGTTGGGGGAGAGGGGCATGTTGGGCATTGGAGCAGATGAGTTGTGAGTGGTAAGGAGTGGAGACGGGCATGGGTGGACATTGGAAGGATGTTGTGTTTTTACTCCAAGAGAAATAGGAAGCCAGTGAAGGATTCTGAATGGTATGATAGACCTTGTTTCTACTGTCTCATAGTGTCCTGTTACAGATAATTACGTCCCAAGCAGTTTTTAAAGACAAGAAGAAATGCAGCTTCTGTGTGTCGTTTTGAATTCTGAGTAAGGTGACTGCCCAATATTTAATAAATAGTAGTTGAACATCAAGTTTACCTAGCCATGCTAGTTAATAAAAACAGCAGAGTACAGTCTCTTTTGTAGATTGTTTTTGAGTATGTAGTAGTTGGCATGTCATTTAATGACTGTGCAAAAAAACTGGGCCTTTGGGGAGAAGGAAGGACATTAGTGTTTATTGAGAACATACCCTCTGCTAGTCAAACAATTCACAGCTGTTTTTTATCTCCATTCCAATTTGTGAGATAGATATTGCTACCTCCTTGTATCATGTCTGAAAAAGGACGTTCAGCGTTTCTAAAGAGATGACCAAGGTAAAGAGTTAGTATGTGAGAGAGCAAGGGATTAGAATCCTGGTCTCTGGTTACACACTTCGTCTACCCCTCCTCTTTTTTTTTTTTTTAAAACCCTGCAAGCAGCCTTTCCGTATGACTGTGGAATTTTTGATTGATTTCACTCAGGTTTCTTCCTTATATTGAATAGTGACCTAGTTGTTTCCGTATCAAATCAGATGATCTGATGTAAACATTTAAGTAACTGAAAAATTAGAACTCTTTTGGTACATATGGTAAAAAAGTTGAAAGTAAAATTAACTCGTGGTGGTGGGACTTTTTTTTTTAAGTTTTAAAAGAGCTGAGCTTATTTGAGTCAAGTGGCTCTTTTGATTATGACTTCATAGGTTGAATAAAGCATAATGAAAATCTGTGAGAAAGCCCCCTTTTAAATTTGAGTGTATGTTGCTCAAGTTGTGATAGTATTAGCCATGACATTTGATGAAGAGAGATAGTTCCAAATAGGATTCAATTGCTTTGTGGACACAAACAAGCTCTTGAATAACCTGCTGACTATCTAGTTTACCTAGTCACTTTAGATGTATATCCCCACCTAAGAAAAAGCCAAAACAAAAGGGGAAAATGCCACTGAAGTGTCTTTCATCATTTTGTTGAATCCATTTTATATAATTCAGTTCAGTTCAGATAATTAGTACCCAGTAAAAGTGATTAGACTGCTTATTTGCATTGTAAAATTTTAAGAGAGATTTTACTTTAAACAGTTTTTTGCTAAAGAATTCTGTTTCAATCCACTTTTGAATCCCTTAACACTGAATAGCGTTCAGCAACAGAGTTTAAGTTGAAGTACATGGCCGATTCCTTTGTAATACTAAGATATTTGTATTTCAGCAAACAGAGCACTTATTTACTATTCAAGGATTTTAATATTTCTAGGTTTAGAAATTGAGTAGACACCAAATTTTAGAATTAGGAGATTTCGTTTTTCAAGGATCATTTATTCTCTTTGTGAAACAAATATCCATGATGGTTGAATGCTAGTCATTATTATAACTTCTTTAACTGTGAGACTTTAAAAATCTCATTTAATTCTTTGTTGTTTTGTTTTCACCTTACTAATTTCTTTGTTAATATGAGATTTCATTAGAAAAGATGTTTGTGGAGAGAAAGATCAAATTTAAATTAGCTGCCTTGCCTGCTTGTTAGATGTTCAGGCTTTAAGTTTGAGATATGAGTTGAAATATGACTAACGGAAGTACTTTAAGGAGGTTATTTCTGTCCTATTATCAAAGGTAATCAGGAATAACTTTTTAATAGTCAGAGCAGTCTTCTCTAAACCAGAATCAAAACATTTATTAATTTACAGTGGTAAGCATCTTTTGAAAAATAATTCTGAGGATGCGAAGGAGAAAAATAAACTTTGACCAGTGGAACATTTTTTTAAAACCTTTGAGGAAAATCCTTTAAAAACTACAAAATCAGTCTGGATCTTACAAGTGTACTTCTGAAATATTTTTTCAGGTGAATTACCATTATATAAAACATCATTAGGTACAGTGATTACATAGTATAGTACGTTATTCCACTTTTGACTTAGAGCTAGTGCAGCATCTCTCTAAGAAGAGTTCATTTTAACTGTCATCCAAGTGCAGGAAGTATACAGATGAATGATGAGAGCCACAGGCCTTAAGTAACTGTTCTAAACTGCAGATTATAATTTATGTGAATACTGAGGCTTTGGGGTTTTGTTTTGCTTAATATTTGAAATTGTACACATTTGATTGTATTTTCTGGCTATAATCTGTACATGTTTTGTTTCTTCTCTGAGTTTCGAACTTTCTATTGGAAAAGGAAACCCTGACTTTCCCTAATTTTCGCCTTTCTATAGTTAAAGCTATAGATTGTGGCCACGTTTTTAAAAATAGACTATGACAGGACAGTAAACACATTTTTCTTAGAAATAGTCTATCCACCTCTTCTCCCCTATCCCTCTTCCCCAAAAAACCTAAAAGGAAGTTCTCCCCTTAAATTAGTCTTTTGGTTAGTAAGGGAATGCTTAATGTGCAATTTTTGGTCAGAATGAAAATTTTATACATTTGAAACGAAAAAGGCCAGTTGATTAGTTATTTAACTTTCCATAAAAATAGGTGAAGAAATATTGCTCACAATCCCCTCTCCCCGCAGTGCACACAGTAATTGCTCAGTGGTTGCACTTTTGCCCTTTGTGTTTTCTCTCTCACTTGACGACAGTGTAAAATAAATGGAAAAACTGCATGTCTTGAAGCTAGGCACCAGGGTTTCATTTCTGGTTCTGCTACGTTTTGGGTAAGTCTGTCTTTAGATAAAAGGAGCTCTGAGGTTTGATCTCCACATTGGTTAGAAAAAAAAAGAATCAATGATAGGCAGCTTGGACAATTGATTATTTAACAATTAAATATCTAGCACAGAGCTGGCACACAGTAGGAGCTCAAATGTTAGCTTTCAGTTTTCTGATTATGGTAGTTGTTATTCTTTATTACTATCTTACTTACACAAACTTATTTTTTTCTCTGGAGTATATTCTTTGTGGACTTGTAAGGAGTCCTTACTATGTTCTGGTTACAGTTCTAAGAGTTTAATCAGTTCAGATAACCTTCACACCCTGTTTACAAATGAAGAAACTGAAGCACATAGAGATTAAGTAATGATCCTAAAGTCACACAGCAATTAAGAGGCACAGGTGGGATTAAAATCCTGCCAGTCTGATTTGACAGTCTGCATTCTTTACCTCTCTGTTGCAGGTAGAAGGGAAGAGAATTTCTAGTGACTCCTACCTAGATTCTTAGCCTGGCTTTCTGATAGAACTTTGCCCCTAGGTGAAAGTCTTCTCTGGGAATAGAAAGTAGCCTGGTTAGTTGAATTGATTTTTCTTGAACTTTTGATTTCAGACCTACAACCTGTGAGAAGGCCTTTTTATAGATGAGTGGTTTGGGATGTTGGTAACATTTGGCTATATCTGCTGGATACTATGTATCATATATAGAAAGTATGACTTTCTGGACTTAAACCAGCTCTTCTAAATTTCAGATGAAGTTAAATTGTTAATTATATGGTAAACACATGAGAACCACATCCAGAGCTTTTAATGAAAATTATGGATGATCATTACAGTGTTTTAATTTTTAAAACATTGTCTTTTGTGAGGTAAGACTCATCAAATCCTGAAATAACTAGAATTGAGTTAGAAAATTAATTCTTTTAAAAATATAAAGGCCTTGGTATCTGTTTTTCTGGAATTTAGACTGAATTTGAAACTTAAAGGGTACGAGATTGAAATTTAAGGGTGAGATTCTATTCAGAATAATAGGAATAATAAAATCTTAATTTTTTGTTTTAAAAATGCCACCCGTTAAAATTATTTTTATTTTGAAATTGTTACCTAGAAAATAATTTTCCATGTTCAGTGTTTTTCTTGATGGAAGTACTTTTGTAACTTTATTATCATTTTTTGTTTTAAAGCTTTTTTTGAGTCCCTATTCTTCTATCGCAGTAGACTGTCAAGTTCATTCACTTGGCTGTATACTTGGCTATGTCCAAAGTATTTGTCTTGATTTTTCCCCCCCCAGATAAACTGTTATTTTAAATGTAAATTCCAAAGTTCTTGAGTGGAAAAAAAATTGGAAACATCTGCTAAATTTAAGTATTAAACTATATACTGATAACCACATTTTTTTAAATTTTGGAAAGATGAGAAAGTAGATGCTTTTTACTGTTCAGATTATAGTATTTCTAACTTTAGTAATCTTTGATATAATTGTTATTAGCTTTCTATTACAAGACACAGTGTTTCTCTGTTTTTCTCCCTACCTCTCTTCCTTCCTGTCTCTTTCCCCTTTGTTTTGCTAGAATTAGAAATAATTAGGGTCAGTTCAGTTCAGTCGCTCAGTCGTGTCCAACTCTTTGCAACCCCATGGACTGCAGCACGCCAGGCTTCCCTGTTTGTCACCAACTCCCGGAGCCTACTCAAACTCATGTCCATCACGTTGGTGATGCTATACAACCATCTCATCCTCTGTTGTCCCCTTCTCCTCCTCTCCGATCTTTCCCAGCATCAGGGTCTTTTCCAGTGAGTTGGTTCTTTGCATCAGGTGGTCAAAGTATTGGAGTTTCAGCTTTAGCATCAGTCCGTCCAGTGAATATTCTGGACTGATTTCCTTTAGGATGGACTGGTTGGATCTCCTTGCAGTCCAAGGGACTCTCAAAAGTCTTCTCCAACACCACAGTTCAAAAGCATCAATTCTTTGGTGCTAAGTTTTCTTTATAGTCCAACTCTCACATCCATACATGACTACTGGAAAAACCATAGCTTTGACTAGACAGATATTAGACGGATATTAGTTGGTAAAGTAATGTCTCTGCTTTTTATATGCTGCCTAGGTTGGTCATAGCTTTTCTTCCAAGGAGCGTCTTTTAATTTCATGGCTGCAGTCACCCATCTGCAGTGATTTTGGAGCCCCAAAAATAAAGTCTGTCACTGTTTCCGTTGTTTCCCCATCTTTTTGCCATGAAGTGATGGGACCGGATGCCATAATAATTAGGGTATATTCTGTATTTTATACATTTTACGTACTTTGCCAGTATTGAATTTCCTTGAAAATTTGATAATCTCTAGATAGTTTTCACACTTGAGTCCTAAAGATTGTATTGCTTAATCTTGTTAAATGACCACCCTAGTTTGTTCCTTTTAAGTAAGTCTTAAATAGCATGTACTACATTTGAGTTCTGAATCATTGCAGTTGTCATATGTTTTTGCTCTTAGGAAGATACCCACTGGGTTTATAGTAGAAATAGAGACTCTCCATCTGTTTTTTCTTCCACCTCAGTTTTCTGTCCACTTTCTCATCCCTTATAAAATACTTCTTTGCTGTCTAAATACCCTTTTCCTCTTTCTCAAGTTGATAGAAATTTAAATCTTTGGTCTGTACCCTCAAAATCAGAACTGCTTGCCTGGTGCCCCCTTGTGGCCTGGGCAAAGGGGATGGGTGTGCTGTAGCTCTCCTAAATAGGCCTGGGGAAAGGGCGGATGTGTGTAGCCCACTCCAGCTTCCTCGAGGCAGCCTTTCCCTAGTAAGAGAGCAGGTGGTAAGATTTATTCTAGGCACAGAGAGCTGACAGAGGAAAGGTCAGAGTGCATTAAAAGTACAAAAAAAGGGAGGGTGCTCGTCAGACTTTGCACAATGGAATTGCTCATTACGACTTGGCCTAGCAGAAATTTGTACTGTCGGTTCTCAGTGAGGTATCATTCATTAGCCTCTGTGGTGTTGCAAATGGGTAGCTGCAGCCCTTTTTCTTAAAATATATTGCCCCATATACTGGAAATTTAAACCCATTAAAATAATTTCTGTTTGCATATACATGGACATTATTTATACTTTTATTTCAAGTAAGATATGAGATGGAGTTAATTCACTTATATAATTGTTATTAGTTTTTATGGATATGACTGTTTTTTATCTTTGTCCCCTCAATTTTCTAATATCTTGCTTTCTGACAGGAAGTCATTAGTACAGTGAACAACTTTTTGACTGGCAGAAGTGACTTAAGCTGTGTTTTTCCTCCCTCTCTTCAAAACTCATTCAAGCCTCAGGAAATAACATGGGATTTAATACTGTATGATACACCCCTGCCGCCCCCCAATAATGTTGATTGCTTTGCTGCCTCTTAACTTCTAGGAAAATGGAAATGTTTAATTAAAAAGTTATTTCCAGATTGTGGCCTGTAGTTGTTATCCTTCTAGGTTAATCTCCAGCACTTTGTGCAACATTATACAGTGGTCAGTGATGATCATAATGACCCTCAGGTACTTCCCTGTTCTTCAGAGGATTAAAACGTATGTCGTATACTACATTTCTTAGATACTGTATCACTTACATGTATTATATCTCTTAGAAAGGGTATATTCATGTTAAAAATAGCTTTCGGTAGCAAAAGTTGAAATCAGAGTGGTTTCCTTTCAGTTCAACAGTATATTAAGACAGGTATCTTCCTTGTCATTTAATTTCATTGTGGGTTTTTTGCAGTTGAATAACATCTTTAGATACTTTTCAAGTTGGGACTCCTAGACATTTGAGAGATGTGTCAAATAAATGGGATATGAGTTATCTGGTGTCCAGAAGTGGTAGATTTATTTATGAAATAACAGGAGGCTAGTAAATTTATAGTTTCTCAATTTTAATGGAGAATGGAGGTTGAGATTTTAATGTGTAATCCTAAGCAATAACACATTTACAGAGAGAGAAGAGTATGGCTGACAGATTAGACTCCAGGGTATTAAAGATGGGGTTGGTTTTCATATTTGATTTTTGCACAGCCTTATTTTTACTCTGTGAAAGGTGGAAATATTTATATCTTCATTAGTCTTTTTCCTGAAAACCTCAAAAGGTTTATAAATATGTACAGCAAGCAGTGTGGTTTATAGAAAGATTAGTAAAACTCAGATTCATGAGATCTTTCTGTTCTTGACCCATTTCTACTAATAACCTGGGTGATTTTCTTTTAACAAATTCCTTAACATTTGGGGTCTGTTCTCTCATCTGTACAATCGGGATTGAGGTTTGTGATCTGTCTGTCTGGGCCAGATCAAAAATGCTTGGGTTCTCAGATGTGTTGCTTAAAACCACAGGACACTGTATCTATTAATGTGTGTCCTACTCCATGCTTTTTTCTCTTCATTGGCAATAATAGCTCAGGAAGAACCCAAGTATTTTGCTGAGAGATGGTATTAGGACTTGCGAGAGGGAAGAGTAATAGCGGGGAGGCTGAAATTACAGAGGAGACAGCTTGCATGAGGAGACAAAGAATGTGGCCCTTGAAACTGGGAGAGAGTGGAGGGCCTAACTGCCCTACTTTATTTTGCTTAGGACTCAGGGCAGATGAGAAATGAGTATGTGTCAACACAAGGCCAGTGAGAAGGTTATTACAGTAGAGTCTGGCTAGAGAGAATGTCTGCTAGGCTCAGGCCATGGGAAAGGTAATTTCTTTCATGGTGAAAGAAGGAGAATTCTATTAAAGATTACCTTGGTTGGGAGGATGCAGGGTACTTGTTCATATTTCACTGCTTCTGGTTTGATTGAAAATATGAAGAAATTCTATTGATAATTATCTTGGTTCCTGACCCTTGTAAGGAGAAATGTAGAGTACCTCATATTCTGTTGCTTGTCACATTTGGTAAAAATAGCAAGAAAACCGGGGTTGGGGAGTGAATAGGGTGGTTGGTGAGGTTGGGGAGAATTGTACCCCATATCCTTTATAATGTGTTTTAGGACTGCAACAAATATCTGTTAATCTCATTGTTCCTCAGGGTCACTTGAATGTTCTGACTGGCTTAAGTAATATCATCTTCCCCACCACTCCTTAAGCATCCTTTGGAGCTTTGTGCTTGGTTAAGGTTTTGAGAGTTAGCTCTGCTTCCCTCCTAGAGCCTTTGTACATGCTCACAGGACCCACTTTTAGGAGAAATGCAGGGTGGGTGAATTTCTTTTGCCTCTGTCCTAGTTTCTTTTCCAAAATGACAGCGATTTTGTGTTTTAGATTTTTTAAAAATTTGCCTTATTAATAGATCAAAACATTAAGCTAAATGTTTTATTATTTTATGAGGCATGTGTATTGCTAAAAATGATTTAGTCAGCAGTATAGAAATACTTAGTCTTTTGTGACGTTACAGAGTTTCAGTTTATTTTCTGGTTTCAATAGAACAAGTTGAAATCATCGCAGAAGGATAAAGTTCGTCAGTTTATGATCTTCACACAATCTAGTGAAAAAACAGCAGTAAGTTGTCTGTCTCAAAATGACTGGAAGTTAGATGTTGCAACAGACAATTTTTTTCAAAATCCTGAACTTTATATACGAGAGAGTGTAAAAGGATCATTGGACAGGAAGAAGTTAGAACAACTATACAGTAGATACAAAGGTGAGTGTTTGTGACTTTAAATATTTTTGAACCAGGTTTTCCAGAGTTACATGCTTCTTGAGAGAAATCAAATAATACAGAGGACATTAATCGGGTAGATGTGTCTAACAGAGCTCTTTAGATCTTAGAATTAATTTAAGAAATCTGAAAAATTATTTCCCTCTTTTCACTAAAATTTCTTCTTAGTGTCTTTATTTCCTTCCCTTTTATTTGCCTCCTTTTTTCCTCCTCTGTTACCCAGTTTGAGAATGGGGACTGGGGGGACTAGGTTTTTTCCCTCATTTTCATAAAACTCAGCTAAGCCAATTTTAAGGAAACCTGCCTAATAATTTTAGTAACTTTTAAATAATTATAAAGTAATATATACTTTTAAAAAGTTAAACAATACATAATAGATTTAATAAAGAAAAAGTCAATAGTTTCTATGTCTTTTACTTATTTATTCTCCTGAGAGAACCAATATTTAATAGCCTGGTGTTCAACTTTCTGTGTCTTTTATGCAGAAATATATATATATATACAATTATTTCAAAGTTTTTCCAAAGGTGGGATTATATTGATATTTTATACATAGCTCTTGCCCCAAAGTCAAAAGATGTGCACATTTTTTTTTGACAAAGTTTATGAGTACTTCTTTCTCCTTGTATTTGTGTCTAAATTTTTGCTGTCTGAAAAGTAAATTTTGATAGTTGGGGATTTTCTTTAATTTGAATAGCAGATGTTTGTCTTGTGATTAGAATTGAATCACACAGTTTGGTTTTTCTGGTGTTATCTAAGAAGTGATTTCTATAGTGAAATTAAACTTCAAGGAGAAAAGAATTTCTGTATAGAATACTGTTTAGAGTTCCTTTGTAAAATGTGGATATGTTCAGTAAAAATCCTTTTTCCCCTGTATAGGAATGTCAGATTTTCTGGTTCTGTGTAAGTATGGGACTTTTTTCATATGAATAAATGAGACTTTTAAAAAACCAGGTCCTATCTAGTGCCTATCTTGCTGTTTAAGAATGCTGTTTCAGGGGTAAAGTGGCTTTAAATATTACAGGGGAAAATAACAGTTAAAACTATTTCTTCATATTTTTGGTCTGTTGTGATCATTTTAAAATATGGAACAGAAAGCATTCCGTTTCTCAGTTTTAGGAATAGCATAGAAAGTATGGCACTAATTTCATATTGTACTGGTGTTTTTAAAGATCCTCAAGATGAAAATAAAATTGGAATAGATGGTATACAGCAGTTCTGTGATGACCTGGCCCTCGATCCAGCCAGCATCAGTGTGTTGATCATCGCGTGGAAGTTCAGAGCAGCAACACAGTGCGAGTTCTCCAAACAGGAGTTCATGGATGGCATGACAGAATTAGGGTGCGTGTATAATCTTCATATGAAATTAGGTGCAGTGCTGTAAGAGTTACTGTGGAACTGATATCTCTGCCTCAGACATTGCTGTAAATAGAAATGGGCTAATATGCTAGTTCCTTCCCATGTCAAGTTATCTGTGTAGTTAGTACAACCTGTTCTGTTCTGTTTGCTTTATGCTTTTATCATTTGTTTCTAAGGGAGGTTCACTAGTATTAAAATTACTGTGCTTTAATATTTTATGTGGGTAAGTGAAGTGAGCAAGTTTTAAGTTATTTCCTAATGTGAGGTGGTGAACTCTGAATTTGTAAACAAGCTCCTAGAATTTAAAAATCTTGGAAGTTACTAATTACTTTTTGTTCTACACAAACCTTGACAACTGGTTAGCTAAATGTCTTGTTAATAAATAGATTGAAAAGTCATAGGTAGAGGTTTTACCTGTGGCCACTAGTTGTCTACATTTAATGAGGCTCTGAAAGTATTCAGTCTGTGATCAGTGACAGGCTGTCCTTAATGTTTTTAGTGAGTGCTTTTGAATAATAAAAGCTGAACGTTTGTTGAACATTCATTTCAGGAACTATGCTAAGTAAGTACTTCACCTACCACTTCACACCAGTTTTGTGACTGTAGTAGTGGTTATACTCGCATTTAAGAAATGAGGAAATAGAAGTAGAGAGAAACTAGAGAGTTAGGTAGTATTAAAGTATCAGAATGAAAAAAAAAAAAAAAGTATCAGAATGAATTCAGTCATTCTGATTCTTGAGAGCCTGAAGGACATTGTAATCAGTCAGGGTCCAGACCGGACACACAAACCATACCAGTGATTTGAACAGGGTAAATTTTAGAAATTGTTATATTGTGTAAATGGGGTAAAAGAAAATTCTAAGTATAACAAAGGTGGTAACTGTAAGAAGCTGTCACCACCCCTGGAGCTGAGGGAAGGAAACAAGGAACGAACTTGGAAGCTTAAGAGGATCCCCACAAGGCTAAGATTCTGACCCCAGAAGACGGTGCCTGGCTACTTCTGGAGCATGCTGCCTGCTTCTCGGAGAAGAAGCTAGCTCTAAGGGTCACTTGCTGAGAGCCGTGCAAGTTGCACTGCTAGGACCTCCCAGTACACTGAAACCCTCGCTCTCTGCAGAAAAGACTGGGCTAAGAAAAATTCCTTCCTCCGCTTCCAGCCTTTCATCGCCCTCTATTGGTAGAACCTAGTGGTGAGCCAGCTGACAAGAAAAAAAATGAAGTCTCACAATTTGTAGTCCACTGCAAACAGTCACAAAGTAGGGCAAAGAAGGGTGAATTTAAAGCTAAGAAACAGTAAATTAATATCTGGTCTCGACACGGTTTTATAGCCAAAGCCAGCCTTATCCTGAACTTGCTGGAATTTTCTATACTAGGACCGGTTTGGAGTTTTCTATACTAGGACCGGTTTCACTGGAACTCTTTTTTTCCCTCATTCAAAAGTGAGTTCATGTAAAATGTAATGAACTTCCAAAGCAGAATTTTAATTTACAAACTAATAATCTGGGAGGTGTTACAAAGACCATGAAAGGAAAACAAAAGCAAAAATGATTTGAAGGAAAAAAAGTATAGTGATTGGTTTGTGGAATCTATAACAGATAGAAGATTTCTACCTTAAGGAAAGTAGGACTTGGTACTTGAATCCATTTAAGCTCCTTGGAAATTGAATGGTTTCAGATACAGAAAAAAGCTTAATACTGATTTGAGATAACTTCAGTTGGAGATGGTACTTTGAATATAATGAGAAGTTTTCAAGAGGAATGCCTGTTTCCTCACCTAGCCAAGAGACCGTACTTTCAATTTGTTTGGAAGCTAGACCTGTGGATTGTTTCCATGTAAGGAATACTGCTACAGTTTAAACTGATGATTGCAGAGCTGATTGCTATACATTCTTATCTGTTCATTACAGCTGACTTCTACCATTTGGGTGTATTGATTGTGCCATGAATACATAATTAAAAGTCATAGCCCATTTCTCTTAAAAATAGTGATTATTGCTAACCTTTAATCGCTCTAGAACTTTTCTTCTTCCAGCTAATCCCATACTTGTTTATATAATTTAAAAAGATATTTTAATGGATTTTTAAAAAGAGTTCTATGAAATAAACTGTTAGAGGAATAAATAAGTTTTTGATTTATAAAGGAAAAGCTTATCTTTTATAAACTTAATTTTGTATAGATGTGACAGCATAGAAAAACTAAAGGCCCAGATACCCAAGATGGAGCAAGAATTGAAAGAACCGGGACGATTTAAGGATTTCTACCAGTTTACTTTTAATTTTGCGAAGAATCCAGGACAAAAAGGTTTAGGTAAGAATTTTAAAAAATTATATTTGGTGTTTCAAATACATTCATCTACATTGACCATGTCACTTTTGTTTTGTAATTGAAAGTTCTGTTTTGAGCATAAAGTTATTATCAGCTACTGAAAAACAATGAGAAACAATGAACTTCTAGTTAATCAGAAAATACCCTGCCTATTCAATAATAGGGTTACTCTAGGTACTATATATGAACCACTGATTTTTTTTTAAGAACTACAATACAGGAAATATTAAAATTCCACTGACATAGGTATGTATGTTTGCTTGTTTATTTTTCAGAAGATACTGTAGGATCTTAGGATCATAAGTTTTTCACTGTGTATCTGTTGAAATAGCATTTTAAAATTTCTGAGTCTTAGAATGTGACTCTATTCTTTTTTGTAAATTTATTCTTTTTGATTTGAAGTATTTGGAAACTGTAAGAAAGAATAAAAAGGTGATTTTTATTTATCATCTTGTCCCAAAATAGCCACTGTTAACAGTTTAGATCAGTCAGTTTATACTGTAGAAATAACCACACATTTGCTCTGGGGATGATGGCTAAGGAAGTGGAAGTAAAAGCTTCAGTGCAGATCATTCAGAGAAGGTAGACAGTAGCACATAATACAAAATAGGGTTTTAGATAAAAGGAGAAATGAGTAAAAGCAGGAATGGCTGGGAAGTGCTTCCTGGGCAAGAGGGAATGTGAACTCAAGGATTTGATATTTGGCTGGGTAAGTGAAGATGAAAGATGTTCCAGGGAGAGGGTAGTTATAAATGAAGGTCTCAGACTTTAGAAATAAGCTTGGCTTCTTTGTAGAAGAGAGAAAATGATTTGATTTTAGTGCAAATGCTTGTTTGGAGCATAAATTGGTGAGACACAATAAGACTCATTTAATAAGACTTCTTTTTAAAAACTGGACAGAAGGGCTTAAATTGGAATCTGTGGGCTGTGGGGATGCACTGAAGATCATGATGGTGGCGCAGTGTGCTAAGTACTTTATATACACTGCCTCATTTCATGTTTAACAACTTTATGAGTTACTCATTCTTTCATTCAGTAATTCACCAGCTACCATGTGCCACTCATAGAGTGCTAGAGACTTATCCTTTTTTGGCAGATGAAGAAATGGAGGCACAGCACGTTAAATGATGGAAGTGAGTTTGTTTGTTGATTTTGAAGACAAGGTAATTGAAGATAAGGTAATAGGAGAGGCTAATAAGGGCCTCTTGTACTAATCATTCTTTATATTTTAGATTAGCGAGAAAAAATGAGAAAAGGATTATGGAATTAGACCGAGGAAGTGACTGAAAGCTTTCCAGGTAGCGCTAGTGGTGAAGAACCTGCGTGCCAATATAGGAGAGGCGCAAGTTTGATCCCTGGGTTGGGAAGATTTCCTGCAGGAGGGTACTACAACCCACTCCAGTATTCTTGTCTGGAGAATCCCATGGATAGGGGAGCCAGGCTGGTTACGGTCCATAGAGTCACAAAGACTCGCACACGACCGAAGCGACCTAGCATGCACACACAGGACGTGACTGAAAGCTAGCGGAAGGGATGAATGTACAATATTTGTACTGGAGAATTGACCCAAAGAGGGACTAAATGTGACTGAATACAAAATATGTATTAAGCAAAATTTGGAATGATGAAGTCGTCTTTTCAGTTAATTTCGGTTGGATTTTATTCTTCCAGGAAAAGTCCTCATTTTGCAGACAAAATAAGCTGGGATACCCAGTGTTAATTTCTCTGTCTTGTATCTGTGGCCACCTGTTAACTGGATTGTTTTTTCTAGTCTCCTTTTCTCTTCCCACAAATAAAAATCGATTGAAGCATTTGAATTTACATGTATGTACTGAAATAATTATTTCTGTTGTGTTTAAAAATGTAGCACAATATTTTGATACGAATAGAGAAAATATTGTGACTATCAGATGTTGATTTAACTGGGGCTGACATATTGCTTAGTTATATCTCTGCCTCTCACTAGAGCACAGTATAAATGATATTTTTGGGTGACTATGTAGTTTTGATATTGAATCTTAGTTTTTATTGTATTTGGCAAAGATAAAATTGACATTTTATAGCTGTTTTATAGCATATTAATTTTATATTAATATGGTATATTGGAATTTTAGATTACAGGAAAAGTTGAGAAAAGTATACTGAAGAATTAGATTTTAAAATTGTTTTATTCTGTAGTAAGTATTGAGCTTAAGAAAAAAGTAACATTGTTTAATGGGTGTCGAGTTTGTTTTCTAAGGTGAAGAGTTCTGGAGATTCATTGCACAATAGTGGGAATGTAACTCACATTACTGAACTATACACTGAAAAATGCTTAAGATTATAAATTTTATGTGTATCTAGCCCCACTCCAGTACTCTTGCCTGGAAAATCCCATGGATGGAGGAACCTGATAGGCTGCAGTCCATGGGGTCACTAAGAGTTGGACACTACTGAGTGACTTCACTTTCACTTTTCATTTTCACGCATTGGAGAAGGAAACGGCAACCCACTCCAGTGTTCTTGCCTGGAGAATCCCAGGGACGGGGGAGCCTGGTGGGCTGCCGTCTCTGGGGTTGCACGGAGTCAGACATGACTGAAGCGACTTAGCAGCAGCCACAATTTAAAAGTTGTTTTAAAAAAGCTCCAAATTGTAGAATGTACAGCACAAAGTGAGCCCTAATGTAAACTGATACACTTTTGCTAATAATATTGGCTCATCATTTGTAAGAAATATACTAAAGACTTCCCTGGTATCTCAGCTGGTAAAGAATCTGCCTGCAGTGCAGGAGACCCTGGTTCAATTCCTGGATCTGGAAGGTCCTGTAGAGACGAGATAGGCAACCTACTCCAGTATTCTTGGACTTCTTTGGTGGCTCATATGTTAAAGAATCGGCCTGCAATGAGGGCGACCTTCCTTCCATCCCTGGGTTGGGAAGATCCCCTGGAGGAGGGCATGGCGACCCATTCCAGTATTCTTGCCTGGAGAATCCCTATGGACAGAGGAACCTGGCGGGCTATGGTCCATAGGGTTGCAAAGAGTTGGACATGACTGAAGGACTAAGCACAGAACAAAGCAATATCTTAAAAATGGGGGAAGGTAGTAGCATGGCACTAGTGATAAAGAACCCTGTTGACAGGAGACAAGAGACTTATGTTCAGTTCCTGGATTGGAAGATTCCCTGGAGGAGGAAGTGGCAGCCCTCTCCAGTATTTTTGCCTGGAGAATCCCATGGACAGAGGAGCCTGACTGGCTACAGTCCATAGCGTCCCAAAGGGTTGGACATGACTGAAATGACATAGTGTACATGCGTGGGATAAAGATATATGGGAATTCTGTACTTTTTGCTCAATTCCATAAACCTAAAACTAAAAAGTCTTAATTAAAAAAAAATAATAAAAGACAAATCATAATTTCTCTTTTTGTTTTTGCACTGATGTTGGGTGTCAGGAAATGTAATGACTTGCTTAGTTGAAGTTAATTAAAAAGAAAGTTTTCTTGACAGCGTTTCTAAGGGTTTACAGGGCTCTTAAATTATAATATTTGGCAGAAAGGAATTAGGAGATGGTAGGAGAAGAGTTGAGGCCCAAAACAAATTGGCAGAGAGCGACAGTGACAGCATTGTGGTTTATTTATAAATAGCTGGGCTAGCTATAATGAGAGCTGGTGTTTCCCATATTTTCTCATTTTCTGTAACCTTATTTCTTATGACACCAGGATAGGATACTTCCTTTGTCACCTTCTGCTTCAGTCACCTGCCATTTCTGGTAGTCTTCTGAATCTTAAATTTGAAAGGGATTTCATAAGTTCTGTGTTAAATCTAACCTATGCAATGTAGCATCTGTACCTGATGCTCATTTAGCTTTTATGTTTGAACATACAGGGTGGGAATTGAACACATGTCATTTTAGAAAGTGGTTCATTCTTATCACAGAATACTGTTGTTGTTTTTCCTTATGACATCTTTGTCCTTACAACTTTTACAACTGTTTTTATTTGTCCTCTGCAGCAGCACAAAGGAAGGCTAACCCTTTCAAGATTTTTCTCATTTATCCTTTCTCATTTTTTTCAAGTCAGCATTCCAAACTATTCTTCATTTGAGAAGACCTTTGTTATTCCTGTTGCTGTCACCCCTAGATAACATTTCCAGTTTCTTGGTTTCTCTCAAAATAGAATTCTTAAAGCTGAATATAATACTCCAGAAGGTGGCTATTTAATGTAGAACACCATGGGTCTGTTATTTTTTGGAAGACTGTTCATTCTGTTAATTTGTCGAAAAATTGCTTTTGTTTTTTAACAGCCATATTATTTTTAGGATCATCCTGAACTTATTAAACTTATTAAACCTGAACTTTATTTTCTTATAAACTGTTGCCAGTTCACCTAGAATTTAGAAATTTTTAACATTTATTAAACATTTAATATTTAGAAATAATTTTATAGAGTTTTTTAATGTGTATTTTTATTTACACAATCCCATTTGGTTCTTATAACAACACTTTGAGCTAAGTAAAACCAACCTCTTTGTCATTAAGGAAACTCCTGGTCAGAGAGGCTGACTTTTAAGGTCACATAACTTTAGAGTTGTTAGAATTGGGACTGAACCTCACATCTTCTGACTCCACATTTTATGTTCTTTTTATTGTATTATGTTGTGAACTGAACTTAGATATTTCTAGGTAAATTAAGACTTTGTGAAAAGGATTTTAAATCACCATTCATCCTCCCTAGTGAGTTGGCAACATTTTGTTTCCCTTTAGGGGATTCAGTCTCAGTTCATGTCCATTTTTGTCTGGCACTCAGCTGATCATCTTTTATGAAACAGCACATAGCCCTTGTTGATTCTCTGTGAAAGAGTGACACTGGGATTACCTCTGTTTGCATTTTTAATTTTATTATAAGGGCTTAAGGCTTCATTCTGCAAGTATCTGTTTTAGGTAATACTATTACTAGGACTTTCTTGTGTCTCTTTCCCTCTGTGTTACCCTTCTGTTTATTCTAATTGCTGTTGTTGCTTCTTGTTACATTATTGAGTTTCTTTTCTTTCCCATACTGCTTCAGAATATATAATAATAGTTTTAAAAATAACTCAAACAATAGTAATAGAACATATTATTTACCAGATTGTTCTAATACTTTATGTGTATTCTCTCATTTAATTCTTACAACAATCTCATGAGGGTAGATACTATTATCTTTATTTTAAACTGAATTACAGAGAAATGAGCTTAGTTGCCCAGGGCTGCTTAATTAGGGGAAGAGTTGAGATTTAAGATGCTAAACTACTACATTAAACCACTTTTGTCTAGCTGAACTGTTCTCTCTGTCATTCAGACATTTCTGACTAAAGGGCAGCTTTTCTTTTTTTTTAATGTCTGTGCTGTGCAGCTTATGGGATTTTAGTTTCCTAATCAGGGACTGAACCCAGGGCCCAGACAGACAGAGTGCTGGGTCCTAGCCAGAGGGCCACCAGGGAAGTCCCTGAAGGGCAGGCAGTTTTTCACAGGCTTGTGGCAATTGACATTTTATTCCTGTAAAATTTAATCTTCTGTGTTTCAGCTCCTAATAAAAATTTATTAATATTTGAGTATTCCTGTTTCATCCAAAAACATTTATTGACTGCTTACTCTGAGAGCATGGAGTTAGGAGCATCTTTGTCTGTCTGGGTGAGTTTGCAAAGTCTTCACAAAGATTATAATATTTGATCCTTGAAGAATGAATATATTATTTCAAAACCAAAAGAAAAAGAAGCTATCTTGAATGTGGAAAGATTAGCAAGTTCAATTTCTTGGAGGTGAGAGACAGAGCACCTTTGAGAAACTGCAAGTGAGTCCATTTGACTAGAATTGTAGATTTTATCTGAAGGCAGTGGGAAACATTGCAGATTTTTTAGAAGTTAATAGATTTTATTTCTTGAATTGCTTTAGATTTACAGCAAAATTGAGCAGAAGATACAGAGATTTCCCAGTTATCCTATTCTCCCACACATACATACCTTTTCCCATTATCAAATCCCCACCAGAGAGGTACGTTTGTTACAGTTGTACCTACATTGACACATCATTATCATCCAAACTTTAATTTTACAGTAGGGTTCACTCTTTTTCTTTCTAAAAATTTTATTGAAATATAGTTGATTTACATGTTGTGTTTCAGGTGTACAGCGAAGTGATTCAGATATATATGTGTGTGTGTTTATACACATACACCTTTTTTCATTATAGGTTATTATAAGATATTGAATATATTTCCCTGTGCTATACACTAGGTCCTCATTGGTTCTCTACTCCATGTATAATAGTGTGTATATTTTAATCCCGAACTCCTAATTTATTCCTACCCTAGGGTTCACTCTTGGTATTGTATGTTCTATGAATTTGGACAAATGTATAAGGACATGTATCTACCATTATAACATCATACAGAAAAGTTTCATTCTTCCTGAAATAATTCTATGCTCTTCCATTCATCCTTTCCTCCCGCCTAACTGCTGGCAACCACCGATCTTTTTTCTATCTCCAAAGTTTTGCCTTTTTTAGTTGGAATCATACAGTGTGTAGCCTTTGCACATTGCCTTCTTTCACTTAATAGCATTATTATGAATTTGTTTTCTTCCATATCTTTTTGTGGTTTGATAGCACATTTCATTTTAGCACCAAACAATTTTCCTTCATCTGGATGTACCACAGTTTATATGTGTGCCTACTAAAGGATATGTTGGTTGCCTCCAAGTTTTGGCAGTTATGAAGAAGCTTCTGTAAACATTCATGTACAGGGTTTTGTGTGGATACAAGTTTTCAGTTCATTTGGGAAAATACCAGGAATGTGATTGCTGGATCATATGGTAAGCGTATGTTTTGTAAGAAACTGTCAAACTATTCCAAAGTGGCTGTACTATTTTGCATTCTCACCAGCAGTGACTGAGAGTTCCTTTTGCTTCATATCCTCGCCAGCATTTGATATCGTCAGTGTTTTGGATTTTGAGCATTCCAAAACGTGTGTAGTGGTGTCTCGTTGTTTTAATCATTGAAGACTTTTAACATGGAAGTGAAACCAAATTTGTGTGCCTGCAAGGTCCATCTGAAAGCAGTGTGGTCCTTTAAAAGGAATAGAGGCAGAACTATAGGAAGAGAAATTGCTTATGAAGCTAGAAACAAAAAGGACCCTGGCATAGGCCCTGAAAGTGGGAATGGAGAAGAGAGAGAGATTTAAAAGGTACTTAGAAGCCAAAATGAGAAAGCTTTGTTTGAAATTGTGATGAGGAAGTTAGTATTAACCCCCATTTGGGGGTGTTTGGAGATGTGCAAGTGGTATTTTTGGTATTGTTATAATGACAGGGTTTCTTTCAGAATTAGGGGGCTGCTCAAGGACCTGCAGTGCATAGGACTGTTCCTTACAGTGAAAAATGGCGTTTCACTGAGAAACACTGTAGAGTGATAACATTCATTGAAAGAGAAGGAAATGGTAGATCTGTAGAAAGAGTTGAGTTTGAGTCCTATTGAATTTGAGTTGTTTGTGGATATCCAGTTGAAGATACCCTTAGGCAGTTAGATGTAAGAATCAAGAATATGTAGAGAGAAGTTTCAGATTTTAGGACTTGTTAGAGATGGTTGAGCATACAACTTGAAAGAAGGTAAAGGTTTGAAAAATATGAGAGAAGTAGAAGTGGTTATTACTGACATTCAGTGCTACAGAATATCAACATTTAATGGATGAAGGAAGGAAGAGGAGAAGTAAAAGAAAATAAAGCCAGAAAGGACAGAGGAAAATCAGTAGAGTAATACTGTTAAAGCTAAAAGAAGCGACAGTTCCATCCCAGAGATGTGCTCAATTTTGTCAAATATGGCAGAGAGCCCAGTAAATTAAGGACATTAAGGTTTATTTGGCAACCAGAAGGGCTTGGTGACCCTTTAGAGATTACTTTCAGTGGGGTGAGTGACGAAGGTGGACACTAGTTTATAGAATTAAAGTGTCTGAGGGGTAAAGAAATTGGACAATGAATGTAGATTACAAAAAGTTCTCTTCTTTTACAACCTGAGGCATTTATAATTGTCTCAGGGTTTACAATTACTTGAATATTTCATTGTTTCTCATTATTATTTTTTAAAAAGGAAAAACGCTAACACAGTAATAAGCTTAGTTTTCATAAATTTAATGCATTTGAAGTGAAGAAGGATATCATTAAGCATGCTAATAACAGCAAATCCTACTAGACAGGCTAATAGCAGCAATTCTACTGCACGTTATCTCTCTGCTTTGATTGGTATGCTCTATGTTTGATTGGTAAGGAAAATAATAAAAGTAAAGAACCTGGAAGGAGTATTTGGTGTAGAGCATTAAAGATTGCAAAGATTAAAAAGGATTTGTGATTAGGGACTGATGTCCTGTTTCTAGTTCTCATAAAACATGGGGATCTGAACTTGACTTTCAGACATGTTTTCGTGAGCACATTAAAAATAAAAGTAGAAGACTCCATGCACTGTTTCAAGATAATTTGTGAAGGGAAGGAGAAAGAGGGTAGCTAGTAAGGGGATGGAGAAGTAGAAGAAAAAGTTTTTTTTAAAGATAGTTGATAACTTGAGTATGTTCCTTTGTGGAGGGGGAAGCCAGAAGACAGGGCAAAGTTGAGGATACAAGGAGAGAAGAAAACTAATCTGTAAACTAAAAGGCAGGATGGCATATTGGATCCAGAGTAATGGTGTTAGGGGCTTAACCTTGGATAGGAGAAAAGAAGAGGCACCTTTTCCATTGAGTTTGAGGGAAGACATAACGATGGATTTGGAGGTGAGTGCATATTTGTAACTAGAATCGTAGGAAGCTTGTTCATTCCCCAGTTTCCGAATGCCTGCTGTGTATTTCAGTGCTAGTTCGGGGATATGTAGTCCCTGTCCTTGAAGAGCGTAGGATCTAGTGAAGATGGGAGATTTTTTGCCTTATGTCCTGTTATGTTTTTCTTTCAGGTAGGATGTGAGCCTGTTTTTGGAGTCTTAGTCTCTCATGATTCTTCAGATTCTTCAGAGTAGTTTGGAGATCATATCAAAAAGAACTTTTAAGTTACTTGGAATGGAATTTTTCCTGACCTGGAAATGTAAATTTACTCATAAAAGCTTGATATAACTACTTTAGTTCTTCTTTTAAGACAGATACATATTTTGTCATGCAGTAATACTGCTTCTTTACTCTTCTCTGCTCCAGTTAAATAGTCATTTATATCCTCTTCATCAAACTTTTAAAAAGACAGACTTAGTTTATTATTAATTTAAAATTTTTAATCAGTATTCTTAATGGTCTCCTTGTGGTCAGGATCAGTGAGCCAACAACTTGGAATGTAAGATTAATTAGGATTATGGATAGCAACTCATTGCGTTACAGCTTATACGTGTACATTGGTGATTTTCATCTTGGGGCAGTTTTGCATCCCAGGGGATCTTTGGCAATATGTGGAGATGTTTTTGGTTGTCACCACTGGGGATAGGAAACTGCTACTGGCATCTAGTGGGTAGAGGCCAGGGATGCTGCTAATGCTGTAATGCATAAGACAGCCTCCCGCAACAAAAATGATCTGGTCCAAAATGTCAAAAGGGCTGAGGTCTGGTATACATTAACATTTCAATACTTATGACATAATCAAACATGCTTACCTACATTATCTCATTTAAACTTCAGAAACCCCTAATGAGGTAAGTGATACCCTTCTTGCCCTGAAGGAACCATGCATTGGTGATGGAAGCAGGATATAAAGCTTGGACTTAAATCTATAGGAAATTTTTATTATGTAAGTATTCAGGACACAAGGCTTTTTTTTTTTTTTTAATTAAGGCTATCTTTGTCTTACTTGGTGTTTTTTTTCAGGGACAAATATTCCTGGCATTTGAAGTACATAATTTATTTTTAATATTACAGATCTAGAAATGGCCATTGCCTACTGGAATTTAGTGCTTAATGGAAGATTTAAATTCTTAGACTTATGGAATAAATTTTTGTTGGTAAGTTCATGTTTTCTGCGGTTTGGTGTTTTCTAAATTTTTGCTTTGTTTGAAGATAAATTAACATTTTAAAGGATGCCTAACTCATTTCAGAGCATGTATTGGATGTAGAATGAGAAATTTGATTTCCAGAATTTTATTACATAGGTTGTTTTGAATTCTTGTATTCAGCATCTTCTGGACTGTTTTTTTTGAAACCCTATTTTAGTGAATTGGATGCTTCTTGTTATTTTTTTTTTTCCTTAATAGGAACATCATAAACGATCAATACCAAAAGATACTTGGAATCTTCTTTTAGACTTCAGTACAATGATTGCAGATGACATGTCTAATTATGATGAAGAAGGTAATGAATATTTTGCTCTACCAATTCTTTAAAAATATCTTTAATCATACACCCTGGAACTTCTTGTCTACTTCTGTTTTTCTTAGGTTTCTCTTTTCTGAGCTTTTATTTGTGCTCTTCTGAATGTAGAAAATGCCTTCATCCTCTTTTACCAATCTGTATTATTTCCTTAAATACCAACTCTGTATTCATGTTTTCCAGAAAGGCATGAGTGATTTTCATTCATGTTTTAGATTTTCAGTCTACTTTAGGAACTTACTCTTTTCTTAATGTAAGTGCCTATATATATATATTTTTTTATTGTCTGTTTTGTCTGTGAGCTTGATTGTAAACTCCTTGAGTTTTGTGACTTAGGCCACATGGAAATGGGACTTTATTTTCCTACTGTAGCACTATTGGCATTAAGTAATATTCACTGATTGAATACTTTTCTGCTGTTTCTTCATGTATTTAGAAAGGTAACTCTGCCATCCACTACCAGGATATTTTTGTTTTCTGGAACTGGTAGTAGTTTACATTGATCTCTTCACATGTACTTACCTGCTTCCCCTTGAGAATTAGCAAGATGTATTTTGATATTTTTGAATAGACAGTATTTTTTGAAAAATCTTTAGTAACGTTGGTCTCCTTAAAAGTGTCCTGAACTATTTAACCTAACCACAGATAATGTTATTTCCTTATCTTTGTTTTCATTGTCATGTATTGTTTTCTTTAAGAATTGAGAAATGACTAATAATTGATGATTGTGCTTTCTGTTACGCCTTATCAAAAGTGGAGAACTTGCTGATTTGGAAGTTGCCATAGAAGCATGTATAGAGCATGCATATATATAATTTAAAATCCTTTAGTAATTTATTATCATGAAATAGGTTAGTGTCTGATCCTTGCTTTTAATTTCCTTTGTAAGATTGCCCTAAAATGCAGAAAAAGGTTAACTCCAATTTAATATGCTTTCAGCACTGGCAGTGTGTCATCATATCAAGGCTGGATTTGACCAGATTACTTCAGTGGCCTTCAGAAAACCATATATTACTGATTACCAAGAGTGTTATTTTTTATCATTCAGAGAATGATCAAGTGTTGGAGTAATAGAAAAGAGAAAATGCAAGGAATATTCTAGGTTGAAACGTTAAAGAACTAGAAATTTGGAGGTCTTATCAGTGTGGATATTTATAATGATATGCTTTAACAATTGTAGGGAAGATATTTAAGAAAAAATAAGGATTCTGCTAAATACTAGCCTTATTTCTGCTTTTGTTTCTTTCCTTTCTCACATATCCCCCCCACAGGAGCATGGCCTGTTCTTATTGATGACTTTGTGGAATTTGCACGCCCTCAAATTGCTGGGACAAAAAGTACAACAGTGTAGCACTGAAGGAACCTTCTAGAATGTACATAGTCTGTACAATAAATACAACGGAAAATTGCACAGTCAATTTCTGCTGGCTGGACTGAACTGAAGATCAATCCTCACAATTCAGACTGAGGGTTGAGACAAAACTTTAAGGATACATCTTGGACCATATCGTATTTCATTCTTCTAATGGTGGTTTGGGCTTGTCTTCTAGTCTGGGCCGCTCTAAACATTTATTATTCCAACATTGTGGATTTCATCTTATATCTGTGGACCATCCTAGTTTATTCTCCCATAAGTCTTAGAAGCTTTATGGTGATTATTTTGAAGTTTCCATTCTTGCATAAAGCACAATGCTGTCTTCATCAGAAAACAAGTTTGGCATAAGAATTAAACATATGAACGTCACAGTTTATAAAAACTTCTTAAATATATGCTTTGGGCTAGTTGCAAAGACTATGCTGATAGCACTTCCAGTGAGAGTGATATATTTAAGTGTACCGGATCTGGAATGGTGTTTTGGTATGGGGGGATTTTTTTTTTTTCCTGGCAAATTACATGTATTGTTAATGTGAGTAGAGTATCTGATGAAAAAAAGTCAAAATAACCAACGTGAAAAAATTTTAGGATAATTTGGTGTGCCTACCCAAAATTTTATTGTGTTTTAGACCCTCGATTTCAAAAGGTTCCACAGAACTAGTCTGCACTTATCTTACCCATGTTTATATATAGTTGTCTTACAGGGGCTTTTATTTAGAAAAACATCTGCATAATGTTAGATTCTACTCCCGTCTACATTATGCACCTCGTAATTGGATTTCATTATGATTTTGAAATGCTTATATGCCTGTTAAGTAAGTTAAACTATTTAATTTGTTTGAATGTTTTAGATTGCTACATAATACAATATTCTAAATTTAGGCATGAGGGTTTATTTTTGTTTTTTTTTTGTTTTGTCAGCACACTATGGAACACAAATGAAATTCTCTTAATTTATAAGAAGAAGTAGGAATTAAATTTTGAAAATGGTTGTAATGAGCCATGAAGTTCAATTCTTATAGGTACTGCTCTTTCAGACAAATAGTCCATTTTTGATGACTTCTTATTTTGTTGAAATTGTTTTAACTGCTAATCACTGTGGTTGCCAAATACTTGAGGAGCAAGGATTTTCAAGCAAGCATGCACTTGATGCAAAATACAAATCTGGCTTCTATTTTCATAAATTATTTAGTTTCTACTATGTTTTATTTCACTCAGATTAGCTCAGTTTTCACATCAAAGCAGAACTGTATCTTGTATCTATTTTTTTTTTATTACAAGACCTGTGAACTGCTTTCATGCTGAAAATGCTCATTTCTCTGTTCACTTCTTGACATGTGAAGAAGGGTTTATTGCTTTTTTAAACATTTCTTTAAGGCTGGTTTAAAAAATGTAAAACTTCAGAGACTGGATGACTGGTTTTTAGCAGGAGTAGATTTTGCTTGGTGTATCCAGGCACTCTGTAAGGTCTAATGTTGAAATTATCAAAGGAATGTACTTCAGAAAAGCAGTACATTATAATGTAGATGCGGAAATGATTTTAAGAAATGGATATATTAAAACTACTTTTTATTTACATGATTTTGAAATTGACTAGAAAGCTCTTCCCATAGATATTAATATTCTAATCATAACTTTAATTCAAAAATATGATTCTATCAAAAGAAAATTTTGACAGTTTTATTCAGGTTACTGGAATTGGTTATTTAAAAAAAAAAGAAAAAAGAAGAATCCTGCTGCTTTCAGTATTTCCTGATTTCGTATTTGTAAATATTAAGAGGAACTTCAATTATGAAATATTTTAAAAAGATATATATATATATATATATGTACTATTTTGTTTCCTGTCTTAAAGATTTTGAGTTACGGTATTGTTTTTGAATTGATTAATTAATTCCAGTATGCTGTGTTTTGAAATGAGATCCGATTAGCTTTTTTTCCCCAATAGAACTTGTTTTTCATATAAGTCTGATATTGGTTCGTGGCCTAGTGCCTTGGGTTTTACAGACTTTTCCTTTTAAATGCAAGACCTTTTCAACAAAATAGTGTTTGTCATCAGTTTGGTACTAAACATTTATAATTACTGTGTAATTATAAACAAAACAATACATAAAGCTTTGAATATAATTATGTAGCATAAAAGTTAAGGTTGTTAACTCTATGATGGCATCTTAGAATTAAACAATACTATTACTAGGGCCTGAAAGAGAAGACTGATTTAATGTGGTGTGATTTTTCTGAGGATAAATGTCGGGTTACGTAGGGAATATTTTGTACTAAGAATGCTTACACATAATGGCCATGTGTGTGTGAGTGTGTGTGAAAGAGTGAGATTGACAGGTTGAAAGGGACACACATGCTCACACACACACAACTTGAATTGCTTTAATTAATTAGTGTTTCAGTCTTCATTTTGGTTAACTCCCCATGCTGATTCTTTTGTTTTAAACTGAACCACAGGTACAGTTTCCTTTTTGCCAAATGTCAAAACAGGTACACATTTTAAAATGTAATGCTTTTTAAATAGTAAAGTGTATAAAATTAGAAGTGCCCACATATAAAAATACTTGAGATCAAGGTTATCTTTAGTGACTATCATCTGCATATCTCTGTAAGTTCAATTGTGTTTCTTACATCCCTGTCATATTACCAACAGAGGCAATAAAAGCTTCAGTGAAATTGCCATGACTAAATCTTTTCACATATTATTTCAGTGTAATACTTTTAAAGACTAAAATATACCGGAAAACTTTTCTAGAAAGGATAATTATTAATGGAAAGAGCATTGTAATGGCAAGTTTTTGGGAGAAAAGACATGCCAAGTCTTGTTTACTATATTTGAAATGTTTACAACTATACTGGGCTGCTTTATTTAACAGTACTGTAGTTGTGTAATATGGCTTTGTAAGTATATGTTCTTCATTAGACTTTTAAAAAGTTTTAATGAGTGAAAGAGAGTTAATAAAATAACATGGGAAATCTTTTATATAATACCCTTACTGGGAAATTCTTATTTAAGCAAGGTATACTATTTTTTTTTCCTCAGAAAGATTTAAGTGAATGAAGTGTTCATCTATTTTTTATTTGATGATAATCAAGAGGTTTGAGTAGTTGTAGACAGTTTAACGTGCACTTTGCTTAGATTTTTTTAAAAACATGTTACTATGAAGACTACGTATTGTAAACCTTCTGTAACTTTTACATATGAATGACAGAAGAAAGTTAAACCTAATGAAAGAATTTTGGAATAAAGGAACGTGGTGCTGGGGAAATTTATTATAGTTCACAAAGTATGCCTTTGTAAACCTGAATCAACTTTCAGCAAGAATTAATTTATGGAGTTCTAAATGTTAAATTGTATATATTTAATAGAAAATACTTATTTGACACCTCAGCAGTTTTCTTTAAATGTTACTTTATACTTTTAACAACATGATTTATATTGCATACATAGATGTTTTGATAAGATTTTATCAAATTTGATAATGTAATGATAAAATGTTTTTAAAATGTGAACTATTTAACATTTATCTTAATAACTGAGCACACAATACCGGATTGTGATTTCTACATAATGTGATAATTAGGGTTCAAATTATGGTTCATCATTTAATTGATTATAAACAAGTATATTTCTGAACTCTACTTGCCTCCATTTTTACAATCATATAGCAATAATTTCTATTTTTATTTTATAGAAATGTGGTGAAGTTATGATACCTTTACCTTTGATTTCACAAGGGGAAGTGGTTTATATTTTATAGTTTTACATTTGAAAATTCCTAATAGTACAAATCCCCTTTTCCAGGTTTACCCTTACTCTTTGTCGCCATTTTGGTTGAATATTTGTTTGATTTGTATTTGATTCTGGAGGCGGATAGTTCTGTTTTTTTTTTTTTTTAACTCAATACAGTTACATAAATGGTTTTACCAGAGCATTCTTGCTATCTATTTTCTTTACTGCCTGTTGGGTAATTGGCATTTCTTGCTGACAAATTCATTTATTTGACAACTTTCTTTTGTGTTAATGTGGCTTTTGACTTCTCTTTCATCTTTAATCTGCCATAAATAAGGAAATTATGACTTTAAAAAAGTGCACAGCTGTTGTAGTAGATGGAATTCCTAAAAAGTAATGTCTTTATGGAGTTTTAAAGACAGATACTTGGTGAATCATTTTATGTTTTAAAAATTGAGTTTCTAAAACTTTTTTTTAATCTAAGTATATCCAAGTTTTTCTTAAAAGTATTGCTTATTTATATTCACCTTATCTCTTCTGTTTGTGCTGTGCAGAAATCAGTATAGCTTATAACTTTTAAAGCATTGTTTTTCAAGAAACGCCTTGAGGCTGCTGTATTTCATGAGGTCGGAAGCTTTCTACTTTATCTCTTGTATCTTATTGGCATTGCATATGAGATTTGGTCTGGGGAAAAATGTTTGGTTAAAAAGGTGTTTTTCTGTTTTTAATAACTGGCTTAGAGGGAACATTTTACAGTGGAATAGGAAGAGATAGAGTCAGATTGAAATTAAAGCAGGCTTGATTATGGAAAGTAGCACTGCTTTGAAGAGAAGAATCCATCAAATAAGTTTAAAGTGAAGAATAGTTTAGAACCAAAAATAGTAAAAACAAAGCTTGATTTAAAACAAAAAGTTTGGAAACAGAGGCAACATATGAATGGCTTAATGAGCAAAGCAAAGAAAAACAAACGGATAATATTCATTTTATATTTAGTATATATATTTAGGCACACATTTACTATAACTATTAATTTTATTTCAGGTTATGAAATAAAACTTTGGATCTAATGGAAAACTTGGGCAATGCCAAATGAGATTTTTACAAAAAGGAGTACTGTAGGGCATAAGCTAGGGGCTAAGGAGAAATGCTAAGGTAAGCTCTAGACAGCGCTCTTGTTACGTAGTTACATGACACAGAGGTAAAAGAGCAATATTTGACCAGTAAGATTTAGAGATGTGTGTACATGAAATCTTTTGAAAATACTTGTGTTTTCAGTATTCTTAATCCTGAGAGTGTGTTGGAATTCACTGTACTGAAATTACATGTAATGAAAGCCAGAGCTTTAAAATAGTCATTCATAAGACTGTTGTAATGGTACTCAATAGCAACAGCTTTATTGAGGTATAATTTATACACCATGAAATCCAACCATTGTAAGTGTACAATTCAGTAAATTTTAGTAAATTCATTAAATTTTAGTAAATTCATAGTGTTCTGAAACCATCACAATCCAGTTTTAGAAAATTTCCATCAGCCTTAATAGAAGTTCCTCTCATGCTCCTTTGCGTTGGTTCCTGCTCTTACCGCAAGACCTAGGCAGTCACACTGATCTGTTCTATAAATTTCCCCCGTCCAGAAATTACAGGTGACTAGAATCATACAATCTGAAGTCTTTTGTTTCTGGCTTCTTTCCTTTGGCATAATGTTTTTGAGCTTCATCCATGTTATGGTATATACCTGTACTTAATTCTTTTGGTTGCTATGTAGTATTCCATTATGTAGATATACTACATTTTGTTTATTCATTCGCCAATTGCTGGACGTTTGGATTGTTTACATTTTTGTTATTATGAATAATCTGTGAATATTCCCCATAATGACATTCCCCATGTCATTATGTGGACATATATTTTAATTTCTTTCAGGTAGATTCCTAGGAGTGTAATTGTTGGCTTGTTTCAAAATTTTACGTTTGACTTTCTAAACTGCCCAACTTTTCCGAAGTGGCTGTACCATTTAAACATATTCCTAACACAATATGTAGGGTTACAGTTTTTCTAAATCCTTGTGAATATATTTATTTTTATTATTGTCATCCTGGTAGATCTGTATTTTAAGTGTACAAGTTATATATATCTAGCTATCCTAATTTGTTTGTCTTTTGGATGTGCAATTTAGTTGAGTATAAGGTGGCCTGAGGGATTATAAAATTACTCGCTGTGTACATATATTTGGTTGAAGGCAGTATTTTCTGCAAATCAGTGAGGGTAGTTACTGTACTCTTCAGTGGGGGTTCCAGTCCCTTAGTGAACTCCAGTGAGGAAATGAACTGTGTAGGTTAAGAGTGATGCTGATGGCTGTTGCATTGTGCTATTTTGTGTACAGTGCTTGATGTAAGTTCCCAGTTAGCCTGTGACTGGTGGTAATACTTAAAATGTTGTATAAATAATTGCACAGACATGTCAGTCTCATTATTAATTTTCCCAGAGCTCTTTTGTTCTGGGAATGAATTTTTTCAGTTTGTAAAACTTTAGATGATATTGTTTAGTTGCTTCCAGCCACTTTTGCTCTTAGACACAGTAGACATTGGAGTAGTGTTTATTTGTAATAGAAAACTTCAGGATATACAACAGTAGATTAGTATAATGAACCTACTTCAACACAATCAATTCATGTGGCTAATCTTGATTTATTTATATGGTACCCATCTTCCCAACCCTGATCTATTCTGAAGCAAGTCCCAGGTAGCAAATAATTTCATTTATAAATATTTCAGTATGTATGTCTGATACATAAAGCTCCTAAAGATAACCAAAACACTATTATCATGCTTAAATGTTAACCATTTCTTAGTAATTATCTAGACAGCATTTTAAATTGTCTCATAATTTATTTTTCCAGTTCAAGTCTGGTTTCAAAATAAGGTCCATATATTCTGTATATCTATAAGTTTCTTTTAACTGATGGGTCCCCATACCTGCCTCTCTTCAGCTTGAAATTCATTTGTTTGAAAATGTATTGGTTGCTTTATATTTTAAAATTTCTATGAAATTTATGTTTAAGGTAACCTTTGATGTACTTCATCAAAAAATATTATAACTTGAAAATATTTTGGAAATTAATGAAGTGTGGTATAGAAAGCTATAATAATTATATCAATAGACATTCCCTTAACTTTAAAAATATAATGGGACTTGTATTCAGAATATATAAAGAACTATAGTTAACAATAAAGATAACCCAATTTACAAATGAACAAATAATTTGAATAGATCTTTCTCCAGAACATATATACAGATGAAAAAATATTCAACATCATTAGTCATTAGGGAAATGCAAACCAAAACCACAGTGAGTTATCACTTCACACCCTCAAGAATTACTTTAGTGAAAAGGACAAGTGTTGAAGAGCATGCGGATGAATTGAAACCTTTGTACATGGGTGGGAATGTTAACACGGTGCAGCAGCTGTGGAACACAGTTTGGCTGTTCCTCAGAAAGTTAAACATAGAGTTAGCATATGACTCAGCAGTTCTACTCCTAGAAATAGAATTGAAAACATTTTCACATTCCATCCCCTGGTAACCACTATTTTACTTAGTGTGTCTTATGAATTTGATCGTTTTAGGTACTTCATAGGGCTTCCCTGGTGGCTCATCTGGTAAGGAATTCACCTGCAATGCAGGAGACCTGGGTTCAATCCCTGGGTTGGGAAGATCCCCTGGAGAAGGGAACGGCTACCCACTCCAGTATTCTGGCCTGGAGAATTCCATGGACTGTATAGTCCATGGGGTCGTAAAGAGTCGGACATGACAGAGCGACTTTCACTTCACTTCAGGTACTTCATATAAATGGAGTCTTTATCACAGTATTTATCTTTTTGTGGTTGGCTTATTTCACTTAGCATAATATCCTCAAGCATCATCCTCACTGCAGCATGTGACAGGAATTCATTCCATTGTAAGTATATATCACATTTTACTTTGTTTCTCCATTTATCTGTCAGTGGACATTTGGCTATTAATTGTGCTGCTGTGAACGTAAGTGTGCAAATATCTGAGACCCTCCTTTCACTTCTTTTGGATAAATACCCAGAAGTGCTATAACTGGATCCTGTGCCATTTCTTGTTTACATTTTTTGAGAAACGTCTAGGCTGTTTTCCACAGCACTTGCACCGTTTTAGTCTTACCAGCAGTGCACAAGGGCTCCAGATTCTTCACATCTTCATTAACACTTCCTGCCTCCTTCCTTCCCTCCCGCCTTCCTTTCTTTCCCCCTTTCTTGTATTTGTCATCCTAATGAATTGAGGTAATACCTCATTGTGGTTTTTAATTACATTTCTCTGGTTAGTGATATTGAGCATCTTTTCACATGCTTGTTGGCCATTTATATATCATCTTTGGAAAAATGACTAAGTCCTTTGCCCATTTTTGAATTGGTTATTTATTTTTTTGTTGTTGAGTTGTCAGAGTTCTTTTGATATTCTAGGTGTTAAACATTTGCTCAAATGTTATTAAGTGTCTCTATTGGTTTTCTGTCTGGATGATCTATCCATTGATGACAATGGAATATGGAAGTCGCCTACTTTTATTATGCTCTTGTCTATTTCTCCCTTTGAATTTCTTCTTTTGTTTTGCTTTATATTAAAACAATATGTGTGTGTATGGAATTTTGGATTTTCAACATGAAGGATAATATCTGCAAATATAATTTTGGTTCTTTCCAATTTAGATGCTTTTCATTTCATTTCTCTGTCTTAATTGCTGTGGCTAGGACTTTAGATACCTTGTAGAAGTGACAAGAGTGGGCATCCTTATCTTGTTCCTGATCTTAGAGGAAAAGCTTTGCATCTTTCACCATTGAAGTATAATGTAGCAGTGGAGTTTTCATATATGATCTTTAAATCTTTTATTATGCTGAGGTAGTTTCCTTCTATTCCGAGTTTGTTGATTTTTTTTTGTCGGTGGTGGTGGGGTAACAGGAAAGGTTATTCAGTTCAGTCGCTCAGTTGTGTCCGACTCTTTGCAACTCCATGAACCACAGCACACCAGGCCTCCCTGTCCATCACCAACTCCTGGAGTCCACCCAAACCCAGGTCCATCGAGTCGGTGATGCCATCCAACCATCTCATCCTCTGTTGTCTCCTCCTCCTCCTGCCCTCAATCTTTCCCAGCATCAGGTGGCCAAAGTATTGGAGTTTCAGCTTCAACATCTGTCCTTCCAATGAACACCCAGGACTAATCTCCTTTAGGATGGACTGGTTGGATCTCCTTGCAGTCCAAGGGACTCAAGAGTCTTCTCCAGCACCACAGTTCAAAAGCATCAATTCTTCTGTGCTCAGCTTTCTTTATAGTCCAACTCTCAAATCCATACATGACCACTGGAAAAATCATAGCCTTGACTAGATGGACCTTTGTTGGCAAAGTAATGTCTCTGCTTTTGAATATGCTGTCTAGGTTGGGCATAACTTTCCTTCCAAGGAGTAAAGCATCTTTTAATTTCATGGTTGCAGTCACCATCTGCAGTGATTTTGGAGCCCAGAAAAATAAAGTCAGCCACTGTTTCCCCATCTGTTTGAAAGGGTATTGAGTCTTATCAAATGCTTTTCTGCATCAGTTAGTATGATCATATGGTTTTTGTCCTTCACTCTGTTACTGTGGCGTATCAGAATGATTGATTTTCATATATTGAACCATCTTTGCATTCCAGGAACAACTCCCACTTTGTCATGTTGTACAGTACCTACTGGAACTCTCCACAGAATGTAATCAGAGAACGTTACACCTCTTCTCTTTAAGGCTCTTTGTTGTTGGGTGTCTGGTGTAGCAGTATGGCCTTACCTAATACTACATGCACTAAATGTGAAGGTTTTCCAAGGGAAATAAGAAAAATTAATGAATTGGATTCTCAGATACTTTTTATTTCCAGATTCATTAACAACCAAATCTGTAACTTGCTTAGAGACGTGAGAAGAAAGTTTAGCTCACTGGATCACAACCTTTAAGTTTTTTAGTTTATTTTTAAGGTAACTACCTAGTCCTACTTCTGGGGATTCTGCAGAGCTGGAGCTCCAAAACAAAAGGAGCCACCCATGTGATCTAGATTAGCAGAGAACAACAGTAGTTGAAAGTCCCTGAAGCATGAATGAACTTGGCAAGTTTGAGGAATGGAAGGTAAGGCAGTGAGGTGGCTGAGGAGCAGAGACAGGGCCATGAGATGAGAGGCAGGCAGGAGCCACATTGCGTATGATTTTGTGAGCTAGCACAAGGAGTGCAATGAGATACCTTTGGAGATTTTAAAACAGGAAAGAAAAAACCTTGCTTTTTAAAGGTGACTGGCTGCTGTTTTGAGAATGATTCCCAGTGAGTTAGGAGGTTGGTGTCTGGACAAGGTGTGATGCTGGTTTGAACTAGTGTGACAATGGTAGGAGAAAGGTGGGCAAACTAAGGATATATGTTAAAGGTGGGGTCAGATAATTTAATGATGGGTTGTATTTTGGGAGGGAAGGAAAAACTAATTGAAATGGTTGTATAGATGATGCTGTTGTGTAGCATAATGGGAGACCATTGGATTAGAAATCTGGGAAAATCAAGTATTCTGTTAGACATGAATGTTTCTTACTCTCTCAAACAAGTAAAAATAAGTAATGTCCCAAAGGATAGCCAGATACTTGAACATTTTGGGGCAGGATAATCCTGCATTGGATCTTGGAGCTGTACATTTTACCCCAGGAAATGAAAAACTGCCTCTCTAGTTTGACAGTCTAAACTGCACACATATTTTTAAATGCTGGGTAGGGTAGTTCTGGGGGCTTCCCCGGTGGCTCAGCAGTAAAGAATCCGTCTGCAATACAGGAGACACAGAAGATACTGGTTCCATCCCTGGGTTAGGAAGATCCCCTGGAGAAGGTCATAGCAATCTACTCCAGTATTCTTGCTCGGAGAATCCCATGGACAGAGGAACCTGGCAGGCTACAGCCCAAAGAGTGACAGGGCTGAAGTGACTCAGCACACGTGCATGGTTCTGCTTCAGGTTGTACCTCTAGTATACCGTTGCCAAGTGTAAGGGGTCTTTACATCCTTATGTGTGTTTTCTCAGGCAGTGGACACTAAAAAGTACAACTTACGCCATCAGTTTAGTTCAGTTGCTCAGTTGTGTCCAACTCTTTGCAACTCTATGGACTGCAGCACGCAAGGCCTCCCTGTCCATCACCAACTCCTGGAGCTTGCTTAATCTGTCCAGTGAGTCAGTGATGGCATCCAACCATCTCATCCTCTGTTGTCCCCTTCTCTTCCTGCCTTCAATCTTTCCCAGCATCAGGGTCTTTTCCAGTGAGTCAGTTCTTCACATCAGGAGGCCAAAGTATTGGAGTTTCAGTTTCAGCATCAGTCCTTAGAATGAATATTCAGGACTGATTTCCTTCAGGATTGAAAGTATTATAAAAATAAAATACTTTTATATTTTAAAAATATAAAAATACTTTTTATAGTACTTTCAATCCTAAAGGAAATCAGTCCTGAATATTCATTGGAATTGGAAAGCATTATAAAATACTTTTACAAAACTTAATGTCTTTAAAATAATTGTTTAAAGCAAAACGTGTTTAGTTGGGTTTATAAATGTAAATAAACTACATGACAGTAGTACAAAGGATTGAAGAGTCAATGGACTTTTATTGTAAGATTCTTATAAATGAGGTGAGAGAATATTCACTGCAAGGATGCTAATTAAGTTGTGTCCAATTCTTTGTGACCCCTATGAACTGTAGCCTGCCAGGCTTCTCTGTCCCATGGGATTTTCCAGGCTTGAATACCGGAGTGGGTTGCCATCTCCTCCTCCAGGGGATCTTCCCAATCCAGTGTTTGAACCCAAATCTCCTGTGGCTCTTGCATTGCAGGCAGATTCTTTACCACTGAGCAATGTAAGGATATTTAGTAAATCCTAGGAATTGCCACTGAAAACAGGTATAACCATAAACCTAAAAAGAGACAGAATGCTAAAAAATAACCAGAATGAAGGCAGGAAAGAAAGAAGCACAAGAGACAATAGAAAACAGCAAGATGTAAAGTTTAAATACAAATATATTGATGACTATATTAATTAGAAGAGACTTGGAATAGACAAAAAGCAAGACCCAAGTAGATGCTTTATACAAGTCATGCATTAAATATAAAGATAGAAGGACTAAAAGTAAAATGATATATCATGTAAACAAGCATAAAAAAGGTAGTATGGCTATGTTAATACAAAGTATAAAAGGATATTTCACTTTGATAAAAGATCAGTTCATCAGAATAGAATCCTAAATGTGTACGCACCTAATAACAGACCTTCAAAATGTATGAAGCAAAAAAATGACAGAAATGGGCAAATTCACAATTAATTACAGTTGGAGATTTTACTACTCATTCAGTAATTGATAAAACTGTCTAAAAGCCACACACACACAGATACTGATTTGAAAATCACAGTTGATGTTTATGGAATATGCAGTAACTGTAGAATACAAATTCTATAGCTCATACACATTCTATAGTGCAGTTGGTAGAATCTCAACTGGCAATATGTTGGATGTGTAGATCAGTTTAGGAAGAACTGAAATCTTGACAGTACTCAGTTTTAAGAGTTTAGGTTCTTAGAAAGTTTTATTTTTGGCAGTGCTGGGGTCTTCGTTGCTGCATTCGGGCTTTATCTAGTTGTGCTGTGCAGGCTTCTCATTGTGGTGGCTTCTCTAGTTGCAGAGCACGGGCTCTAGGGCTCATGGACTCAGTAGTTATGGCACATGGGCTTAGCTGCCCCTTGGCATGTGTTCTTCCTGGACTAGGGATTAAACCTGTGTCCCCTGCATTGACAAGTGTACTCTTAACCACTGGACCACCAGGGAAGTCCTGTTTCCATAAGCTTGGCTATTGTGAATGATGCTGTGATTAACAAGGAAGTGCATTTATCATGTTAAAATCCTGTTTTTATTTCCTTTGGGTATATATGTCCAGAGGTAGAACTGCTGGATCATATGTTAGATCTGTTTTTAAATTTTTTGAGGAACCTCCATACTGTTTTCCATAGTGGTTAAACCAGTTTACATCTTCACCAACAGTGAATGAGGGTTTCCTTTTTATCACAGGCTCACTGGCATCTCTTTTGTATTCTTGATGATAGTTATTCTAAGAGGTGCGAGGTGTTATCTCACTGTGGTTTTGATTTACACTTCCCCGATGATTAGTGGGATGTTATCTTCATGTGCTTGTTGACTGTTTTGAGTCCTTTTTGGGAAAATGTGTATTAATTGTGCCCATTTAATTACATTTTGTTGTTGTATGAATTCAGTATGTTTTGGATATTAATCCCTTAACTGATGCACGGTTTGCAATTTTTGTCTCCCATTCTGTAATTTGTCTTTTCATTTTGTTCTTTTTGCTGTGCAGAAGCTATTGGGTTAGATGTACTCGCACGTATTGATTTTTGCTTTTATGGATTGTACTTCTGGTGTCATGTCCAAAAAATTGCTGCCAAGACTAATATCGATGAACATTTTCCCTGTGTTTTCTTCTAGGAGTTTTATGGTATCAGGTCTGATGTTTAAGTCTTTGATCTATTTTCAATTGTTGTCATTGTTCTTTTGGCCACACAACAGGCAGGACGTTAGTTCTCCAACCAGGGATCAAACCTGTGCCCCCTGCAGTGGAAGTGAAATCTTAACCCTGGCATCTCAGGAAAGTCTAGTCTTTTTTTTTTTTTTTTTTTGAGTGATGTGAGATAGGGGACCAATTTCATTGCTCTGAATGTGTTTCTCCAATTTTCCCAGCACGATTTGTGAAGAGTATCCTTTCCACATTTGGTGTGCTTAGTTCCCTTGTGTATGCTAGGATTTAATTCTGGGCACTCTATTCTGTTCTGCTCTAGCTAGTACAGTAGAAGTGGTGAGAATGGGCATCCTTGTCTTTTTCCTGATCTTAGGGTAGACACTTGTAATTTTTCTTCACTGGGTATAATGTTAGCTGTGGGTTTATCATACATAGCCTTAATTAAGTTTCTTTGATACCCAATCTGTTAAAGGTTCCTCCCACCACTGCCTCCCCTAGCCCCGGCATCAGGATTACTGATCTTTTCTTCCATTATCCATATCTGGTTTTACTATCAAGGTACTCTGGCTTTATAGAGTAAGTTTGAAAGTGTTCCCCATTCCTTGATATTTTGAAATTTTGAGGACGATGGGTGTTAAAATCTTTACATGTCTGGTAAAAATCTCTAAAGCCATCTGGTCCTGGAGTTTTCTGTGTTGGGAGATTCTGATTACTGATCCAATTTACTTACTTTTGGTCTATTCAGATTTTCTGTTTCTTCCTGCTTGAGTCTTCGTAGGTTTTATGTTTCTAGAAATATATCTTATCTAGGTTATGTAATTTTTGGCATATAATTGTTCAAGTAGTCTTATGATCCTATGTATTTCTCTAGTATCAGATGTCACATCTCCTTTTTCATTTCTAACTTTAGTGAAGTCTTTTTCTAAGTGTAGCTAAAGACTTGTTAATTTTCTTTATATCTTTTCAGAAAAGCAGCCTGTAGTTTGGTTGATTCTTTTCTGTTGTTTTTCTGGTCTCTATTTCATTTACTTTCAATCTAATCTTTGTACTATTTTCTTCTGCTTAATTTGGGCTTGATTTGTTCTTTTTCTGGTTATCTTTAGGTTATTTGAGATATTTTTGATTTCTTAATATGTACTTAATGCTTGATATGTTGTATTTCCATTTTCATTGTTTTGAGATAATTTTATTTGGCTTTTGGATATTAGTTTCCCAACCAGGGATTAAACCTACACACTCATCTGTGAAAGCAGAGAGTCCTAACCACTGGGCCACCAGGAAATTCCTAAAGATAATTTTAAATTTCCCTTTTGATTTCTTCTTTGACCCATTGTGCTGTTTAGTGTCCACATATTTGTAGATCTTTTTGTTGATTTCTAGTTTCATATCATTTTGGTCAGAAAAGATAGCTGGTATGATTTCAGTTTTCTTAAATTTGCTAAAATTTGTGTTCTATTTTATGATCTATCCTGGAGTGTTCTGTGTGTACCTGAAAAGAATGTGTATTCTGCTGCTGTTGCATAGAATGTTATGCACATGACTGTTAAGTCCATTTATCCTAATTCCAACATTTTCTTATTGTTTTTCTGTCTGGACAATTTATTCATTGCTGATGGTAGGATACTGATCTTCCCTACTATTATTCTACTGTTGTCTACTCCCTTCAGGTGTTAGTATTTGCTTAATATGTTTGGTTACTTGGGTGTTGGGAGCATATATATTACTGATTGCTCTAACTTCTTGATGTATGGGCTCTTTTTAACATTATAGAATAACCTTTGACTTTCATTACCACTTTTGGCTTGAAGTCTCTTTTGTTTGATACAAGTATGGCTTCACCATCTTTTGGTTTCCATTTGCTTGGAATATCATTTTCCATTCTTTTACCTTGAGCGTATGTGTGTCTTTAGAGCTGAAATAAGTCTCCTGTAAGCAGCATATAGTTCTCTTTTTTTTAAACCCATCCAGTCTGTTCCTCTTGATTGATAAGTTCCACCCATTTACATTTAGGGAGATTATTGATATGTAAAGATTTACCACTGCCATTTTTTTTTTTGCCTTCTGGTTATTTTCTCGTTTTCTTTTTCACTTTTGTAAGTTGGTGATTTTCCATGGTGATTTGTTTACTCTCTTTTATGTTGTGTGTCTGCTGTAGCTTTTTGTAGTTATCATGAGATTTACATAAAATATTTCATAGAAACAGTAGTCCTTTTTTTTTGCTGATAGCAATTTATTTCCATTTGTCTGTTTCATCCTTTACTCTTCCCCTTTTGTATTTTTGATTTCTCAGATTATCTTTTTTTATGCTGTGACTTTGTTAAGTTTTAGTAGCTATAGTAATTTTTAATGTCCTCCTTTAACTTTTGTAATTGTTTCATATACTATTCTAAAAATTTTAGTTTTTCAATTCTATCACCTTAATCACTTTTGTGTACTTCTTTGCCTTTTAATTTCATCTTGAAGAGCTCTAATCAACATTTCTTTTAAGGCAGGTATAGTGGTGGTAAACTCCTTGAGGTTTTGTTTGTCTGGGAAAGCTATTATTTCTCCTTCCTACCTAAAGGTTAACTTTGCTGGATAGGGTATTTTCTTTTTATTAACTGGAGTATAGTTGATTTGCAGTGTTGTCAGGTTCTGCTCTACAGCAGAGGGAATCAGTTATACATATATCTGACCTTTTTTTAAAAAAAAGATTAGACTGCGTTGGGTCTTGTTGCATCATGTGGGGTCTTTTGTTATGGTGCATGGATGCTAGTTATGGTGTGGGCTCCAGAATTCAAGAGCTCAGTGGTTGTGCACGGGCTTACTTGCTCTGCGGTCTGTGAGATCTTCCCATACCAGGGACTGAACCCAAAGCCCCTGCATGCCAGATTCTTAACCACTAGACTGCCACAGAAGTCTCATATCCACTCTCTTTTAGATGATTTTCCCAAATAAGTCATTACAGAGAAATGAGTAGAGTTCCCTGTGCTATACATTAGGTCTTTATGATCTATGTATAGTAGTGCATGTATGTCATTCTGCATTGGGTGGTATTGACTGAATTTTTATCTTTCAATACTTTGAATATGTCATCTCGCTCTCTCCTGGTGTGTAGAATTTCTGTTGATAAATCGGCTGATTGCATTATAGGGGTTCCTTTGTAGGTTATGGATTTTGTTTTTTTCCAATGGCTGCTTTTAAAATTCTTTATAATTGATGTTTGAGTCTTAATGTATCTTGGAGGTCTTTTTTTTTCATAGAGATAAGATGTTCTATTAGCTTCATGGACCAGTATATCCAGTTTCCCAGGTTTAGGAAGTGTTCAGCTATATTTTGTTGAACATGTGCTCAGCTCTTTTCTCTCTTCTCCTTATGGTATACCCACTAATGCTATGTTGGCTCTTCTAATGGAGTCTGTAAATTCTCATGGGGTTTCTTCATTTCAAAAAAGTATTCTCTCTTCTTTTCCACCTGAAACACTTCTATATTGTTGTTATTGAGCTCATTCTTCCATCTGACCTGCCCTATATCCAATGCTTTCTAATGCATTCTTCATCTCTCTTTTAAGTTCTTGAGCCCTGGAATTTTTTTTTTTTTTTTAGAATTTCAATCCCTTTGGTATAGTACTCCTTCTACTCATTGACTTTATTCCTGAGATCATTGTATTACCTTTCTCAGTTTTCTTATAGCTTGTTGAATTTCTTCATAACTATTTTGAATTCTTTATCTTTTAGATCACAATATTCTGTGTCTTGGGTTCAGTTCCTGTAAAAACTTTGTGAAATTGTAATACCATGATTCTTTTCAATAGTATTTGATGAAAAGTGCCTTTGCTGCTGCATTTGAAGTAGAGAACACCTTTCTTATTTAGGTAAGACTTTGATTCAACAGGTTGGCAATTAGGAACCTTCATTTTTTTCAGAATGTTGCACTCTAGCACAAGTTTTTGATTTCTCTTCTCAAAGCTCGCTCACCACTAAGGGGTTGGGAGTGTGCACGTAAAGAAAGAATAAGTTGGCAGTGAGAAATATAGGGGAGAAAAGGGCAGTGGCAGAGTTGGGTGAGGCATATCATTGGCACTTGGGGCTGCCTAAAGCCTGGTATAGGGATCCTTGAATATATTTGTGGGTGGTCCTCTTGCCAGAATCCTGGGGTAGACAGCAGAAAATACATCCTTTCAGTTCTCTGCTTTCTTATTTTAATATTATTAGTAGTTGATTTACAATGTTGTATTTCAGCAGTGATGCAGTTATACCTAAAATATACGCTCATTCTTTTTCAGATTTTTCACATTGGTTATCACATTGAGTAGAATCCCCTGTGCCATACATGGTAGGTCCATGTTGATCATTTACAGTAGTGTGTGTTATGTTCATCTAAGCTCCTGATTTATCCACTTCAACATTTCTGTGGTAACCACAGGATTGTTTTTGATGTCTTTAAGTCTGCTAGTCTGCTTCTGTTTTGTAAATATGTTCATTTGTATCATTTTACAAAATTAGAGTCCACTTGTAATATCATATTTGTCTTTGTCTGACTTCACTTAGTACAATAGTCTGTAGGTCCATCCATTGCTGCAAATGGCATGATTTCATTGTTTTCTAAATGGCTAAATAATATTCCATTGTATATATGTACCACATCTTCTTTATTCCTCTGTCAATGGACATTTAGGTTTTTACTGTCTTTTCCCTTTCCCTCTCCTCAGTCACTGTAACCTCTACTCAGAGCAGTGGATCCCTCCAGCATGTGTGACCACGGAGACCCCCACTATCTTTGCCCTCCATCTCCATTGCCAGAATGGCATGCTAGCCCACCATTGCCACTAATGTCCTGGGGCTTCTGCCTCCTCTGAGGTCCCAATCCACCCACTTTTGGATGTAAGGTAGATGGATCTCTCTCGGGTCACCTGGTGTACTGTGCAGATACTTTTTCTGGGTTATGGATGTCCAATTAGTTGTAAATCAAAGGGGAGAGGAAATGCTATGAGTCTGAAGCACCCCTCCTGATTTGCTAAAAGTTTGATTTTACATCTATGCTTATGAGAGATACTGTGGTTTAGTTGCCAAGTTGTGTCTGACTCTTCATGACCCCATGGGCTGTAGCCCACCAGGCTCCTCTGTTCATGGGGTTTTTCCATGCAAGAATATTGGAATAGGTTGCCATTTCCTTGTCCAGGGGATCTTCTCCACCCATGAGAGATATTTGGTCTACAGGTTTTTTCGATGATGTCTATAATGTCTTTATCTGATATCAGTATTAGGGGTAATGCTGGGCTCAAAGAATGAGTGTAAAATGTATTTCCTCTCCTATCTTCTGAGAGAATTGGTATAATTACTTCCTTAAATGTTTGGTAGAATTCACCAGTGAGTGCATCTGGCCTTGTTGCTGTTTTGCAAGGTTATTAACGATAAATCCACTTTCTTTAGGAGATATAGGCCTTTTCAGATGGTTTCTCCTTGTTTGAGCATTGGACAATTGTGTTTTTAAAGGAATTGGTCAGTTTATTCTAGGTGGTCACAGAGTTGTTCATAATATTCCTTTATTATCCTTTTAATGATCCTTGGGATCTGTAGTGATGTCCTCTTTCATTTCTGGTATTAGTTATTTGTGTCCTCTTTTTTCCCTAAGTTATCCTGGCTAGAGATTTATCAATTTTATTGCTCTTTTCAAAGAACCATAGTTTGGTTTCATTCATTTTCTCTATTGCTATCTGTTTTCAACTTCATTAATTTCTGCTCTAGTTCTCTTTTCTTCTGCTGACTTTGGTTTTAACTTGTTCTTCTCTTTCTGGTTTCCTAAGATGGAAGTTATTCTAGATTTTTGTGTTTTCCCTAATGTATACACTTAAATGTTATAAATTTCCTTCTAAGCACTACTTCTGCTGCATCCCACCAATTTTGCTAAGTTGTGTTTTCATTTAGTTCAAAATACTCAGTTGAAATTTCTCTTGATTTCTTTGACCCCTGTGTTACTTAGAAGTGTTGCTTAATCTCCATGTGTTTTAGGATTTTCCAGTCATCTTGTAACTTATTTCTAGTTTAATTCTGTTAAGTTCTGAGAGCAGATATTGCATAATTTGTTCTTTTAAAGGGGTCTTTTAAAGGGGTGTGTTTTTTGTCCCAGATGTGGTCTATCTTGGTGAATATTTATGAGCTTGAGAAGACTTTGTATTCTGTTGTTGGATAAAACAGTCTACAGATGTCCATTTTATTCAGTTGATTGACTTTTAATTCAGCTATATCCTTAACTGATTTTTGCCTGCTGGATCTGTCCACTTCTGATCAAGGTTGTTGAAATTTCTAACTCTGACAGTGAATTTATCTATTTCCATTAGTTTTTGCCTCATATAGTTTGATGCTGTTTTTAGGCACATACACATTAACCCCTTCTTGATGAACTAACCCCTTTATCATTATTTAATGCCCTTATTACTGATGTTTCTTTCTTTGAAGTCTGCGCTTCTTGAAAATTATTTTTAGCATTAATTTGATTAGCATTAGTGTGGTATATTTTCTTTCTATCCTTTTAATGTATATCTCTTTATATTTAAAATGGGTTTCTGGTAGATAACATACTGTTTGTCAGAGTGGATCTAAAACCAAGACCAATCTATTTTTAAACTGGTACATTCCAATGACATTCAAAGTGATTACTGATACAGTGGTTAATATTAATCTCTCTCATATTCATTACTATTTTCTAATTGTTGCCCTTGGTTCTCTCTTTTTCTGCGTTTTGTAGTTTTAATAGCATATTCTAAGATTAGCATATTAGTTATACTTTTTTCCCCCACCTTTTTTAGTGGATGCCATAGAATTTGTATATACTTTTATAGCTAATCCAAGTCAACTATGAAATAACACATCACAGGTAGTATACATTATAGTAACAAAATAATCCTAAGTCCTCCTTTGTACAACTGCTGTTATTCACTTCATTTATATATAAGCATATACATTAGCACACATAATCAAATACATTGTTGGTATTTGGAAGAAACCGTTTTCCTGTTAAAGTTTTAATTTTACCATCACATTCCTTCTTCACTGCTCTTCCTTTATACAGACTGAGTTTTTGACCTATATTACACTCATTCTCTAAATGTTTCATGCATGGTGAATGAATTCCATCAGTTTTTGTTTCAGAAAATCTTTATTTTCTTCTTAAACTCTGGCTTTCTTCAGATTAGATGGGTGATCTCTGAATTTCCTGGATCTGTGGTTTGGTCTCTGCCATTAATTGGGGGTAAAATCTGTCATTTCAAATTATCTCTTTTCCTTTCTGTTTCTTCTACTGATATTACCGTGTGTACATATGTTATATCTTTTGTAACTGTCCCAAGTGTATTGGTTTTTTTTTTTTTTTCAGTCTTTGCTTACCTCTCCAATATTGGGGTAGCAGTTTGCCCTCTATTCTCCAGTCTCTCATGAATCCAAGAAGAGTTACTGATTTTTCAATCTGTTCAACTTTTGCTGTCAGGATGGAGTGGCGACTTTCTTTAAATGTAGAACCAGAAACAAAGTCTTGGATGCACACATGGAACTTTCACCAAGATATATCCCATGCTAGCTTTTACTACAGTCCCAAGGTTTGAAATCATAGAGTATGTTCTTTGACTATAACAGAATTATAAATTAAAAATAATATATACCCCAAGTACTTGGAAATTAAAATTTTCTTATAAATTTAATCACTAAAAGACATAGAAAGCTTAGATTACATAAAGCTTAATTCCTATGTACATAAGTCACTTATAAAGCTAGCATACAGGTTAAAGACTAAAGTAGTGAAAAAAAAAAAAGTGATATACAATATAAAAAGTTAAATGTGATATCAAAAACTGAAATGTAACTGGGGGAAAGTAAAAATGTAATTTTAGAATGTGTTCAAACTTAAGTTGTTAGCAATGACAAAGACTTGTTATACGTAAACTTCATGGTAACCACACAGGAAAACATATAATAGATATACAAAGGATAAATAAATCTAAGCACACCACAAAAGAAAACCATCAAATCACACAGGAAGAGAAAGGAACAGAAGAACTGCAATACAGCCTGAAAACAATGCACAAATGGCCAATGAGTATATACCTACCAGTATGCAGGGCAGCTGAATGGATAAAAACCAATCCAAGACCAAGCTATATGCTGCCTACAAGTAATGCACTTAAGATAATCAGACACACACTGACTGGAAGTGAAAGTGAAAGGACTGAAAAGATTCCTTGTAAATAGAAATCAAATGAAAGTTGTTTTGGCTATATTTACATGAGACAAACAGGCTATAATAAATGACAAGGACATTACATAAAGGGGTTAATCCAACAAAAGGATATAATATTTGTAAGCATTTATAAACCCAACATAGAAGCACTTAAATATATAAAGCAAATATTAAGACTTAACAGAAATAGATAGCAATACAGTAATAGTAGGATACTTCAGTGTCCCATTTTCATCAATAAAAACATCATCCAGAGAAAAATCAATTAAAAAACCCCACCATTGTCTTTAAATGACATGTTAAACCAGATGAACTTAGACGTATACAGACTGTTTCATCTAAAAGAAACAAAATATACATTGTTCTCAAGTGCACAGGAACATTCTCCAAGACAGATTTTAGGCCACAAATCAAGTCTTAATAAATTTGATTAGAATGAAATCATATCAAGGTTGTTTTTTTTTGAGTACATGGCATGAAACTAAAAATCAATTACAGAACAAACCTGGAAAATTTGCAAATATGTAGATTAAACAAAGGATCAAAGAAGAAATCAAGAGAAATAAAGGATAAAGGATACTTTAAAGCAAACAAAAATGCAAATATAACACCAAAACTTAATGGAATACAGTTATTAGAAGGAAGTTCATAGTGAGAAGTGCCTAGAAAGGAACTAGAAAAAGATGAATAAAGAACACTCTAATTAGTAGATGGAAGGAAATGGATTTAAAAGACAACAGAGAAGATCAAGAGCTGGATCTCTGAAAAGTAAACAAAATTGACAAACCTTTATCTAAACTCATCAAGAAAAAGGAAGGACTCAAAATGAGATGTTAGAGATGTTACAAGTGACACCACAAAAATACAAAGGATCATGAGATTATGAATGCTGCTGCCGCTGCTAAGTCGCTTCAGTCGTGTCTGACTCCATGTGACCCCATAGACAGCAGCCCACCAGGCTCCCCTGTCCCTGGGATTCTCCAGGCAAGAACGCTGAAGTGGGTTGCCATTTCCTTCTCCAATGCATGAAAGTGAAAGGGAAGTTGCTCAGTCTTGTCCGACTCTTAGAGACCCCATGGACTGCAGCCTATCAGGCTCCTCTGTCCATGGGATTTTCCAGGCAAGAGTACTGGAGTGGGTTTCATTGCCTTCTCCAGAATGAATGACTGTATGCCAACAAACTGACTAGCCTAGAAGAAATGGATAAATTCCTAGAAACATATAGAAAACCTGAGTAGATTAACTACTAGTTAGAGGAGATTAAATCAGCAATCCAAAACCTCCCAACAAAAACTCTAGGACCAGATGACTTCACTAGTGAATTATACCAAAATTAATACCAAAGAATTAATACCAAATCTTACTCATCCAAAAAAATAGGAAAAGAGGAAGTGCTTCCAATTTTACAAGGTTTGCATCACCCTGGTACCAAAACCAGAAAAGGACACTGCAAGAAGAAAAATTACAGGCCAATATCCCTCATGAACATAGATACAAAATCCCTCAACAAAATACCAGCAAACAACTCAAGAATACATTAAAAGGATCAGAAACCATGATCCAGTAGGATTTATTAAAAGGATCCAAGGATGGTTCAATATCTGCAAATCAATGAATGTAATATACTATATTGACAAAATGGGGGATAAAAATCATACAACAATCTTGATAGAAGAAAAAGCTGTTGACAAAATTTATTCATTTATGGTAAAATTCTCAACAAAGCAGGTACAGAGAAAATTCACCTCAGCATAAAAAAGGCCATTTGTCATGTCCATAGATAACATGCTCAACACTGAAAAGCTAAAAGCTTTTCCTCTAAGATTCAGGAATAAGACAAGAATGTCCCCTCTTGCCACTTTTATTCAACATAGTATTGAAAGTCCTAAGCAGAGCAATTATTTAAGCAAGAAAAAGAAATAAAAGGCATTCAAATCAGAAATAAGTATACTTTTGCAGATGACATATATACAGAAAACCCTAAAAATGCCACCAAAGACCATTAAAAAAAAAAAAAAACTCCCAAGAAAACTGAACTCATAGATTAGAGAAGACTGGTTACAGGTGGGGGCTTAAGAGTTGGGTGAAATGAATGAAGGGGGTCAAAACGGGGTACAAACTTTCAGTTAACAAGTCAGTCATGAGGATGTAATGACAGTATGGTGACTAAATACTGTATTGCAAGTTTTAAAGTGCTAAGAGATCTTAACAGTTCTCATCACAAGAAAACATTTGGTAACTATCTTTGGTGAGGGATGTTAACTACGCTGATTAACCACTTCACAATGTATACAAATATAAAATGATGCTGTACACCTGAAACTAATGTTGTCGTCAATTATACCTCAATTAAAAAAAAAAAGAAACCAAAGAATGTATGGAAAATAACCCAGGAAGGAGAAATTATTTCAGACATATGGAGGTAAAGTCTTATGAACTAAATTGAAATATTTAAAATGGATAAACTCCTAGAATTATATAAAATGTATAGGAATAATTCTCACCAGCTGTAAAAAGTGTATTAGAAACAGTAGTCAAAAGACCTGTCCTCTCAAAAAACCTCAGGTCTAAATGTTTTTATTCTATCAAATTCTACCAAACTTTCAATAGCTGTTTTATGTAAGTTGTTGCAGAACCCAGAAAATGGGGAAGTGGGGAAGCTCCCCATCTAATAAAAAATCCACACCAAGAGAATAAAAATTATAAGCCCATTTTGTTTATGTACACAGATGCAAAATCCTAAATAAAGCAATAGTTAAATGAATCCAACATAGCACTAAAAATAACAGATCATGAACAAGCAGAATTTGTGCTAATAATGCAAGGATTACTTAATATCAGAAAAATTCATCAATATACTTCTCTACATGAGTAAAACATTTCATGATAATTTTAACTGAACCAGAACAATCACTTCATGAAGTTCAACACCTGTGTATAATTGTTATGGGTTAACCTTAGATGCATTCCCTTTAAGGTAAGAAACAAGATTAAGCTATCCTTATTACCACAAATGTTTTAACACAGAACTGGAAATCCTAACACTATTAAGAAAAAGTGTAGCGAATGGAAGGGAAAAAAAAAGTATATCCTCCAAATATTTAAAAATCAAAACACTTCTAAATAATCCAGGGGTCTAAAAAGAAATCGTAAAGGAAATAAAATATTGATTTTGAATAACAACAAAAATAAAATCTGTGGGATGCATCTAAAGCAGTAGAGGGAAATGTATAGTTTTAATGTCTTAATTATTAAAATAATTATCTAAGCTTCCAAAAAGCCAAAACAGAAGAGCAAATTAAAACCAAAATAGAAAGGAATAAAAACGAGAGCATGAAGCAATAGAAATAAATGGATAAAATTTAAAAAGCCAATAGTTGGTTGTTGAAATAAATCAATAAACTTGATTAAATCGCTAGAATGATTTGTCAGGTAAAAAAAAAAAAAATCAGGAAAGAAGCTACCAATATAAAAAAGAAAAGCAGAAACATAATACATATCCCACAGTCATTAAAAAGATATTTAAAATATTCTGAATTATGTCAGAAATATTGGAAATTACATAAAATGGACAAATTCCTTAAAAGATACATCATCAAAATTTTCACAAAGAAACAGAATAATCCTGTATCTGTCATGATCCACAATATCCTCACTGAAATGCCCCCAAACCCCTCTTACTCTTGGTCCAGATGACTTCAGTGGTAAATTCTTCAAAATATTAAGAGTTAAAAATAACATCAACCTTATAAACTCTTCCAACAAAGGGGAGGAAGGGACACTTCCCAAACTTTTGTGAGGCCAGTGTAATAACCCTAATACCAAAACACGACAGGGATGTTTTAAGAAAATGAAATTACAGATCCATATCCTTCCATAAGCACAGATACAAAAGCCCTTAACACAACATTACTATATCAAACAGCAATATATAAAAGGGTAATACATCATAACCAAGTGAAATTTATCTCAGAGATACAAAGTTGGTTTAACATTGAAAATCAACCAGGATAGTTCACCATATTACCAAACTAAAACATAAAGAATCACATGATCATCTTGAAAAATGGAGGAAAAAAATGGAAAAATTTTGAAATTCAACACCTCGGAGAAGGCGATGGCACCCCACTCCAGTACTCTTGCCTGGCAAATCCCATGGACGGAGGAGCCTGGTAGGCTGCAGTCCATGGGGTTGCTAAGAGTTGGACATGACTGAGCGACTTCACTTTCACTTTTCACTTTTCTGCACTGGAGAAGGAAATGGCAACCCACTCCAGTGTTCTTGCCTGAAGAATCCCAGGGACAGGGGAGCCTGGTGGGCTGCAGTCTATGGGGTCGCACAGAGATGGATATGGGGTCACACAGAGATGGACACGACTGAAGCGACTTAGCAGCAGCAGCAGCAGCATTCATGGTTCTCAGCATATCTATTAAACATTGTACAGGAAATTCTAGCCAGTGCAACAAGAGATAAAAAGACATGAAAATTGAAACAATTCTTAGATGACATATTGTGTATCAAAATCAAAAAGGTTCTACACAAAAGAAAAGTTGAATTTAACAAGGTTGTTAAGTTACAAAGTCAAAGGCACAAAATTAACTGCATTTATGTAGAACAGTAATGAGTAACTGGAAGATTAATTAAATAATTCTACTTACCGCAGCACCAGAAACCTTAAAAATTTTAGGAGTTTAACAAAAGTTTGCCAGATTTCTACACTGAAGACTACAAAACCTTCCTAAAAGACCTAAGACAAATGGAGAGATAACATGCTCATGAAATACAAGAGTCAATATTAAGATGTCAGTGCTTTCAAAAATGATCTATAAATTCAGAGCAATCAAAACCATATCAGGATTTTTAATTCATTAGCTGGTTCCAAAATTTATATAGAAATGCAAAGAACCTAGATAGGATAGCCAAACTTACCACCAGATCTCAAAGTTAGGCAGAAAGCTACGGCAATCAAGAGTGTGCTACTGGTATGAGGATAAATGAATACAGTCCAGAAGTAGACCTATATTTATACAATTTTATATATTTTTCAGTTTTTTGGCCACACTGTGCAGCTTGTGGGATTTTAGTTCTTAGGCCAGGGATTGAACCCATGCCTCCTGCAGTGGAAGCATGGAGCTCTAACCACTGGACTGCCAGAGAATTCCCCAGTCAGTTAATTTTAAAGAGGCACCAAATGAATTCAATGGAGATTGAGAACATTTTCAACCAATTCAGCTAAACCAAACGTATTTTTACGGAGATAGGAGGAAGGAAGATCTTCAATCCTTACATAAATGAATTTAAGATGGATTGTGAATTTAAATGTTAGACTGCTTTCAGAAGGGAACATAATTACCTTTATGAACTTGGGGTTGATAATATTTTGGATAAGACACAAAAAACACATAATCAAAAAGGAAAAAAAAAGAACTTCATAAAAATAAAACACTCCTGGCTCCTCAAATCACCAGTAAGAAAATATACAGGCAGAGTAGTGTAGAGAAAAATGCAAGTAATACATCTGACAAAGAACTGACATCCTTATGAAAAGGATTCCAACCATTCCGTAATGAGACCACCAGCCTATTGAAAAAAATGGCCAAAGACATCGAGAGATATTTCAGAAAAATATAAATTGCTAGTAAACATATAAAAAGGAGTTAAATGTCATGTTATGCAAATTAAAATCATAGGCTATAATAAAACTGAAACTCACATTATTGCACACAAGTGCACATAAAATGGCACCCACAATCACTTGGGAAAACTTTCTGACAGTGTCTCATAAAATTAAACATTGACCTACCTGCTGCTAAGTCGCTTCAGTCGTGTCCGACTCTGTGCGACCCCAGAGACGGCAGCCCACCAGGCTCCCCCGTCCCTTGGATTCTCCAGGCAAGAACACTGGAGTGGGATGCCATTTCCTTCTCCAGTGCATGAAAGTGAAAAGTGAAGTGAAGTCGCTCAGTCGTGTCCAACTCCTAGCGACCCCATGGACTGCAGCCTACCAGGCTCCTCCGTCCATGGGATTTTCCAGGCAAGAGTACTGGAGTGGGGTGCCACTGCTTTCTCCAATAGACCTACCTATGACCCAGCAATTCTACTTGTTATTTAATAGGAATAAAAACATGTCCATGAAGAATGTTTATAATAACTTTATTTATGATCACCCCGAACTGGAAATAACTCAAATGTCCATAAATCAGAGAAAGGATAAATTGTGAGATGTTCACAAAAAGGAACACTGCTGAGTAGCAAAAAAATACTCCAAACTATGGATATATGCAACAAGATGTATGAATATCACTGACATGGTAAACAAAGTAACATACAAAAGTGAAAATGTACAATTCCATTTATATGAAATTCAAGAACAGGTACAGTTAGTCTATGTGAACAGAAAACAACGAAAAAAATGGTTGCCAAGGGCAGAAAGGGAGAGAAGTTTCCTGCACACTTGAGATGATGGAAAGGTTCTCTATCTGGGTTAGGATTACAGAGATACACACATTTGTCAAAAGTGATAAAATGTAATCCTAAAATCAATGCACTTCACCGTCCACAGATTTTACTTGAATACAGACCATTTTACCTTAAAATCTGCTACTTCCAAAAACAGGTGTTCACAGATACGTGAACTTACTTCAATTTACTGAGTTGGCCAAAAAGTTTCTTCAGTTTTCTACGTAAAAATAAGACACATTTTTCATCTTCACCAAGAACTTTATTGAACAACATATTCACCATTCCGTTCTACTACCTTCTGTCACCTTCCAAGCAACTTCAAAATTCCATCTTCCCAAAACTTATCTTTTTGAGGAAAGAACTGTTCCAGGTAACTTTTACAGTCTTCCAGAGAGTTAAAAATTTTTTCCATTAAGAGAATTTTGTAAAGATGGAAATAAATGGACATCATAGTTAGAATATCTGGTGAATACAGCAGATGAATCAGAACTTCCCAGCCGAGCAGTAACAGCTTTTGTCCAGTCATCGAAGTCAGTCAGTCTTGTGTCATCCTGATGGAAGATCATACATTTTCTGTTGACTGATTCTGAATCCTTTTTGTTGAGGGCTCCTTTCAGTTGGTCTAATTGGGAGCAGTGGGTGTTGGAATTGTTTAGCTTTCTGGAAAAAGCTCACAACAGAGGACTTCGTTCCAATCCCACCATGAGCATTCCAATCCCACCATCACTGTCTATGGATGAAGACTGGCCTTTGGTGTGGTCGGTGGTGGTTCATCGTGCTTGCCCCATGGTCTCTTCTGTTCCGCATTATTGTACAGTATCCACTTTTCACTGCCCATTATAATTTGTTTTAAAAATGAAACGTTTTTGTTATGTCTCAGTAGAGAATTACATGCAGAAATATGGTCAAGAAGGTTTTTATTTTTCCCTTGACTTACGTGGAACCCAAACACCAAAGCAATGAACATAACCAAGCTGGTGCAAATGATTTTCAACTCTTGATTTGGATATTTTTAGTATGTTGGCTATCTTCTGCATGGTATATAACGCTGATCACAGTACCTTCTTCATATACCACACTTATCTTTTTTTTTTTGCATTTCAGATGCATTTTTGTCTTTCTTAAAATAATAAAGAATAAATAAAAAGCTGAAAATATTGTTTTATTCCATCTTCAATATTAAAATGGTTACACAAAAATCCATGAATTGATTTTTTAAAATGCACATTTATATGACAACTGTCACAGTACAATCTAACAAAATTGTTTCAAATGAAGTTAAAGACAACTAATTTAAGCACTACCAAAGCCAACTTAGGAAAAAACTGAATGAACCTTTTGGCCAACCAAATACAACAGCTTTGTTTTTGAGTCAAAATAAATACTCTTCAAAATAAAACTTCAATTGTTTTTGAATTCACTACATGTTCTGGTGAAATACTGCCCATAAAATTTTACTTTCTTGCCCTATGTCTTAATCATCAGGAACATGATTCATTATGTTGTACAATAAACATTAAAGGCTGAATATTCCAAAGATAGTCTGAGTCCTCAACTCCTTTTAAAACAGAGGCCTAGATAAATTGACTTGTCCAGGATCATGTTCTACCTCATTTCAGAAATAAAATATATATTGTCTTCCCTTGCAAATACTAACACATGTACAAAAACAATAGCTTACCTTTTTAATAAACAGCAAGGAAATAATGTGTTTACAATGATTGAGCATCATTAGGACAGTGGAATATTTCAGATATAAATATAGTATATTTTAATGAACGCATTTCTTTTTCTTTGAAATTTTTAAATTTTTTGGCTACACCATGCAGCACATGGGATCTTAGATCCCTGACCAGGCATCAAGCCTGTGCTCCCTGCATTGGAAACATTGGAGTCTTAACCAATGACTGCTAAGGAAGTCCCAGAAAGCACATATTTTCTATTCATTGAAGGCATTTCCAAATTTACACTGGCTGGTTTTTCATGAATGATGCATTTATAGTTGAAGTGTGTTGATCTTTACAGTCGGTACATTTCAATCAGACAGCTTTCAGAAACTGTACTGATAATCTATACAACTTGGGTAACAAAAGAACTGGATTTCTGAAAACTGCAGTTAGTGAAAGGCATATAATAACATTTCTTTACTGGAGAATAAATGCAGTAAAATTTAACTAAAAAATCTTGGCAGTGCTGGTTTTGATGAGCAGAGAGAGGTTTAAAATGCATTTAAATAATGGAAAAAGACTGACTTATATAGGAAAATTTTTATTTAATATAATTTCATAAACTTTAAAAAATTACTGAGAGCTGCACAACAAGTATGCTACATTTACTGACAATGAAGATAACAAGTTCTATTAGATAGCCACAGTGTCTGAGGTCCAGAATTTTAAACTGTTATGATAGTATTTCCAACTATTTATTATTCATAAAAATCTAACAATCACCATTATTACAAACATATCATTAGTTATGATCTTTTGAAGTAATACCATTCAGGTTATCTCAAACAGCACTTGAATAATGTTCTGTTTTTATGAAAACAGAAGTCATTTTAGATAGAAATAAAAGTATCTCTAAAGGAGGGCCCAAAATAACAAAACATGTTTCATATAACTCTTTCGTGTGTTAGTTTTATTAACACCTGCTTATACCCTAAATTGATCTTTAAAGCAAAAACACAGACATGGGATGATTTTTTCCTTTTCTCCAGCCCCCAAAACTTTTCATAGTAGTGTATTTTAAAAAACTTTTGGTATAAATTGTAAATATTTTAGTGGTTGTGACTCCTGCCTATTAGATAGGAGTCTCAAGCTTATCACACAAGGCCAATTTCACAATCTTGTGCAGTAGAAATGACCCTGGCTGGAGAAAGGTATTCCCTAACTAGCTGATTTGCCTCTGTTTAATCTCCTACTCAGGACAGTGCCAGAGTCTGGATCAGGTCTGGGAAGCTGCTGGACATCAGAGAGATTAAGACCCAAGGAGGAGGTTAGTTAAGAGAAATTCAAACTTAATTCTCCCCTTTTTCCTTCTCAACTCCACAGCAAGCCTGGGTAGCTATAGTTCCCCTGGCCCACACTCATTCCTTCCACTGTGAGCCTAATGCTTGTTGAAAGTCGAGGCAGGATTGCTGAGTCACCTAAAGCAGCTGATGGGCAATTTTGGAAACTGACTTGGCGATTGCTACTATCTTCAGGGCTACAGCCTTCAGGCTAGGTAAACACAAGCAAGCGAGGCAAATAGATTTGAGACCAGTAACTAGCAATAACACATGTAGCATCGTACCTGGTTTTGTAGGATAACAGTAAGTTAATTATCAACATCGTACTTTCCAAATAATTTTAAAGAGATACGCAAGGAGGAAAACTTACAAATACTCATTATGCAGTAACAGTTTTACAAAATGACTGTCTAGCACACAGAAGTATTGGAAGTTTGCAGACAACACTGTTACTTTCTTAACAGAAAATCCTTTTCTTACAAGAATTCCTTTAAAGGGAGTAGGTTTTGAACAACAGAGTAGGATAAGCATGTCAGTGGATGCTATTTTTCAGATACAAAGTTCCTAAATAACTTCAAATGGTGAATGCAGAAAATTATATCAATCATACTTTGAGCACCAAATAGGCTGGCTGAGTTCATGCCTTGCTGTAGTTGGTCAGAGACTGCCTGATGGCTTTGCAGTCCTTCCCTAGTATTAGTAGTCAGTTAAATTGATGGCAAATAAACACCAAAGTAGATGCAATGCCTGGCTACCAAATGTCATTTTGTTATATGAACATTTTACAAGACATTCTAAGAGCAAGTTTGGCATTGTCATCCACTAATACGCTACTGAAAAATTTCTGCAGTATTTCCTCTTCTGAAACATGAACTGGTGAGGGTACATACTAAATTTTTATTATCCCTTTATAGTATTTCCAGAATAACAGCATTTTCCTAAATCCAATCTAAGGTAAAGATGGACTATTTGCAAAAATTAATATTTAGGCTGAAATTTATAACCTAATATATCCTTGCATTATTGAAGCAGACAAATGTTATATTGGCAAGAAAATAGCTTACCAGTAAACAAAGGTGAAGTCTTAATTGTATGATTCTTTCCCTACCAGCCCAATTCTAGAAGTCTTATATTCATGAAATGGGAAAGGAGTGGAAGGGTTGTGCAAAAAATAAATGTACAGAAAGGAATTACCACATTCAGAAAATTTTGGCAACCGTTCCCATACAATTTTAAATGTATATGTACTCAATCATATGCTTAGGAACAGTTCTTAAATAATCATTTCCAAATTTTAAAACAACATTACTTTTTATCAAAACAAATGACAGCACTGGATCACATTAAATTCAGGATGAAAATCAAGTACGGAACTGCAGTGAATTAATGGCAGTCATACAAACCTGATTAATCATTTATAGCACTTAAATTTATTGTAGCCATTACCCCATATAATTTAGCATTTTTGAGTTTATTTCATTTACATTCTATAGCCATACCTTATAATGGGACACTGGGCAGACTTGACTTTACTGTGGTAGGCTGCTGTAACTTAGATAACATACTAACCTAAAAATAACAGGATTCTCATCTGAAATTCTTTATTCTAAGAGCTAGCTTATTGAAAGGCAAGAGCAATTCTAAGCTAGTCACAAAAAAGAGGCTCTTCTCATTTTACTGATTTAATTATCCTAAAATTTTGATTCATATAATTAAAAGTATTTGCAATATTTAAATACTTTCCAAAGTTTTTTATTGATATAGCTGGACTTCACAACAGCACTGTAAAATACTACAAACAAAGCCTTCAGATAGACAAGAAAAAACAAATTGACATATATTTACCAAATTAAAGCATGCAAAAGATCCAATGATAAACACATTAAATAATATGCTAATGTATCTAATTTACCCACTATAGGTTCTTTACATTTTCATGAAAATAGTAAACATTAATTAGAAATTTGGTGAATGGACTTGATTTATATATGATATGATATACCTTTTGCATGTATATGGTTAACTTAACTGGTTGTGTTACAGTACACTGAGAGAAAGTTTGGGACTGATATATATTTATCAATACTACCCATAGTGCAAGTAAATAACAGTTGGAAATGCATTCTCCTAATTTGTTCTGTGAACTTAGAAAGCACTAAAGAATTAACAAACATGGGTCACTGAGAGACCAAAATTCCTTAATATTCACATTAACTTTTCCCATGAAAAGCTTCAAATATAACTCTAATAAAAAAATAGAGTTTTCAAGGCAAACTTTTCAGCATAATTTACAGAAGCAGATTTAAATAGAAGACTCAATAACCAAGCTAATACTAAAAAATACAATTAACTAGGAATTAGCTCCCTTTTCTACCTTGATATTAAAATATAGTGGCCTTAGCAAAAGGCTGAAATGCCATTAGGAGTCCCATAACCACATGGGGACAACCCAGATAAAGAGATGAAAAATGTCTCTTTATTCACAAATTTTTAAGAGGGTGGCTGACACGGGTGCATGGTAACGCTTTTTGTTTGTTTGCCATTGTAACTATGAGTGGGCATGAACTAGTATCAGGGATTTCAGAAAGTAATTCCACAGAGGTAGTGTGGCCGTTACCAGGATGCTCACACTCAAATTAGGAAAGGAGTTGAAATGGCTCCCACAAAGTACTACTGCCCCTTTAGCAAGTAGATGAGTCCATTGTGGAGAGGGTCAAGATGCTCCTGTCGTTGGTATAGAAAGGATCCGATGCACTCCATGATCTAAAGTAACAATAAGAGAAAAGTTTGGCTCACCAGGACCTATGTATCACTTGAGAAAAAAATTAACTCTAAAACTTAGGAGCAAAATTCAGTTTGAGTATTAAACTAAGCACTGACTGATTCATTTTTAAAAGCTAAAGAGAAGTTCTTTTTACTAGCACTGAATGACCAAACATTCTATTTATATTATATAAAAATTTGGGAAAATAATGCTCTAGTCATCATATAAAAATATTAGCCAAAATTCACTAGTATTAAAACAATTTCTATAGGTAGTAAAGCATGAGACACTCTTAAAATCTTACCAATTCAGTAAGAAACAAGTATGTTATTAAGAGTTATGCACATTTGGTTTTACTGAAAAGCAACTAGGCTGTATTTGACATAACAAAAGCAAACAAACAAAAAGCCCAGTTACCAAAAGCTTTAGAATGAAGTAACAAGTATGTTCATATTATATTATTTCTTTTCAGCTATAAATTCTATTCTAAACATTTTAGCATAATTAGCTTGAACAAAGTAAATATTCAACAGGTATCAAAGACACCTGGAAATCACTAAGATTTTCACTTAACTAAGAACAAATAATCCTCTGCTGGTCTGTAAAAAGTTAACTACTGTCTGTCTGAATGAAAAGACCATAAGCAATTCATTATACAGTAGTTTATTTGCAGCTGTACCAATTTCAGCTAAAAAACTTAAGACTGAAAATAGCCTGCCATGCTTAAAATAGCCTAACCTATTTCAAGGACAGTTTAGAATTACCAAGTTAAAGGTGGCTGTTCTTAGAAGACTTAAAAGCACTTAACAATAAATACATTTTATGCAACTTTTTCCAGGGTTCCCACTTTCCTTAAATAAAGATGTTAGAGGAAAAGAGTAGCATTTAAAATGGCCCAAATTCACTTTTCTAAAAAAATCTGTTTCCTAGAGACTCTAAAGTTTGTATGCAGTTCCAATTTAAATCGATTAAGTGAGCATAATCACAATGAAGTTTACAATCTAGAAAACTTTACAAAGTTGGCGAAGAGGAAGACAAACAAGCAACAACTACCAGTGATTTACAGGTTCTCTAATTTTACTAGTTTCCAGAAAACTTAAACAGTATCTATCCTCCTTTAAGAAGGGCTTGTTCACTACTGTCTCTCTAGTACCTAGAACTATGCCTGGTACATAGTAGGTACTCAGTATTTGTAAAATAAATGAATGAAATGAGACTGTGAACATTTCTTAGTATTCAGGCAAGGACAAGTATGCTCAGACACAGATGACAAAACATAACCATAAATAACACTCCTAAACCAATATTTTATACTAGTTTTTCCTGTTTTTCAACCACTGCTTACATAGAAAATCCTCTTAGGTAAGCTGTCTTTCATTTTTGATCTTTTCAAATCACATATGTGCATTTATATTGTTAAATATCATATTTGACAGAACATTAAACACTGAGTTATATATTAACTATTAACTCCTTTCTATTTAAAAGACAATTTTGATTAGGATAAGTAACTGTTGGTAAATTACATACAGAAAAGCATTTATTGCTGAACCACAGCCCTTCAGAGTACAACATGGCATATCTTTTATAGAGCACCATGATGCTACCTTTGAAACATAGCTTGCAATATGGCATATTTGTTTGACAACATCAATTAATAAAATGTAAGTAGAATAAAGGATGGTAAAACTTTATTAGTTTTATTAGAAATGTGTTATATGAAAGCACTAATTGTATTCCTCAAGTGATTACCATTATCTCTTATGTTTAAAGTTAATGGAACAAATATCCAAGGGATTCTACATCTTGTAATAGACGTAATCTTGTCCTTTTAAATTAGACATGAGAGAGAGATGTAGAATAGAAGCTGTTCCAAAATCAAAACAGAATGCCAAATGTACCTCACTAAAGCAATTACATGTAAAAAACAAAAACAAATAACTTTTCAAAGTTTAAATATAATGTTAATGGATCTGTGGTAATTTTCATATAGCCCTTAGAAAGGCACGAAGTGGTTTTGCATATTATATAATTTTATCCACTAAAAAAAAATAGAACAAATCTCAAAAGACTTTTTGGATTATTCAGAGATAACGACAGTAGTAACCAATAACATAACTGGAGATGCTGAACAAAACTGGAAAGCTATTTATAGTCTGTCAAATAAGATATTCACTACTGTTAAACATTTTATTAGCAAAAAAGAAAAAAAAAACTCTTACAAAAGAAAAAAGTGAGATACAACTTTAAGTGAAAAAAAGTACAGATGAGAACAGACACCTTCAATAGACCATGCAGAAAGAAACCCCATATAATCCCTCGGGCAGGCTCAAAAGGGATAATGTAGCAAAAAAATGGCTATGTTAAGAGTAATGGGGCATATTACCTTAATAGCCGATATCCAGAAAGTGGGAATATATGTAGAACAGAAAAATATTCTGGGCTCATTTAAAACTAATTCTAGTCTGTTTTAGTAGTTAGTGAAGATGTTTATTGTCATTAAACAGAAATTTCACGCTGAAAAGATATATAAAAAATTCTATACAAGTTCTATAGTAGTCTCTTAGTCTAATTCCCACCTTAGTTCTGTGCAGTAAACCTGTCTTAACAAGTAAAATAATATATATCAGTCTCTCTGGAACTTCCTTTGGGAGACTCACTGGCCTGGGTACATGGCAGAACTATTTCTTATAATGCATTTTATAATACAATTTTGTAAGTCATACATGTCCCAATAAATTCAGCTGCTCATAGTAATTCTTATATATGGAATAAAATTACTATAAAATAATGTCACAGTGTTATGGAAATATTCTTATCACATTATAATCAACAAATGGGGACTGAAACCATATACATATTAAAAGAATTCTATTTATAAATTCAACTGTACCATAAAGAAATGGCCATAACTAAAGGCAAAGTGGGAGTGAACAAGTTCGCCAGTAAAAGTTACCTGAATTCTAAGGTACAAGAATAATGTACCTTATAATATATAATAATTAAGAATATAATAATAAGAATAATGTCATGCTCTTCACTTTTAAAACATAAACCCAACCAAATATTAAAAATTCTTTTATCAACAGATAAAAGCAGCATTGCCGCTACCCTTGATTTCCTGCTCATGGGGTCTTTCCAAACTTTTCTCCAGTGTGGCACATATAGAAAGTGATGCTACTTCATGTGGCACTCTGTGGACAGTGGAATCACCATCCATCTGTGCCACCTCTAACACACCATGTGCACGAGTGCACTGCTGCTCTCACTTTGGAACTTTATAATATCATCCACTTAAAGAACACCAAAGTGTGAAACAATTTTCTATTTCTTAATATTCCCTAAATAATACTATGTCTCTTGGAGAAATGTAGAAAGAACTGAATCAATTTCACTTTTAAATAATTTAAGTGGTAAAAATGGTATTTTTGTTATGATTCAAAAGTACAAGTCTAATTCAAGAAATACATTTGGGAAGGGACAAAAAACAATAAAATTCTTCTAAACCATAATTTAAAGACCCGTTCTAACTTATAAACTTTTAATTAGACCATAAAGAGCAGTAAAAACTTAAAACTACAACTTATTTTAAAACCTCATTACACAGATAAAAAGGTGTAGGAGAGCAGAAATACAGCCTTTTTTATGTTTATAAATATCCCAAAGTCTCAAGTGACTTACTAGACAATATACATGAAGAATAAGAAAAGCAAAATCTCTTGATTTTCCTATTATGTGCAGATTATTTTATAAATACAAAAAGCAAACAAACAAAATACAGGAAATAAAATAGTATAGGTATAACAAAAAAGAGAAAGTTATAAAAACAAGAGTACCATATACACACTCCTATTCACCACATTTGAGAAAGAGTGTAAAGCAAAAATTTTTTGTTCATTAGATGAAAAGTCTCTTCAAAGGTGCTTTATCTTCCTTTGGTAGTGAAAGAACCCCCTATCTTAAAGCCACAAAGTGAAATAGCATCAAAGAGTGCTAATAAAGAGCACACTTCCTGCTTCAACTGGTAAAGGCAGGAGCTGACTGATTAGATTATCTAGAGATGTGGGTTCAACCTGTTCCAGTTTATAGGATACTCATCTGCAGCAAAGGCTACTTAGAGAAATTTCACACCTGCTGACATGGGATGGACTACATCTTCCTATTACTCGCTCCAGCATTCTTCCAACAGATGCACACGCTGTTTCTCCTTCTGAGAAACAGCACATGGAGTCCAAGCACTTGATACTTGAATTTGTTTCAGTAAGCTGAAGGAGGTGAAGCAGAAAAATATTAGTTACTGATAGATCTGGACTTCCAAAAAGCATTAAAAAAAAATAATAACAAGCGCTTTAAAACCAAAAGTAATGTATACATATTTTATATAATATGGAAAGGTATGGAAGACTTTAAGAGTGATTAAAAGGCATTATGTCTTAAATTAGAGGTTGAGTAAAATGGTTATATAAAACAAGTAGCTGAATCTTGTATAAATCTGGAAAGTTTGTGGATTTAAAAAAATGTTAAAAAAATTATCTTTTGGCCCCATCACACGGCACGTGGGATCTTAGCTCCCCAACCAGGGATGGAACCCACATCCCCTGCCTGCACTGGAAGCACAGAGTCTTAACCACTGGACTGCCAGGGAAGTCCCGAGATTGTGGATTTCAGTATCTTAATATATTATGATCAATATACATCAACCACTCAGAAACTTACTGAAGTTTAATTCTTTGAACTTTTTAGGTGAAACTGCTCCTGCAACTTCAATTAAAAATATCCAGTAACTGAGAAAAGCAGAGTTTAAATTATTTTGAAGATTGGGAAATAACCAGGCAGGACTGAATTCCAATCTTCAGCAATAACACCAACAGCAGCAAACACCTTACAAAGTGTTTACTATGTGCTAAATTCTAAACATCATATAGATATATATACATACACCATAAATAATTCTTGGAAAAAAGCATCATTTGCCTTAAGTTGCTAAGCAACTATTAAGTGCTAATCATGTCCATAATAAGCTCATCTTGTTTTTTTAAAAATTAACTGGTGATTATTAAAGTCGATTAAATAAGTTGTACTATTTAGATTTAAAACTGAATTTCTGTAAGTATGCAAACTTTATACTGAGGAGGAATAAACAACCTGGCAAGATTACTTAAAGCCACAGTGCTAATAATTTCAATCCTGTTAGAGTAAGGGGGAAAAATGGTATAACCACATAGCCCAATGATTCCCAACCTGGTTTTGACACAGTCAAGGGTACTCCTAAATTTCTCAAGGATTATCATTTTAAACAAACTTATTTTCATTTATTTTACATGTATAACATACTGTATAACAAATCTTTCAAAAATAGAGGAAGGAAAACAACAAAAATAGATTCATTGGAGTGCTGCAGTTCACAAAGGTTGGGAGTCACCAAGTGTCGAGTACACGCATGGCAACAGGGTACATTCATGGATGGCACAATGGACAGAAGACACAAGCATGATGGAACATAAATAACCTGCATTCTGAACCTAAGCAACTGGTAAAAGAAAGTAGTTAGTTGCTCAGTCGTGTCTGACTCTTTGCGATCCCATGAGTAGCCCAGCAGGCTCCTCTGTCCATGGAATTCTCCAGGCAAGAATACTGGAGTGGGTTGCCGATTCCTTCTCCAGGGGATCATCCTGACCCAGGGACTGAACCTGAGTCTCCTGCATTGCAGGTAGATTTCTTCACCATTTGAACCACCAGGGAAACAACTGGTTAGGTCCAGCGAAAACCCTGCTCATAATAACCCTGTCAAATACCAGGCAACGTGAGACAACTTGGTTCCTTTTTGGCAATGAACTGACTGCATCAATGTCCTAGGATCTGCTGAACACTGAGGAATAGCCAAATTTCAACTTGTTCTTTCATTATAATGCTCTTGATTTAGGACTCTTTACAGTACTACTTCTTAACTGTGTTTTTTGAGATATTTACAGACATCGCATGAAAAAAGTTTTGTGTTAAGTTTGAGAAACCCTAGTTCAAGGAATGTCTAAACACTTTTGTGAGTAAAGGACTGCCAAGAAGTCATGTTTTTATGGTCAGTCTCCAGGGGGAGAGTTAGACGTAGTGCAAATTTGTTTTTTTTTTGGTGAACTTCCCTTCTTCCCCTCCCCCCAGGGAACATTAATTAATCAATACCAGGAGGAATATTAATATTCAGTGGAAGATTTTAGGAAATCTTGGTTTAGGTAACAGGATTTAACTAGTTTCCTAGTTTCATTCTTGGGTCACTGGGCTCTAGCCTCCTCTGTCTCAAAACCAGCCTCTGTAGGAAGCAGAACTTTACAACTCCCACATGCTCAGCGAGAAACTACACCTCAGACAGGCCTGTAAAGCCCTTTATAACCTGACCTAAGGCTGCCTTTCCTACTCTACCTTTAAATGCTCCTTGTGTCCACACAGCCAACCAGGCAGTGTTCCTTGCCTGAGAACATGGGTCAGGGCCTTTTACCAATTAGGGGCAGCATGCTGACTCCTAACACCAAGATCAGTTTAAATACTGTCATTTCTATAAAATCTTCCCACCTGTCTAACTCTCAGTAACCTATTTCCCTCTAGATTCTACTCCAATGGTTGGTTGTATCATTTAAATGGCAGAAGCACTTAAATTCACCTTGTATTTCATTGAGCAAGGCACTACACTGGTTTTTATAGGGGACAATCTACTGAGTTAAGGATAAAGAAAAGAAAGGGTGGGAGGTAAGTCAGAAACAAGTAATAATGGCTTATTACTTAATTATATTATAATTAAGTTATATTAATTATAATTATTAATTATATATTATATATAATATATATTATTAATATAACTTAATTATAATTAAGTTATATTAATGGAATGCTTACTGTGTGCCAGTTACTAGGTAAGAAGCTTCTTGTGGATTATCTCATTTATAACTGCTTTTGGGATAGGCACCAGACTTAAACACATTTTACAGATGAGGAAACAGAGAAGTTAAAAATATATTCAAGCTCACCCAGCTGGGGCTTGAATCTTGGGTTTCTTTGAATCCAGGGCCCAAACCTCTTTACCACGCCGTTATACTGCCTTCTTATAATTATGGTATAAGGCAGACTACAAACATCAAAAAAGGGGAAGGGAAGCTCAAAACCAGCTGTTGTTGTTGGTATTAGTGGGAGAGTATTTTGATGAAAAAGATGGCATCTGAAATGCATACTGAAGACTGGATGGGATTTCAACAGCTGAAGATGGGAGAGAAAGAGCATTCCAGGCTAAGCAAAAAGAATGAGTAACTATGTGGGCAGAAAAGCATGATGTGTATTCAGCACATATTTAGCCTAAGTGTTGAAAGAGCAGCTGTTACTCGTGCCCCCTGGCAAAAAGACCAGTGTGCCTCAAAGTGTGATCTATGGATCATTGTTGGTCTGAAAACAGTTACTGGCCCATGAGAACACAAATGCATCTGATCTGTGAGATTAAGAGATTAGACAATTTTACTGCAATCTGACAAGAATATTTTTGTAACTGTTCAATCTAATAATTTCAAAATTGGGGCTTATTTTATATATCTTTTAAATTTCATTTCCTAGTAATTCATTTTTATTGTATTTTACAAAAGTATTGGTCTATGGTGAACTAGAAATGAACAACAAAACAAGAAAACAATCTGGTCCTTCATCAGATTTATCTGGAGAGCACTGAACTAGACTAGAAACTCGAACAAGGAGTTTGTCTGGTTCTTCTTAATTTAACAGCATATGCTTCACTAACTGCTGGGGTTCAACCAACTGACAGGGATTCACTAAAGATGACATCCATAAGGTCAACAGCATTTTGAGTGTCCACATATTAATACATGCAGAACAGTGCTTAGGTCTGGATCTGACTTCAGGCAATTATCTTTCTTTGCACTCATCACCTTTTACCTTCAAACCTGAGGACAGGTATTAAATTATGGGCAACTTAACACAGAGTAAACATCTTAAAATGTCAAACATATATAAAGAAATGATTTCTCAGATTACCCTTTGATCACACTAAGTAAAATACATTTCTTTTTCTTCCCTAAAGGGGAAAACCCGCACCTGCTTTGAAAATGCTGGTTAAGTGCATTTCTGTAAAGCTATCTACTGGAAACACTATACTGTTCTCTAGCAAGCCTCCAAGTTCTACCACTTTCCCATATATACATCTTTGATCTCGTATCATAGCTTCCAGTATAACTGAGAGTGCAGCATTTAGGTCTCATTTCATTCAAAGTAAGGAGAGAGGGTCATTACCTTTAAAAAAAAAAAAAGACTATTAATAAATACTAGAAAAGAAATAAAGCAAAATAATGGGAGTGAGACCCTACTTAGTGGACTAAAAAGTTACCTTTTAACTTATCAGAAATTTTGATTTATTGGTGAGACTCACTCTCCACGACACTTCTCAGAAACAACCACATAACTCAGAGCTAAAAGGGCTGCCAAGCAAAACAGCTATGGAGAGCCAACATGGGTACGTAAGGCTAGTGGAACTTTTCATCTTTACAGAACTTCCCTTCTGAAATAAATTCTAGCTTACTGCTTTTATATCCAATATTTTCACATCACTGATGGCAAACATTTAGAATTTTCTCCTGTTGCTTCTACAAAAATCTTTCTTGAATCTTCTAAGTTTTGGAAAACTGTCATAACATTTCTAAGTTTTTTAGTCACTCCCATGCCATTTTACCTATCAAATCAAATAAAGTTTTATCAAACTATTAACCACATTTGTTCTTTGTTCTTTTGGTCTTAAAATTGTTTTATATATTTCATAATCAAAGTGAATATCTTGCTTAGCCTTATAGGAGGTATTTGGAAAGAAGCCTTAAACTATAATGATGGTGAGAAAAAAAGGCTCCTGTTTAGGAAATGTTTTTCTTTTAAATCAAGAAAGTCATCGAATATTACCAATTTCCAAATTTGGTTAAGAATAGTAAAACCCCTAAAACCAGTATCAGCTTCAAGTCCTTATTGAGAGCTGGAAGAGGTAGCTGTTTAACGATGGTATTTAAATAACTGCTTCTCTTATTCAAGGCCTTTTTCTCCAAAACATGCTGCAAGTCATATTTACCTTCCCTAGACTCCCTCCCTTTTTTCCTTCTCCCCAAATAAAATAAACAATTTTGAAAGATAGTTATAAGCAAAATACCTCTATACTGACTTTTAGGGATCCTTAGAAAGGAGATTTCCATATGTGTTGCCTAAATTTAAGTATGAAAATAAACATACATTATTAGGCAAGCTTATTGTAATAAATTTGGCTTATTCCTTGTTTCAAAAAGACTGAGACTCTTTTAATAATGTGATTACCAAAAAACAAAACAAAACAAAAAACCAACCCAATATCTGACTAGGAATTTGTAGTTTAGATGAATAAGAGTTTTATCAAACTATTTCACACATATCTGTGAAATAGTTTGATAAAACTCTTTATTTTAATGGAGATGGTGAATCTGAATAGCAATTATTAACTAATCAGCTGAGCTGATGTTAAAAAATCAGTTTTCTAAGTATCAGTCATACACAACATATCATTACTATTTGGTAGAAATAATATCAATACTAATATCTTTCTTCATTTTGACCTCCAGATGAAAAAGCTGTTCAGTAAGTCAGCACAGATTTGAAAATAACATTAGTTTGTAAAGTGTCACACTTATCAGATATGCCTTATTATTATCAGCCTTTTAAATGTTTGATTCTGTTTACAAAATTTTACTCATTCAGAAAACTGTACCTTTTAGTGGCAAATAACTGAATATAGGCCATTTAGGTTTTCTGTTCTTCTGTAGTTAGCTGCTTTGTTAAATGAAGTAGTATTTCTATGTTATCTTTGTCACACAAGGAGAGGAAGGTGACTTGTAGTTGGTTGAAACTGCTTAAAATGGTGGTGGTGGTGGCAGATTTCAGGTCTGGGACTTAAGTACCCTGATCCACAATGAGAAGGTTTAGTAGCCCTCGCATCCTGTTGATATCTCTATGGTAGCTTCTAGGTGCAAGCTGGAAAAGGGCATCCAGAGTAGAGCCAAGAATCCAGAGAGAAAGAAATGACAGAACAATGAAGGCCTAAGAGGCAGGTGACATAGAGGGAGATAACTAGGAGAGTCTATGGCCCATGGTAACATTTAAGGCTCAGCATAACTCTCTGTCTGATTTGGTAAGGCTAACCAAATTTTGATTAGAGAAACAAATGCCATTTCAAGAAAGAAAATATAGATGAGCGGGATTATTTAACACTTATTTTTAAAAGTGATTTTTACCTCAAAATATATGCCAAAGACAGAAATACTCAAAATACTTTTATTCAACCAATTTAAGTTTAGTGATAAGCAGAAAAAAACTGCAGATCAGGGTTACACCTCCAGCACTTTTACTAAAATCATATCCATGGTCTAAGGGTTCTTCTGCTTTCTTATTTATAGGAAGAGAGACCATATGTCACAGGATGATAGAAGAATTCACTTATCATTCCTTTGGAAAAGTAATCGTAACAAGGCCCCTATTATTTAATAGGGGCATTCTAGGAACCCAATTCTCAACCATACTGTACATTTTAATGGATATATTAAAGCAAAGCAGCACCAGATACATGTCTTTTGAAATATCCACTTGAGCTTGAACCTTTGGGGAACTTTTATCACAGAGGACATAATTTCACAGTATTAGCATAGTCAGGACCCAAAAGGATTATCTGCTGTAGGAAATAACCAGGACATAATCTAAATCCCAGCCAGCATCCCCTTTTAACCAGTACGCCCTTCAGCTGAGTTTTCCTTTCAGCCAATGAGTGCATGTTCTAAAAACTAAAAATCTTTCTATATTTATCAAAATACAAGATAAATATGTTGTAAAGATAATCACATGAAATATCCCTGAACAAAATAAAAATCTGAATTCTTTTGGATTTCTTTTCAACTAATAATAATAATGACTGACAGTTGACTAATCTCCAGCATTTTCCATTTTGGGCAATTCATTAAAAGAATCTAATTTTAAAAACACTTTTCAATATAATTCACATTTTTTCCAAATTACTGTACCTGTTCCACTGTCTGATTTACAATCTTCAAGTAGCTTTGTTTTAAAGTTTCTCCATTTATGAAGGTTATCTCAGATGACACAATAGCACCTTCTTGACCAGTAATTACAATATCCAAAGTGGCAAACAGTCCAAGTAAAAATATAATTACTAGCGGTAAGAATTTTTATCTTCCTTGGTTACTACCAATTAAAATAGTTTGCATATCCCAATCAGATCTAGAAGTAGTCGGTAGGATTTATATCTCAAGAGGGGAGTTAATCAAGTCTTTATTTAAATTCACACTTTTCTATTACAAAGATGTAACTATGACAGCTAATGAAAATTAAGAACTGAGAGTTTGGTGAGTATCAGTCAACAGAAAATTATTCAGTACCAGGTCTAAGCACTCAGTCATTTGACCATTCAACTCAAGGGGGAGACTTAGATAAGTAATGTGGTGTCTAACTACATTAACATGGATAAAATGACACACAGCTACAAAGTGGGAAAAGTGATTTCAGAAATAAGAGAAATAGCATGACATATTTTCAAAAGAAGTGAAAAGGAATAAATTTTTCACTATAAGACAATAAGACAGAATCTGAAGTAAAGTAAGATTTAACTTAACTCCAAAGGAAGATTAATGAAATATTCGGGTACAGACATATAGAAAAATGTAAAGATCACAAAAAAAGGAAAACAGGTAAACAAAAACAACATATGAGAAACAGTGAAGGAATGAGTAAAGTAAAAACTGGAATGTGAGGCCAGTCCTCCCACAGCGTGCCCCAAGCTTAAGCGTGTAGCGGACACCCCAGGAAGGCCCAGTGCAGTACTACCTAGTGCGTGCAACAACTGTCCTGCTGGCTGCAAGCCTCAGCTAGCAGGTGCCCACTGTCCTCCCCTCTGTGCTTGCTTTCAGCAAATTCATATGCTGAGCTGACTGAACCCTTATCTTCTTCCATCTGGAAGGACAGAAAAGGAACAAGTCTCGTATTACAGAACAATACTCTCACTGTATATAAGTTTAGAATCAAAACAGCAAGTCAGGGTCCACAATCTGTGAGGCACAAATGAAAGTTCACACAACACCACATTCATTTACTGTCACAAAAGAGAGCTAATAGGAGCTTCTTAAGGAGCATACAACAGACCACACAAAATAAAGCCATGGTTATCCAGGGTACAAAGTTAAATTAAAACCAGGTTTCTGTCAGTAAAATTCAAGTTCTTCTATTAAATTCCTTTCCACTAACAATTAGGGTTCTTATTGCAAAGGTATGTCTTATTTCATATTTCTCATGCTCCTTCTCAGAAGACTTCTCTAACTTCAGCAGAGTGGAAGGGTCAATCATATAGCCTTTCAAATGTTAGACATATGGGTAAGGGGGAAGCTTGACTTGATTTAGTAAACAATTAAATCCTTAATTTAAAATATCTTTAGTGAGTATTAACTAACTTAAAACAATTTCTATTCTTCTATTCACAGGGGCCATGCCTCATGGCTTGTGGGATCTTAATTTCCCAACAAGGGATTGAATCCAGGCACTCAGTAGTGAAAGCGTGGAGCCCTAACCATTGCACTGCCAGGGAATTCCCTCTATATTTTAAGTATTAGAGACCTTCTAAGGAATATGTGCCCATGGCCAAGCTAATTTAAAAATTTTAACCTTTCTTAAAAAAAAAAAAAAAGACCTCAATAAAACATACTTTTCCCTCATTTCTATGTGTTTTCTCAGTCTTAGGGCTAATGAATAATTATTTCTATAAAAAATGCTATAGTAAATTTCTTATATACATAATAAAGTAGAATTTCTTGGTTTCAAGAGTACAGTAAGTTTATGTAAAGATAGCTTATTATTATAGCTTTGCTTTTTGTAAGGGAGTGGAAAATATTAAAAATGAGTTTTCTTTTATTTAAAAAAATTATTAATAGCTTTGTGTTAATGGTTCTTAAGAAGTATCAATACTAACCTTATAAAAGATTTGAAAACTCTTAAAGACATTCAATACATGTATAATTTTCCTGTCACAATAGTAAACAAGTTATCCTGAACCACACCCAGGAATACTGTTCAACACGGTTCAAAAACAAGATGCATTTAAATTCACAGGGTGCACCAGCAGACAGATATTTGTGGGCACTTTTGCTTCATGAAGCTATGAGCAAATGCCCATCCAGTGGTCATTCACCACTCATGTAAGCAACTGTTATTTCTGCCTGACTTTTGGTTGATTATATTTCTTTTTGTTTTTTGCTGATGCTGACAGTAAGTGAGTAAGACTATAGTATATAAAATGGTCATCTGATAGGTGAAGAACCTTGAAGCTCAGAGTTGACTAATCTGATTAGAATATAGAGGGTGCAGTGCCAAGGGCATGCTGGGCTAGCACTCAGGCCTACCGACTACCCAACAGGGTCTGCCATTGTTACACGACCTGACTGGAGAGTGACTTGTAGGAAATACAACGTGACTAATGTACCTGCGTCCATTGTATTCTTTCACAGATGAATGAATGTTAAGCTTACTATTTTATTACACTATTAAGGAGTGGGATATCTTTAATTTACAATTTCTGTGCTTCATTCTTTGTCTATCACTGCTCAAAAAATGTTGCTTGATTTGAGCCACCATATGTGAAAATATAATTTAATAAAAATATTAAGATTATTCACAATGCAAAAGTTAATCCTCACAAATCTGCTTACCAGAGTGTTCTTTTAAATAATGAGTTCTCCTATTGCCTTAAGGTTCATAATCAGATGTTCAAAAATGTGATAAGTACACAGTTTTCAGAAGGCACATATAGATAAAAATGATATACATATTTGGCTTAACCAAAGTTGGAGGTAAATCTTCCAAGTTCGTTTTCATTTTAGTTCTCGTTTTAAACATGAAATTTAGTTGACTACCACTTAAACTCCCATTTATATATCATCTACATATTTGTAATTCAAAGTAGAATATTTCAAAAACCCTCATACTAATAGGAATAATAAAATCAAAAGGTTTGGTAAAATTTGGAAGAGTTCAAAATTACAGGGTTACATAAGTTATTTAAGCAGGGCTTTGTCAAAGTCATTCATTTGATCAAGTGAACACAGATTAGAAATCTACAGAATAAAAAAGAATTTTAAAAATACATATGATTAAAAATCCAGGGTGAGAAGCTGAAAGGTGCCAAAACTAAAAACAAAGAAAAAAGTTGTAGTTATATTACTTTTCCTCTTCAAACGAGATTGGAATTGAAGTTAATATATAACTTTGGTATCTTAATATGAAAAGTTCTAGGATTCAAACTTTCATTCTGTTCCATCAAAAGACATCTTGGGATTACTAATTATTTTTTGCAGAAACTGACAGAATGAATCTGTCGGTAGAGATAAAGATGTATATGAGATACAAAATCTATTATTCAATTTATAGATGCACTAAACAGTAGCAAGGATATGAACCATTTCAGCAGCATTACAGTGCACAAAGACAAATAGGCATGTGTATTTACAACACATATTAAGGCAAGATAAAAAATAGGCAACTCTCACTTCTAAGTAACTGAAACTTAAAACTTTAAATTTTATGATGAATTTCTGTAGCTTAAATTACTCAACATGCAGGAGCATTCTTAAATACGAGTATGACAAGCAGAAGCATTAGAATTGTGTTAGGAAAGTAGTTAAGGTATAAAACATATAACAAAGTACAGATCTCTGTACTGTTATGCTGATTTTCATCTCAAAGAAATGGATATTTTTTAGGTTTTAACATACATAATGGTAAAGGTCAAATTAGAGACAGAGCTGTGCTAACAAAAATGCCCCACTCTTAATTCATGCCTCTGCCCATCTTTTGAATATAAATTGACCTTTAGCATGCAGAAGAGTTAACGAGGTTCTACTCCTCCTACTCTACCTAAGTTTGCTCAGCTGATTCCTTGCCCTCGACAATGGCTGCAGTGCGATGAACTCGTCACTGAAAGCGACTGTGTTGGAGTACATCTATAAGTGGACAGAAAAGGGATGGGACATACAACAAGTCAGTGAGCTGTATTTATCATCTAAGAGACAGACACAGGACAAGCTTTGTAAAGACATTTGTTCCTACAAGAGCAGGAAGTATCATACATGCTACACATACATGACTGACATTTGTAGGGCTGTTGGCTTTGCTATCCCAAGAATTTACTCTTATTACCACATTGCTATTCTGCAGGAAAAACTCAAAATCGATGCTGCCAACTCTTCTTGTGATATAATTTTTCTTGCTACTATTTGGATGATAGCAAAATGAAGTAAGGAACTGACAGCTTTCTAACAATTTTATCATTTGAAATTAGAGGTGACAGTACAAGTCTGAAACAATAAAAATTACTGACTATAGCAAAAGAATAACATCACACATGGGATTTGAAGGACCATATACTGTCTTAACAAAAACAGAAAAATCCCCCATAGGCTAGGAAAAATCCCTGAGTGAAAGTAGAGATTTCCTCTTTATTTTTATATGTTCATTTTTTACGAAAGTACAATTGATTTACAATGTTGGACCAATCTCTGCTGTATAGCAAAGGGACACAGTTTTACACATATATACATTCTTCTCCTCTTTAGATCAGACCCCAGTTGAACATCCAGTCAAATCATTTAAAAGAAATTTAGTGGGGGTAAAAAGGGAGATTATACAGGCTTTCAGACATAGAAAAATGATTGATTTCTTAACTCCATTTTTTAAATCAATTAAAACCCATGGTAAAAGAACCAAAATATAAAGCACTTTTAACTTTTTCTTGTTTAAGGGTCCATCTTAAGGTATCAAATACTTCCTGTGTAATCCTTTAAAAAGAGGCCTATAAAAATAATAAGGACTAACATTATCATCCTGTATTATCATTAAGAAATCTCTTTGAAAGATGTAAGTATGTAAATACTCTGCCTAAAGAAAATTTCCAAGTATAAATGTAAATAATTCTGATTTACTTTTATAAAAATTTAAGTTTCTAAGTGATGTCATTAATCTATTTTGGTGAAATATAACTTTAGGCAAGCAGACAAGACAAAAATGTTCTTCATAATGGTCTAGAAAAAGTATAATAGTCAATGTATTAAAACTAGTATTCTATTACCAAGAATATCTCTGAAGCTTAGAAAAAAGGCAAACCTTTCTGATATACATTTAAGTAATATCTTGCACAGTGGAAAAGTTTGCCCATATTCAGATATAGATAAATGCATAGGCAGACAGAGTAATCAGATTATGCAAAATTTTTCAGCCCCAGCTGAAGATCAGTATTAGAACAGCATCCAAATCATTCTTATAATTATGTTCTTACTGAGGACTTACTACATACAGACCCAGGTGCTTCATATTAACTGTCTCTAACAATCATGTAGGGTAGTAATTATTATTCTGATTTTATATAGGAAGAAACTGAGGCTTAAGGAAGTGACTTAAGAATATACATTCTATGGTTAAAACAGTATTTGAATTAAGTCTGTCAGGCTTCAGATGCCTGCACTGCTTCAAAGGTGTTAAAATGTATACTGGCTAGAATTGAGGGACCAAAGCATATAAATGCTAAAGAAATGTTAATATGATCAATTGAAATTAAAACCATATACTATTTAAGAAGTCTAACTAATCTCTAAATACTTAGGAAGCACTTATTCTATTTGTAGCATTAACACACAACTAAATTTCCAAAATTTAAACAAAAATTTGCTTTGCATACAACAAACATGCAAAAACAACAACCCCCATCCCCCATTAAACAATTAATAAGCTTGGTGTTTACAGGGGCATAGAAGTTGATTAGAATGTGTTCCTGAGGATATATATTCAATGCCATGGTACAGTTAACAGAACAAACTAGTATTTCCAGGTTATGTACAAGTCAAATTACAAAGATGGTACATTCCACTAAATAGCTTTTATTTCTTGAGCATCCACTTTATCTGAATATTAATTATTTCATTTAATCTTCATTACAAATGCAATGAAATAGACACTTCTGTCATAATTTTACCCATGAGGAAACTGAGACTTAAAGTCAGAGCTACCCAGTGGTAGAAAGAGGATTTTGAACTCACAACGATCAGGTCCTTAAGAACATATTCTTAAACACTATGTAAACATTGTTAATACCCGTTGTAGTTTAAATACTTTAGTGAGTATTCAATGAGAGAAAATATTTTGTAAAAATCCATTATGTAGAAGTTATTTAGGTTAAAGAACTATTTCTTTCTTCTGCTGACAACAATATAACCTAAAGTACTACTGAAATTCTAATGATTCTAAAGACATGAATATATATCCCAATTATATATATTTGATAGAATGCTGTGATATTACTTAAGATATATTTACACTATTATTTGGATATGACTTGATAGTTTTATATTTCTAATCTACTTCTATAAAATTTTTAAAATTATAATTTTTTAGGAGTCAAAAACTTAATACAATTTTAACAGTATCACATTTAACAACATTTATATTGCAAAATACTTGATACAGGAATAGTTAATTTACTATTTTCTAACAGGAGCAAATTATAATGACAACTATTCATTAAACACTCCTAATTCAAAAGGTACTGTATATAAAATGTGGTTACCTGTGCCTTTTCGATATTTGTAGGATGGAACTGTCGGTCAAATACTTTTTTCACAATATCAAGAAATAAGCATGTAAAAACCATGAGGATTATGGCAAACCAAGCAGAACCACTTGATAGGAGCTGAATAAATACAAAGTACATATTCTGGGAACTCAAAAATGGCCTGCAAAGAAAGTGGGATTAATAAAAGAAGAAACTGACAAGACAGATTCTTAAATCAAGACATTAAGTAAACCACTATATTCGAAGGTTACAATTTTAGGTATACAGCGGTAAAATGTTCAAAATTTCAAATCAATGTAATTTAATTAACTAATAAAATGTGATATACTTTCATTGTCAAAAATAAAATCCAATTTAATTCGCTTGAATGACAACCATAGTTTTTATAATTAGGAAGTGGCAAGTAGTTGACTTATTCTATCCCAGTGGTAGGAAATCCAAAGAATTATGTAGTAATACAGACTTAAGAGGTTAAAAAAGCAAGAAAAAGTATGTAATAAAATGTTTTCTACTAAGCAACTATAAGGTTGATAACCAAAATTTTAGGTTGAAAAGCTCTAGTTAGAGGATCTTCTTTATACACTTATTTTAAAATAAATGTACTCACAAATATTACTAGTTCTACACAGTAATAGGTTTTGTCAAGATACCATTTTTGGGGTTTTGTACATATCACTTCAAAGCAGTATGGGGAAATACAGGAAAAAATGAAGAAATAAAGAGGATTAAAAGCAAATGATAGTCATGAGCATCCTTTTATAATCCTAATGAAAGTTAATGTTTAGCCAATCCAAGTTTTTTACCCGCTTTTTGTAATATTTTGCAGACACAGTAGGCAATGTAATATAACTACTCTAATTCAGGGACTTCAGTTGTCCATGACTTATCAAAGAATTTTAGGATTCTTTAGGATAAGCATTCATTTCTGATCTATCAGAGAAGCTGAATACCTGATTTTAGCAGTGAAGATACAGCACACTATTTACTTTTCAGAGATAAAGTTACCTTTTTCATGAAACTTTAATGGTTCTATGTGCCTTATTTTATTATATACATTAGTAACAATTTAGAGGTATCAATACTATGGTTAGCATAAAGAACAATAATTTTCAAGTAAATCCTATTTTTAACCTTCGTGATCTTAAACAGTTCAGTATCCAAATAGAAAAAAAGGGATAGTAAGATTATTGTGATGAATCAATGTAATATCTCAGGTAAAACACTAGAATGCAGTAATTGTTAGCTTCTTTTTTCTTCCTTATTAGTAAGATCAACTGAAAGAACTAAATTTCTTATCAGGATAGGCTCTTAAAACTATTCTGAGCAGAATTTGTTCAAACCTATCATAATAAATATTAGAGTTGAATCAATATAATTAAAATACAATATAGTAACTCACCAGAGAATCCCTCCATAAAACAAAGAAAACACAAAATAGAATAAAATAGATCCCCACGTAACAAGATGATTGATCCAGGTCCAAAAATGAGTTTCCAAAGCCATCTAAAAAAATAAATTAAAAAATCCTTAATGTAAATTAATAAATCTTTAACTTCTCAGATAAAACCCAAGAATAAGTGACTAAAAAGTTCCTATGGCAAAGTCCCTCAGAAGACAAATATTAATGAAAAGCTCCTAGTATGAAATTGAACAATTTCAAGTTTATACTATTTTTCTTCTGTGAGGAAGCAGCATTAAAATTTCATGAGTACTTTATCAATTCCATGGGCTAAACCAGCTTGTGTTATCTTGCATTACATATAGAGAAGCACAATTTCACAGGTGGGTATTGAGGAGTTAACTTTCCTTTGACTAGAAAAATCAGCTGAGGCTTTCCAAAATAATGAACTAAAAAATGAATTCATAATGAATTTGACAAAAATTAAAATGAATTATCAAACTAGCCATCCATGAAATTATGCATGACTAAAAAGAAAAACTATATCACAAAATAAATGAAGCAAATTAGAATTATATAGACAAAACGTGTCCATGCTTCTAATTTCTGTATCATACCTTTGCTGTGACGGTAATAACCATGACTGTGAAGACCAAGGTGCCAAATGTCCAATTTCCAAACATCTAAAACATAAAGAATAAACTAGTATTGTATTACATGTTAAAATGATGCTGAAACAGAAGTGATGCAAAGAATAACCACATTCTTTACTGAAAATCACTTGCATCATTTATGTCAGGTACATTTGAAATCTGCCTAGATTAGTAAAGTTAAAGGAGAATGAGAAGAAATACAACAAAGCATTATTATGTTTATTACATAAATGATCCTTTGGATAACATTATCAGACTGGAAACTCAAAGACAGGCTTGAAGTTGTGTGGCACAGATAGTTTTTAGTGACAATTATACATTGGCTGGAAGAAGCACAAGCTGGAATCAAGATTGCCCGGAGAAATATCAATAACCTCAGATATGCAGATGACACCACCCTTATGGCAGAAAGTGAAGAGGAACTAAAAAGCCTCTTGATGAAAGTGAAAGAGGAGAGTGAAAAAGTTGTCTTAAAGCTCAACATTCAGAAAACGAAGATCATGGCATCTGGTCCCATCACTTCATGGGAAATAGATGGGGAAACAGTGGAAACAGTGTCAGACTTTATATTTTTTGGCTCCAAAACCACTGCAGATGGTGATTGCAACCATGAAATTAAAAGACGCTTACTCCTTGGAAGGAAAGTTATGACTAACCTAGATAGTATATTGAAAAGCAGAGATATTACTTTGCCAACAAAGGTCCGTCTAGTCAAGGCTATGGTTTTTCCAGTAGTCATGTATGAATGTGAGAGTTGGACTGTGAAGAAGGCTGAGCGCTGAAGAATTGATGCTTTTGAACTGTGGTGTTGGAGAAGACTCTTGGGAGTCCCTTGGACTGCAAGGAGATCCAACCAGTCCATCCTAAAGGAGATCAGTCTTGGGTGTTCATTGGAAGGACTGATGCTGAAGCTGAAACTCCAATACTTTGTCCACCTCATGCGAAGAGTTGACTCACTGGAGGTGGACAAAGACCCTGATGCTGGGAGGGATTGGGGGCAGGAGGAGAAGGGGATGCCAGAGGATGAGATGGCTGGATGGTATCACCGACTTGATGGACGTTGAGTTTGAGTGAACTCTGGGAGTTGGTGATGGACAGGGAGGCCTGGTGTGCTGTGATTCATGGGGTTGCAAAGAGTCGGACACGACTGAGCTACTGAATTGAACTGAATTGATACAGCTGTTAGTAACTGCTTTACTCCTGTCACACAGTAAATATGATAATAAACCCTGTTCAACTATAATTATTTTCTGAAACCACTCCAGCCAAAAGTCACAAGAGAATACCTGCCACTGTATTTTGGACACATAATAGAAAGATCAAGTAAAAAGAAATTTATACACAAAACCAACACTTGAAAGGAAAGATAACGGCTAGTGGAATGACTCAAAGGATTCCATGTAAAAATATGGTTAATGCCAGTCAGATAGTATTGCCCTGGGCTTTTTAGCCAAAACTGACTGCTGCTGCTGCTGCTAAGTCACTTCAGTCGTTTCCGATTCTGTGCGACCCCATAGACAGCAGCCCACCAGGCTCCCCCGTCCCTGGGATTCTCCAGGCAAGAACACTGGAGTGGGTTGCCATGTCCTTCTCCAATGCAGGAAAGTGAAAAGTGAAAGTGAAGTCGCTCAGTCGTGTCCGACCCTCAGCGACCCCATGGACTGCAGCCTACCAGGCTCCTCTGCCCATGGGATTTTCCAGGCAAGAGTACTGGAGTGGGGTGCCACTGCCTTCTCCTATTAAAAATGCAGATTTGCAGATTCCCCAAAGAATATCAGGATTTAATTTCCACAAATAAGAGCATAACCAGAATTTTATGTCAATTTAGGTCACCAAATAGTCATAATCTTTACCATTGGTTTTAAAAAAACTATTTAAAAGACCAGTCATTTAAAAACAAATGGGTTCCAATGGCAAAAAAACTTATCTAAGTAATTCAAAATAAATGACAAACTCAGCGCTTAAGACCCTGAAGAGCCAAAATAATTTGAGAAAAGAATAATGGAGCTGGAGGAATCATACTCCCTGACTTCAGACTATACTACAAAGCTAATGTAATCAAAACAGTATGATACTGGCACAAAAACAGACATATAGATCAGTGGAACAGACACACAGATCAGTGGAACAGGACAGAAAGCCTGGAAATAAACCCACGCACCAATGGTCTAATTAATCTATGACAAAGGAGGCAAATATATACAATGGAGAAAAGACAACCTCTTCAATTAGTGGTGCTGGGAAATTGGACAGTTACATGTAAAATAATGAAATTAGAACATTCCCTGCTGCTGCTGCTGCTAAGTCGCTTCAGTCATGTCCGACTCTGTGTGACCCCATAGACGGCAGCCCACCAGGCTCCCCCGTCCCTGGGATTCTCCAGGCAAGAACACTGGAGTGGGTTGCTATTTCCTTCTCCAATGCATGAAAGTGAAAGTGAAAGTGAAGTTGCTCAGTCAGGTCTGACTCTTAGCGACCCCATGGACTGCAGCCTACCAGGCTCCTCCGTCCATGGGATTTTCCAGGCAAGAGTACTGGAGTGGGGTGCCACTGCCTTCTCCAAACATTCCCTAACACCATATAAAAAAATAAAATCTAAAGAAAGTAAAGACCTAAACGTAAAATTCCTAGAAGAAAACATAGGCAGAACACTTTGACATAAAATGCAGAAATACATTTTTGGATCTGTCTCCTAAAGTAATGGAAATAAAAACAAAAATAAACAAATGGGACCTAACTAAACTTAAAAGCTTTTGCCAGCAAAGGAAACCATCCACAAAACAAACAGACAAGTTATGAACTGGGAGAAAATATCTGCAAATGATGCTACAGATGAGGGATTAATTTCCAAAATATACAAACAGCTCATACAGCTTAATTATAAAAAAAATAAATAAATGGGCAGAAGACCTAGTAGACATTTCTCTAAAGAAAACACACAGATGGTCAACAGGCATATTAAAAATTGTTCAATATTACTAATTATAGGAGAAATGCAAATCAAAATTTCATTAATGAGGAATCCCCTAACAGTGCCAGACTAGCCATTATTAAAAAGTCTACAGAAGGATTTCCTTAGTGGTCCACTGGTTATAAACATGCCTTGCAATGCAGGGGATGTGGGTTCAATCCCCGGTCCAGGAAATAAGATCCCACATACCTAGGGGCAACTAAGCCTGCATGCTGCAACCAGAGCCTGGTGATCTAGAGCCCATGCTCCGCAATGAGAGAAAGCCCACATAGTGCAACAAAGAGCCACCATGCCAGAACTTTCCTACACTGTTGGTGGGAATTTAATTAATGCTGCCACTATGGAGAATAATGGTCCTTAAAAAGCTAAAAACAGTTACCATATGATTCTGCAATCCCAATCCTAGGCTTATAACCAGAGAAAACTACTTTGAAAAGACACATGAACCCCAATGTCCATAGCAGCACTATTTACAATAGCCTAAAACACAGAAGCAACCTAAATGTCCACTGACAGATGAATGAATAAAGCTGTGGTGTATATACACAATGGAATATTACTTAGCCATAAAAAATAATGAAATAACGCCATTTCTGGTAACATGGATTCACCCAGAGATTATTATATTAAGTGAAGTAAGTCAGACAAATATCATATGATGTCACATACACAGAATCTAAAAAAAAAAAGATATAAATGAAATTGTTTATAAAACAGAAACAGATTCACAGACACAGAAAACAAACTTATGTTACCAAAGGGGAAAGCAGGGTTGGGTGGGGAGAGAAGATAAATTAGAAGTTTGGGATTAACATATACACCCTGCTATATATAAAACAGGTAAACAGTAAGGACCTACTGTATAGCACAGGGATCTTGTAATAACCTATAATGGGAATCTGAAAAAGAATATATATATGTATACATACAACTGAATCACTATGCTATACATGTGAAACTAACAACACTATAAGTTAACTATACTTCAATTAAAAAACAAATAGCTTAAAAGGTAAAAAAGTAACCAATAAATAATGGTTCTTACAATCAACAATGAAACATTAATGTCCCTTTATTTGAGGGTATTCTGCCAACAAAGGTCCGTCTAGTCAAGGCTATGGTTTTTCCTGTGGTCATGTATGGATGTGAGAGTTGGACTGTGAAGAAGGCTGAGCACTGAAGAATTGATGCTTTTGAACTGTGGTGTTGGAGAAGACTCTTTAGAGTCCCTTGGACTGCAAGGAGATCCAACCAGTCCATTCTAAAGGAGATCAGCCCTGGGATTTCTTTGGAAGGAATGATGCTAAAGCTGAAACTCCAGTACTTTGGCCACCTCATGCGAAGAGTTGACTCACTGGAAAAGACTCTGATGCTGGGAGGGATTGGGGGCAGGAGGAGAAGGGGACGACAGACGATGAGATGGCTGGATGGCATCATTGACTCGATGGACGTGAGTCTGAGTGAACTCCGGGAGTTGGTGATGGACAGGGAGGCCTGGTGTGCTGTGATTCATGGGGTCGCAAAGAGTCGGACACAACTGAGTGACTGATCTGATCTGATGTGGGGAGCTTATTTGTCAAGAGGAAAATAATGGAAAAGTCATATTGACTTTTCCTGCTTTCATCATCTCTAGAAATGACTTAGAATACTGAAAAAACATTGTATCTCACTCAATTTGACTCTCAAGAATGCCAGCTCCTCTTTCAGTGATATGGAAACAGTTAATTAATGCAGTCAGGCCACCTGGGCCTGGAAATGGTAACAACCACACATATCTACCTCTCAGTATCTGGTTTTACTGGGCCCAGATTGGGGCTAATTATGTGTATCTTCCTTTGAAGCAGAGAATAATTTAAAATTCGAGCATTTAAGGACCTAGAGGGAGCTGTAGAAAACAAATTCACATTCTCTTTTTTGGGTAAATTAGCAAACTAGTTTATTTCAACTGCAGCAATAGCTTAAGACTATTTCTCTGTGATTTCCCCTTGAATTTAGTTTAACTGGCGATGAGGTGAGTGGCAGAGAGGATTTGGGGATCTAGCTAAAGAGAAGCTGAGTTGGGCTTATTTGGCTTGTGTTAAATAGAACCTATTTATGTCACTCACAATCATTTTCACATATACTTATGTTTGAAATTATAGTTTTATGTTTTTTTCACTTAAAGAGGGCCTGCCAAAATGAGTAAGGTTTAGACTACTAAACCTGGATCTGTTCCTGCTCGGAAGAGACAAATGCTCAAAACATTTTCTAACACAATGTTTTGGGTTTTTAAGTCACTTCTTTTAACTTAATTTGCTACCTAATTATTTAATAAAGCCAACCATATATTTCAAATTAAAGAAGATGATTCATTATTCACTTGTAAAGCCAATCAAGATATAATAACAGAGAATCTATAATAATGGTACATACCAAGTACCATTCTAGACCTTGGGGAATGAAGCAGTAATAATGTAACATTCCTGACCTCATGGAGCTTGCCTAGTAGAAAAGGCAGAAAATAAACTTACAGGAAGTGACAGAAAGTGGGAGGGACAGGATTTTACTGGAGTGGTCTAGAAAGTCTGAGTCAAGCCAGTGATAGTTCAGGAGACCTGAAGGAATTAAGGGATTCAGCCACATGACCACATGAGGGAAAAGAATCTAGGCAGAGAAACAGCAAGTGCAGAAGTCCTAATACAGGAATAAATTAGTCTGAAGGAGCAAGAAAACCAGTGTGGCTGGCGTAGAGTGACTAAAAGGGAAGGTGGTAGGAAATACAGTCCAAGAGGTAGTCCAAAATTTTTTTCATTTTTATAAGCTCATTTGGGCTGCTGTGCAGAGAATGGATAGTAGGAAGGGAAAGAATGGAAGCAGGAAGAAGGCAGCTACTATGGTCCCTAAAAGACTGAAAAGGAATAGCTGGTAATGAAGCCAAAGTAACTTATAGAGACTGAGAGAAGATACTGTGGCAGGCAGGAAGGCTGCATAAATTGTACCCAGTGGTTGAGTTCATAAGGGCTGAGGCACGCTCTTGGATTTAGCAATAAAATGGGTGCTGCTGACCATAAAGAACATGGTTTGGATGAGAGTGCTTTGGGGGAAAGTCCCACAGGAGTACATTCAAGGGAGAAGAGGAGGCCAGGAAGTAGAAATAGTAAAAAAAAAAAAATATAACTTCTTCCAATTTTGTAACAGGTTTAACTTAACTATACATTGATCTATAAGACAATTACCTTCTATAGAGTTAATCAGTTGTTCAGTTCTCCAGTACAAACTATCTCTTTATTATTCATTTTAAACATTGACCAATTGTTGGATAATACCGTAAGAAGCAATGTATATTTTTCTGTTCTCTGTATATGAATAATTTCCTATTGATTGGAGTATTAATAGTGCTTTAAATATTCTCATGAATAAGAGAATATGCAGGAAAATTATGCAATGAACTAGATAATCAAAGACATTTCAATCATACAAGCTTTAATTAAAATAAATCTATATCTACTGTTAGGAATTAAATTGCATATGTGTCTTTAATGACCTGATTGGCAATTACAGTGGTTAAATCATTTGAATTAAAATAAAGATACTGACTTCTCTGTGGAATACAAATATAAAATAGTATATTTCTATCTTAACACAGAGCTCTTATCATTTGATGATTAGGTTTCAACAGCTGATGACATGTATAGTATAAAAGAGTAATTAAAATCATTAACACTTAAAAAAAAAAGTTCTGTAGTAAAAAATACAAAAAGGTTTTTCTTTCTCAAAATTACAACCTAGGCTCAACCCTGAAGAATAGACAGTCATAAGAGAAAGAGGCAACAGCACTCTAGAGAGGAAACAGAAATGGCTTTGAACACTAGAAGTGAATGTTGCATGTTCTGAGAGAGCCAGCAAGGGCAGTTACACAGTTAAAGAGAGAGTTTGTGGGAGAAGTAGGCTAGATGGGATTGGGTAGGACAAGGTCTTCAGTAAAAAGACTTGATAGCAATCATAACAATACTCTGAAGGTTGAGTACTTCTGTATGCTAGCCACTATGCCTAACACCCTACATATATCATTTATTCCTCACAGCAAACCTATAAGGTAGTAATTAAGCTCCTAATTTTGAAGGAGGAAACTGAGTCTCAGAGAGGTTAACCAACTCATCCCAAATCACTCAAATGATAACTTCAGGTGCTAGGATGTAAATCCAATCTGACCGACTGTAACATATGCCCCTTTCCCACTGTTATCTACTAGTACTGGTGGCAGGGAGTGGTAGATTAATTTCTAGTGGCATATATCTGAGTGACAGAACTGGTAGACTAAAAGGGGAAGGAACTTAATGATATACAATTTGAGTTAAAAAAATGGTAGTTAACTTATGGTAAAAAGAAAAAAAAAACTTTTATACCAAAGGGCCAACAACAATTTACCTTTCATTAAGATTTTTTCTTTCATATAAAGCATGCTCAAGATTTAATTTTAAAATAAAGTCACTAAAAACTAGAAGCAAATCAAAACTGTAATATTCTTAAATAATTTATGCCATATAATAGGCTCCAAAATCACTGCAGATGGTGACTGCAGCCATGAAATTAAAAGACGCTTACTTCTTGGAGGGAAAGTTATGACCAACCTAGACAGCATATTGAAAAGCAGAGACATTACTTTGTCAACAAAGGTCCATCTAGTCACGGCTATGGTTTTTCCAGTGGTCATGTATGGATGTGAGGGTTGGACTGTGAAGAAAGCTGAGCGTGGAAGAATTGATGCCTTTGAACTCTCAAGAGTCCCTTGGACTGCAAGGAGATCCAACCAGTCCATCCTAAAGGAGATCAGTCCTGGATGTTCATTGGTAAGACTGATGTTGAAGCTGAAACTCCAATACTTTGGCCACCTGATGGGAACAGCTGATTCATCTGAAAAGACCCTGATGCTGGGAAAGATTGAGGGCAGGAAAAGAAGGGGATGACAGAAGATGAGATGGTTGGATGGCATCACTGACTCAATGGACATTGGTTTGGGTGAACTCCGGGAGTTGGTGATGGACAGGGAGGCCTGGCATGCTGCGGTTCATGGGGTCGCAAAGAGTCAGGACTGAACGACTGAACTGAATATTACGTAGCTATGAAAAAATATTTTTGAAGCATTTTTAATAAGAAAAATCACTAAGGCAATACTAAGGGGAAAATGATGATAAGGTTATTGAGAAATAAGAGGATATAAATTCTGAGGTTAATGAAAAAATAAAAGAAATATGTAAAAATGATAGGAATAATTACGGTACAAGGAGAACAGGTGGGGTTTTTTTTGTTTGTTTGTTTATTTTTCGGATATAGTATTTCAAAATCAGAAGAAAAGTAACTAGCACAAAAGAGATCTCTTTAACTTCTTTTTTATCCAATGACATCTTCCTTTTTTCTTAACTTTTCCCCCTGTTTATTCTGTCCCATTTTTGGCCCAGTATTTTAGGTGGAAATGGGCATGCTCATCCATATATTTATATATTTGATGACTGAACTTCCCTGGTGATTCATTGGTTAGGAATCTGCCTGCCAATGCAGGGACACAGGTTCGATTCCCAGTCCAGAAAGATCCCACATGCAAAGACTCAACTAAGCTCATGGGCCACAACTGTTACTAAGACCACACTGTAGAGCCCCTGCTCCGCAACAAGAGAAGCTACCACAATGAGAAGCCATTGCACTGCAGCTAGAGAGTAGCCCCTGCTCACTGCAAAGCCTGTGAGCAGCAACCAAGACCTAGCACAGGCAAATAAATATATATATATATATATATTTGATGGTCCTTGCACAGGTGGTAATACTGCACAGAAGTGTACCAGGCTAATAATTGTTTCTCAACAGAATTTAGGATCATGGCAAAGCATACAGGCTTTGACATTATACATATTTATACTGTATAGTATAGAATATTATATATCAATTATATAATATTGAATTATACTTTTGTAATTTATTTACTATGTGACTTGAGGCAAGTTTCTTAACCTGAGATTACTTTTCTAATACGAAAAAAGTAACATATATTTTCCTCATATAGGATTGTTGTTACAATTTAGTAAGTTAATACATGGAATACACCTGGCACAGAGAAAAAAATTCAATAAAATTCAATTACTTGGGGGAAATGCTGTTAACATTCATGCTACACAAACTAGATTCCAAACCTGGCTAAGCATGTCCTCACAAGTGGCAATAATATGTATGTTCCTATTCTACATCCTAAAGGGATTTGCATGGTTAAAGCCTAATATTGAAATTCATTTCCTTTATGCCCTTGAATATTGTGTTATTTCAATTGCTCATTTCCGGTATCTCTCACAAGATTCTAAGCTCTATAACCGAGTGTGTTAGTTTCTCTCATAAATCTAGGCACTAGTATAGTACACGGGAATGGCTGCTGCTGCTGCTGCTGCTAAGTCGCTTCAGTCGTGTCCGACTCTGTGCGACCCCATAGACGGCAGCCCACCAGGCTTCCCCGTCCCTGGGATTCTCCAGGCAAGAACACTGGAGTGGGTTGCTATTTCCTTCTTCAATGCATGAAAGTGAAAAGTGAAAGTGAAGTCGCTCCGTTGTGTCCGACTCTATCGACCTCATGGACTGCAGCCTACCAGGCTCCTCCGTCTATGGGATTTTCTAGGCAAAAGTACTGGAGTGGAGTGCCATTGCCTTCTCTGACATGGGAATGGCTAGTCCTCAATAAATGTTTGTTGCACAGATAAAACGTCATATTCTCCCAACAGCAAATATATTTTGGAGTTCTTAAGTATTGCCAGCAGAAAACAGAAACTAAAGGTAACAAGTGAAAAGGAGAGAAGTGAAAAGCAAAGGAGAAAAGGAAAGATATAAACATCTGAATGCAGAGTTCCAAAGAATAGCAAGAAGAGATAAGAAAGCCTTCCTCAGTGATCAATGCAAGGAAATAGAGGAAAACAACAGAATGGGAAAAACTAGAGATCTCTTCAAGAAAATTAGAGATACCAAGGGAACATTTCATGCAAAGATGGGCTCGATAAAGGACAGAAATGGTATGGACCTAACAGAAGCAGAAGATATTAAGAGGAGGTGGCAAGAATACACAGAAGAACTGTACAAAAAAGATCTTACAACCCAGATAATCACTATGGTGTGATCACTCACCTAGAGCCAGACATCCTGCAATGTGAAGTCAAGTGGGCCTTAGAAAGCATCACTACGAACAAAACTAGTGGAGGTGATGGAATTCCAGTTGAGCTATTTCAAATCCTAAAAGATGATGCTGTGACAGTGCTCACTCAATATGCCAGCAAATTGGGAAAACTCAGCAGTGGCCACAGGTCTGGAAAAGGTCAGTTTTCATTCCAATCCCAAAGAATGCTCAAACTACCGCACAACTGCACTCATCTCACACACTAGTAAAGTAATGCTCAAAATTCCCGAAGCCAGGCTTCAGCAATATGTGAACCGTGAACTTTCAGATGTTCAAGCTGGTTTTAGAAAAGGCAGAAGAACCAGAGATCAAATTGCCAACATTCGCTGGATCATCTAGAAAGCAAGAGAGTTCCAGAGAAACATCTATTTCTGCTTCATTGACTATGCCAAAGCCTTTGACTGTGTGGATCACAATAAACTGTGGAAAATTCTTCAAGAGATGGGAATACCAGACCACCTGACCTGACTCTTGAGAAACCTATATGCAAGTCAGGAAGCACAGTTAGAACAGGACATGGAACAACAGACTGGTTCCAAATAGGAAAAGGAGTATGTCAAGGCTGTATATTGTCACCCTGCTTATTTAACTTCTATGCAGAGTACATCATGAGAAACTCTGGGCTGGAACAAGCACAAGCTGCAATCAAGATTGTCGGGAGAAATATCAATAACCTCAGATATGCAGATGACACTACCCTATGGCAGAAAGAGAAGAGGAACTAAAAAGCCTCTTGATGACAGTGAAAGAGGAGAGTGAAAAAGTTGCCTTAAAGCTCAGCATTCAGAAAACGAAGATCATGGCATGTGGTCCCATCACTTCATGGGAAATAGATGGGGAAACAGTGGCAGGCTTTTGTTTTTTGGGCTCCAAAGTCACTGCAGTTGGTGACTACAGCCATGAAATTAAAAGACGCTTACTCCTTGGAAGGAAAGTTATGACCAACCTAGATAGCATATTCGAAAGCAGAGACATTACTTTGCCAACAAAGGTCCGTCTAGTCAAGGCTATGGTTTTTCCAGTGGTCACGTATGGATGTGAGAGTTGGACTGTGAAGAAGGCTGAGTGCTGAAGAATTGATGCTTTTGAACTGTGGTGTTGGTGAAGACTCTTGAGAGTCCCTTGGACTGCAAGGAGATCCAACCAGTCCATTCTGAAGGAGATTAGTCCTGGGTGTTTTTTGGGAGGACCGATGCTGAGGCTGAAACTCCAGTACTTTGGCCACCTCACGCGAAGAGTTGACTCATTGGAAAAGACTGATGCTGGGAGGGATTGGAGGCAGGAGGAGAGGGAGACGACAGAGGATGAGATGGCTGGATGGGATCACTGACTCGATGGACGTGAGTCTGAGTGAACTCTGGGAGTTGGTGATGGACAGGGAGGCCTGGTGTGCTGCGATTCATGGGGTCGCAAAGAGTCGGACACGACTGAGCGACTGAACTGAACTGAAAGGTGACAAGTATTTTCAGTCTATCACAGGACTACAGTTGTTATTTCTTTCCTTCCTAACCTATCTAGTTAAGCCTAGAGAGAGAGGCCTAGTTCTGCAAAGAATCTCTCAACATGAGCATTCCAGTCAGGACACAGAAGCAACAAACTGTGTGGCACTCCTTTCCAATTTTAAATTTCAGAAATATGGCCATTCTAAACTGTAACTTGACATCTTCAGGATTGCTGGTGTGCACTAAAGAGTACAGCAGCACTTTTTAAGCTTACCAAAAAAAAAAAATACATCCATTTAAAAGCAAAACCCTAGACATTGTCTCTATTTCTCATTTGAAAAAGCCAATAGAATTACTGTGAGGATTAATGGAAATGCAGCATGTAAAGCACTGAGCACAATATTAAGTACTAAATAAACAGTAGCTATTATTAAAACACAATCCTGAAGTGAACAGCATGCAATGCAATGAATATATCCCCTTATATGAATTAATTTTTGAACCCGCAAAACTACTTAGGTAATTTGAGTTTCACATTAAAATTACACTGCACTGCCTTTCTGTTTTAATCTTCATTTGTATGAAATTTGATTAAAAATAAGTTAAAACCTTTTAATAATTACATTTTAATATATACAACTTTATAACTTAAATGTAATTTTACTTTATTTTTTATGACAGAAAGTTATCAAAAGCCAAACTACATTAATTATTAAAAACATTGGGTAAAAAACTGTATATTTTACCTGGCCATTTCCAAGCAGAGATGTATCTTTCCCTATGAGAAAATAGGATCCAAAAAAGAAAATAAAGGCATGACTGAAACCCAAGGCGGTCCAATAAAGAAATGTTTTCATGCTTAATTGACGGTTTTTGCTTATGTCTCTGCAAATTTAAAAAAAAGAGAAAAAAAATACATCAGGACTTATTATTTATCTACTAAATAATTATTACCATTTGATAATTAAAAAACAAGATGGCTTTTTAATTTAAAATTGCTTACAAATTTTAGAAGAACAAAACCTAATTTACAAACCACTGCTTGTAAATCATACAGCTGTGTAATAGCTTATAATTCTCATATTCAAATACAATTTCTCATTTGATAAGGAAATATGATATATTTTTGATTTTGATTAATTATGATACATAATTCTTCAGTTTAATTGTGTAAAGTTGCTATTTCTTTGCTATTACTTTTTTTGGGGCCCTAATGTGTGCCTTATGGGATCTTAGTTTCCTGACCAGGGATTGAACCTGGCCCCCTGGTAGTGAAAGCCCAGAATCCTAACCACTGGACTGCCTGGGAATTCCCTCTTTGTCAAATTCTGTTATATTCTGTTATAACTCAGCCATGATTATTTTTTTATGGTGGAGTCATGTGAGCTAGGTTCAGCACTGAGGTTCCTAACTGAGTTCACAATCTATCAACAGCTATTATGAGAAGAAAAGTCTGTGCCAATCTTGGGTCAGGGCTTCAGTAGCTCAGCTGCTAAAGAATCTGCCTGCAATGAAGGAGACCCTGGTTCAATTCATAGGCTGGGAAGATCCCCTGGAGAAGGAACAGGCTACCGACTCCAGTATTTCTGGGCTTCCCTGGTGGCTCAGATGATAAAGAATCTTCCTGCAACGCAGGAGACCTGGGTTCAATCCCTGGGTTGGGAAGATACCCTGGAGCAGGGCATGGCAACCCACTCCAGTATTCTGGCCTGGAGAATCCCCATGGACAGAGAAGCCTGGCGGGCTATAGTCCATGGGGTTGCAAAAAGTCAGACACGACTAAACAACTATGCACAATCTTGGGTCAAGCCTAGCCCTAGATATCCTGGGAAATCAAGGTAAGTTACTGCCATTTCTGGATAACTGAATATCTCTATAAGCGTAAAGGTCAAGTAAATATGGTAATCATAAGTTAGTCCTGAAAACCCAGGGGGCCTGGGATGGGATTTAATGGCCTCAACTCTATATTTTGCATCAATTACTACCCTTAAATTTGGCAGGGTTAGAACACGAACTATTTTTTAGGAACTCTAGAGACAACTAAGTAATGAATAACTTTTGTGTGTACCCATGAAACAGAGTATTATTGGTTTAAAACAGAAAGTGCAAATTATGCAACTGCTTAATGCATTCCTAGGACCAAACTATTCATTCCTAAAAACATTGGAAAAATCATTCAAATATTCTCTTCAATGTTCAACACCTATAAATCATACGAGAACTTAAGTACTTCCTTTAGTAAGACATTAATCACCAAGAAACTGCCTGATATACTTGCTTATTTTTAAGATACTTTTAAAAATGGATAACTATTGAAATATAATGTACTACTTGTTGCAAGAGGTGGTATGGACATTTAATATTGGAAAACACTTACCGATAGAGGGTGGGTTTGTTCTGTAATACATGAGGGTCTATATGTTGTTCCAACAGACTATATATCAGAATAGGCAGGGATGTAAAACAAATATTGTATAAAGTCAGGTACACGCTGTCATATAGTGTCTAGAAAGAGAAATTTGTAGGAATTTGTAGACTCTAGACTACATTACTATTATACTTATTCATATAATTACAAAGAAGCATCATAAAAATTACATATTTTCAGTTTACACTGAATCCATTTTAGTATGATGGACAGGGAAGCCTGGTGTGCTGCGATTCATGGGTTCACAGAGTCGGACACGAATGAGCGACTAAACTGAACTGGTTTCTTATATAAACATAATGTTTCTACATTTATATTCTTTGTGGAAATTGGAATATTTTGCTATGTCACGTGATTCTGCTATTACAGTCAGATGGATCTATATTTCAAGACATTCTAATTTGACCACTGGGATGTAATTTTACACAATTCTCTTACATGTGTCCTAGGCTTGTTATTATTCCTTTGATACGCTACACATATAGTTTTGCTTTCATAGCTTTGTCTTCCAACCTAAGTCCTACACTTTCTTTAATCCATGATCCATGAAACTTAAAAAACACTGGCTCAAATTCCTGATGATAGCTGCTTCTTCTAAACAGTTATATGTACTACTGTTGGTACTAAGTGCTTAGCACTTTGCCTATTCTTCACATATAGCTTTTACTAACATTGATACTGTCTCTCAGATTGTACTATAAATTCCCTGAAAACCTAATCAAAATAGGTTAAGTCTTCTTGTCACATGCTCTCACAGCATTCTCTATTTCATCCAAGTAAAACATTTTTACTAGCAATCAATGTCCAAGCAGATGTCTCAAATTTAGAGTTCCAGGTTGTAAACAAAGGAGTAAACGGTGATTAAGGGTAGGAAAAAACTCATTTAAAAAAACCCCCAAAACCTAAGATAATTAAAACTTTCAATAAATTAGAACAAATGTCTTGATCAATTAGAGATGCTGAGTATGATATGTGAGAAGGGTGCTCAAGTAGTCAGAAGCAATAGGTCCAAGCATGGTTTAGTTATTAACTATGTAATCCTGGGCAAGTTACTTAATCCCTATGGATTTCAGTTTCCTTCTCTGTGTGACATGTGTACAAAGAAAAGACCCATCAAGTGTTCATTATAGCTACTGTTAACCTATGACAAAGTTTTCCCTGTGAGCATATAGTCATATAGCTTCAGAACCCTTTTCAATATAGCACTCTTGGAACCTCCATTTAATTATTTACCTTCTGAGATGAAACCTATATGTCATCCCTGGACTCAATCACTATGTTTCTTTCAAATCTTAAAAAAATTCTATGAGTCAAAAAATAAATAATGATGTAATCTTCCAACAATTATGGGGCCTGGCTTGATATGAATTTTATAGAAGTACTATACATAAGTTGAAAAGAGCAAAGTCCTCTCATAAGCTATTAAGAGTAATAATATCTATTTTTTAAAAAAAGCATCCACAGTTAAAATATTTTTTTGGTATTCACACTCACTTCAAACTGAAAATCAGAAAAAAGAAATACTGACGCTAAGCTAATTAAATATACTATAAGAAAAGTTATGTCTAGTTAGTTATCTGTAGGACTAGGAAAAATAGAAAAGGTCCCTCCAAGTATTTAACAAAACCTGAACACATATACTCTACTCTTTATCTAAAAGGATAAAACAAAAGACTCTATTTACTTACTTGTTGAGAAAACAAACAGTAGAACTGATATAAAAATTGGGGTGTAATAAAGCACACATTCTGAAAAACAAGATTAAATGGAAATAATTGAAATATTTAAGTCTAAATGAGAAATGATTTATAAAAATGACTTTTATTAAAGAGTCCAGAAAATAATCTCAGTTGATACGGTAAGTAGATCTGCCCATAAGAACTTGTCCATACAAAAATAGGAAAATAAGAATCCCATTTTATTAAAAAATGCCTAAAAGTAGTCTATGAAGCACTGCAAATGTCAGAATGAAAATACCTTTGACTCCTATCATTGCCAAACAATATGATAATTTTGAATTTATAACTATTATTCAATACTTTTCATACAAAATACAATTAGGAAGGTTTACTTAATTTATAACTATTATTCAATACTTTTCATACAAAATACAATTAGGAAGGTTTACTTAAACTTTAGGGCTAAAATTACTTTAAAATGCAAAAATATTTAAAATACAATAAATGGAGTGATCAAAATCTCTTTCCATTACAAAAGCCTTGAAAGTGAAAGTGAAGTCGTTCAGTCGTGTCCGACTCTGCGACCCCGTGGACTGTAGCCCACCAGGCTCCTCCGTCCATGGGATTCTCCAGGCAAGAATACTGGAGTGGGGTGCCATTGCTTTCTCCAGGGGATCTTCCCAACCCAGGGATCAAACCCGGGTCTCCCGCATTGCTGGCAGACGCTTTAACCGCTGAGCTACCAGGGAAGCCCAGGTCACAGCAAAAGTTGTTATAATAAGCTAAGAAAAAACTGCCAACATCGTCTATTAGCATTATACAATCTACCTGTGTTCTTTCATTGGGCTGCAGCTACTAATTATAGAAATGCATGCAACACAGAACACTCTGATGTAGTAAATGTCTTGGTATTCAGAGGCGCTTAACATTGGTTCCAAATAATCCCATCTTTGCCCAAAGGGTCAAGAGATAGAACAATATTTCAACATAATTGGCTTCCTTGTAATTCTATGCATTTTATTTTATACATCTAAAATCCCTATACTGAGTAGTTTATACTACTAGACTACCAGTCATTCATGGCCCAAAAAAGATTAAGAACTTCTGCTTAAAATCACAATATTGGAGATAAAATTAAAACTTACTACTGGTTCCGGACAAAATAACAATAAAGAAATCAAACCATTCATGTTCTAATTTACATGGAATAAAATAAGTATGAATTTTGATGTGTCCTGACAAATTCATACATCCATGTAACCGCCACCACAATCAAGTTAAAGAACTTTTCTGTCAAGCAAAGTTCTCCCATATACTTTTCTAGTCAATTCTATCACTCACACTCTTGGCCTCAGGCAACCACTGATTTGCTTTCTGTGAGTACACATTAGATTTATGATAAAATAATAAAAGTATATGCCATAGACTATTATTTTGACTTATAGAAAAAAATTTCAGACTAATTTGTATGGTAATATTAATAACATTCCTTAAACTGAAACCTCAAATACTGTTATCAATTAACTCTAAAATATCTCCATGAAACTCACCTTATAAAAAAAATACTGTACAAGGGTAGCTATTCTAATGTAATAAAAATGACCATGAACAAAAAGCAATTTGGAGAGAAATTTAAATCTAGCTATTGCATAGTCACTGTTTCTTGCAGCTTGTCTTCCTTCTTTACCCATGATTCCTGTAATACAGGGGACAAAAAGGTTAGTTCACTGATAATTGGTAAATGTAAATTTTAAGATATGCCTGAAAATACCTTAATTATCTGTAGCAGCTGAACCTGGATTTAGGATCACTATATCCTAAATTATAGTAGACAATAGATTCCCAAAAGGTTGCTCTATTTATATCAAATATGTAATTAATACAAAGCTATAACATATACTAGGCATGTAACATCAATCTTCAAAGAATTAGAATAAAATTGATATAAAATATTAAAAGTTCAGGATCTAAGAACATTTTTTTATTCTAATGAAGAGAATGCCATAAAACAGCTTTCATATCTCTATTTCCGAGGACAAAAAATATGCTGAATCAAGTCAAAATAACCATGTTTAACAGTTTTAAAACTCTCACACAAAACTCAGTGTGCTTTTTAAAAGAAAAATGTACAATATTACTTGAAATCAGTACATAATTTTATCTCACAAATATGAGCACTTTTTTTGAGGTTACTATAGTTCATTAGGTTTCAAAAGTTATTTCCAAGTTTGTTTTTTCAATGTGAAACCAGGATTGAAAAAATTATTTTTTCAAAATTAAAATTTTCTATTTTTGTCATAAAAGGATGAAAATGTTCCAAAATGTAAAGACAATCATCTGTATTCACAGCTCCTAGAGTAAACCACTATTTCTGGTCTATATACTCTTAGAAGTTTTTCTTATGCATATTTCATGTATGTTCACTTAACATACATACAAATAAGTACATAAAGATGGGATTATTTGTTTTGTAATCTGCTTTCATCACTTTCTACATTATGGACATTGTTTACTTACTACATATGGACATATGTGCTTGCTAACATAGTCATTTATTTTCTTAAAAGGAATTCCTGGAGGCCTAGTCACTAGGTCAAAGGGCACACATTTTATTTTTGCTATGCACAGGCTTTCACTAGGTACAGCAAGTGGGAGTTACTGTTTGCTGTGGTGCATAGGCTTTTCATTACAATGGCTTCTCTCATTGCACAGCACAGGATCTAGGAGCATGGGCTTTGTAAGCTGGAGCATGTGGGCTCAATTAGTTGTGGCTCTCGTGCCCTACAGCATGAGGGTTTCACTAGTCGTGGCACGAGAGATCAGCAGTTTTGGTGCACAGGCTTAGTTGTTCTGTATCATGTGGAATCTTCCTGGACTACGGATTGAAACCACATCCCCTACACTGGCAGGCAGATTCTTATCCACTGTACCACCAGGGAAGTCCAAAGGGCACACATTTAAAATTGTTATATATAATAATGCATGGTGTACCAATTTACGTGCCCACTAACATCATTTAAGGGCATTTGTTAATCTACATGCTTGTGTGCTCAGTTGTGTCCAACTCTTTATGACCCCATGGACTGTAGTCTACCAGGCTCCTCTATCCATGGAGTTTTCCAGGCAAGAAAACTGGAGAGGGTTGCCGTTTCCTACTCCAGGGTATCTTCCTGATCCAGGGATTGAACCCCCATCTCTTGCATCTCCTGCATTGGCAGGGGAGTTCTTTAACCACAGTGCCACCTGGGAAGTCTATACCCTTGTCCATTTCAGGGTTTTTTTTTTTGCCAATCTGACAGGCAATTTTAACTTACTTTTTGATTATTACGGAGATTTCTACTAGAGTGTTTTTCTTATTCTCCTTAAATTAAGACCTCACATAATAGGAATACTAAGACTATCATCTATTTTACAAATATTCTTTACTAGTTTGTCTTTAAAATTTTTTTATGTAAGTATTTACTTCTGTCACACATGTTGATCTTTTTCCTTTTCAGTTCCTTGCTTTCTTTGGTTTTGTACTTAAAAGATCCTTCCATACTTCAAATAACAGGATTATTCACTAAAGTCTATTATTTTTTATGGCCTTCAAAAATTATTTAAATCCTAATCCATCTGGAATTTGTTTTGCTATAAGCAATGGAAAGGGACTCACTTTTTCCCCCCAAATAACTAGTTATATCAGTGTTTTATTAAATCAAATAATTTGTTTCCTTACTTATTTGAAACATCTCCTTTGTTACATACTAAATTTCCAGATGTGCCGAACTGATTCTGTTCACTGGTCTGGCTGTTACCATATTATTGATAAAATCAAACTGTTACAAGTATTGTAGCTTTTTATACTCTAACATATGATATAATAAGTTATAAAATTATCATGAAGATTTCTGGGAAACAACAGTATAAACAATATAAAGAAAGTGAAGTTTACAAAATGAAGAGTTAATTATCCCAAAGAGGAAGAAGCTGATTTGAGGGATACACTGGAAATATGGGACCTGATCAGTATTCATCACATAGTCAACTCCAGAGCAAGGACTATCTTCTTTTCTAACTCTAAAATTTTATCCTTCAACAAAAACCCATACTCCTCTCTTTTGCTTCCTCAATAAAATTATTGAGGAAGACAGGTCAAAATACGGTTTAAGTGGGAAATGAATGGTAATATAAATATAATAAAATGATTTTAGTATTCTGAATTTAATAAAAATTTTAGGCAAAAATAGAAAAAAATTAGCATAAAGGTTATTAAATTAGAAAGTTACTTGAAATTTTATAGTTTGGTATAATTTCCTGTCTCTAAAATTATCTTTAAAATACATTCCAAAATCTTTAGACTAATGTATAAAGTAAATAATAATATTCTAAAATAAGAATAATTATATATATCATGAACTTAGAATTTAAAAATGATAAAAATACTGCGTAAAAGTATTTAAAAAGGTACAAAATTGCATGTAAAACTAAACTAACTTTACTGGGAAGAAGAACTGGCGAAGATAAAATTCACTAGTGGTATTTATTTCCTTGAAAATTTGCAATTAAAACATCTTGCGGCTTCCCTGGTGGTCCAGGTGGCTAAGATGCCACATTCCCAAAACAAAGGGCCTGGGTTCAATCCCTGGTCAGGTAACTAGATCCCCCATGCTGCAATTACGACCCAGGGCAGCCAAATGAATATTTTAAAAAAATCCTAAATATTGGGCTTAATAATGATAGGTTTCTGACAGAAATACGATGTGATATATTACACCACTGCATTTAGTTTTCATTCGTATATGTGACATTGTACTTTATTCTACAAAAGATTTATCATCAAATAATTATAACTTTAGAAGTTCAAAGAAAAAATATCAATCACCTATGCCAACATGTGCTTCTTGTATCATGCTTACATCGTTAGCACCATCGCCAATAGCCAATGTTATTGGCTTCTCAGGTGAGATTTTTATCAGTCTTATTACCTGAAAGACATACAACTCATTAATTATAATAAAATTTCAATTTTCTTGTATTTATATAAAATTACTTATCTGAAATGATCTGCTTTAAGAACAATAAAAAATTAGTTTTACATTGGACAGTAATATGCACTGGGGTTCACTGTTTGAGGAATGTCTCCATTAAGACGTTAGGAATGTCTTTCAGAAATGACAACAAAACAGATTGTGGTCTTTAGATTTTATGATGGGATGTAAGAATCTGTTAAACACAGCTTAAATTTATAAAAAGCTTAATAATTGTGTAAAAAATTAACTACAATTAATTGAACTTTGTCAGGCAATTTTTTTCTCTCAAGAAATTATTTTCATTTGATACAGAGGAAAGATATTTATTTTCTCTTGTAATAAAGTTTCTTAAAAATTTAAAAAGCCATCAAAATTAAATTCAATGAAATCTAAAGAAAGGTTTCTTTGGAATACTTGAATGTACTTTTCTAAAGGATTTAGGCATTAGGTCTGTTTGGTCTCCAGTTTAATGTCCACAGACTGGGGTATAAGGGTTATAATAATAAAACAGGCACTGTAATAAAACCCCATGAAGCCAAAAAAAAGAAAAAAAAAAACACACCTGGATGTACAGTTTATTAGCTCTACATGTGAAATAATATGTTTAGATGTATATTTCAAAGCATATACTTGTGACGGTTTCAGTTACAAAAAATATTTGTATAGGTTTTCACTTGAATCATAGCTGAACATTAAATATTTCCTAACTACAGACCACGCAGAACCACATCGGCTGCAACGGACCGTGCGGCCGAGAGGAGCTACCCCACGCCCAAAGTCAGGGGCAGCGGTTGAGAGGAGCTACCCCACATCCCAGGTCAGGGTCGGCGGCCGAGAGGAGCAACCCCACGTCCAAGGAGCAGTGGCTGCATGGATGCTGGAGGGCTGAGAGGAGCTACTCCATGTTCAAGGTCAGGAGGGGCGACTTCATCCAAGGTAAGGAGCAGTGGCTGCGCTTTGCTAGAGCAGCCGTGAAGAGATACCCCGCATCCAAAGTAACAGAAACCCCAAGTAAGATGGTAGGTGTTAAGAGAGGGCATCAGAGGGCAGACACACTGAAACCATAATCACAGAAAACTAGCCAATCTGATCACAGGGACCACCAGCTCAATGAAACTAAGACATGCTGTATGGGGCTACCCAAGACGGATGGCTCATAGTGGAGAGGTCTGACAGAATTGGTCCACTGGAGAAGGGAATGGCAAACCACTTCAGTATTCTTGCCTTGAGAACCCCATGAACAGTATGAAAAGGCAAAATGATAGGATACTCAAAGAGGAACTCCCCAGGTCAGTAGGTACCCAATATGCTACTGGAGATCAGTGGAGAAACAACTCCAGAAAGAATGAAGGGATGGAGCCAAAGCAAAAACAATACCCAGCTGTGGATGTGACTGGTGATAGAAGCAAGGTCCAATGCTGTAAAGAGCAATATTGCATAGGAACCTGGAATGTCAGGTCCATGAATCAAGGCAAATTGGAAGTGGCCAAACAGGAGATGGCAAGAGTGAATGTCGACATTCTAGGAATCAACGAACTGAAATGGACTAGAATGGGTGAATTTAACTCAGATGACCATTATATCTACTACTATGGGAAGGAATCCCTTAGAAGAAATGGAGTAGCCATCATGGTCAACTAGAGTCCGAAATGCAGTACTTGGATGCAATCTCAAAAACGACAGAATGATCTCTGTCCGTTTCCAAGGCAAACCATTCAATATCATGGTAATCCAAGCCTATGCCCCAACCAGTAATGTTGAAGTAGCTGAAGTTGAACGGTTCTATGAAGACCTATAAGAACTTTTAGAACTAACACCCAAAGAAGATGTCCTTTTCATTATAGGGGACTGGAATGCAAAAGTAGGAAGTCAAGAAACACCTGGAGTAACAGGCAAATTTGGCCTTGGAATACGGAATGAAGCAGGGCAAAGGCTAATAAGAGTTTTGCCAAGAGAACGCACTGGTCATAGCAAACACCCTCTTCCAACAACACAAGAGAAGACTCTACACATAGACATCACCAGATGGCCAACAATGAAATCAGATTGATTATATTCTTTCAAGCCAAAGATGGAGAAGCTCTATACAGTCAGCAAAAACAAGACTGGGAGCTGACTGTGGCTCAGATGATGCACTCCTTATTGGCAAAGTCAGACTTAAATTGAAGAAAGTAGTGAAAACCACTAGACCATTCAGGTATGACCTAAATCAAATCCCTTATGATTATACAGTGGAAGTGAGAAGTAGATTTAAGGGACTAGATCTGATAGACAGAGTGTCTGATGAACTATGGACGGAGGTTCGTGACACTGTACAGGAGAAAGGGATCACGACCATCTCCATGGAAAAGAAATGCAAAACAGGAAAATGGCTGTCTGAGGAGGCCTTACAAATAGCTGTGAAAAGAACAGAAGTGAAAAGCAAAGGAGAAAAGGAAAGATATAAGCATCTGAATGCAGAGTTCCAAAGAATAGCAAGGAGATAAGAAAGCCTTCCTCAGCAATCAATGCAAAGAAATAGAGGAAAACAACAGAATGGGAAAAACTAGAGCTCTCTTCAAGAAAGTTAGCGATACCAAGGGAACATTTCATGCAAAGATGGGCTCGATAAAGGACAGAAATGGTATGGACCTAACAGAAGCAGAAGATATTAAGAAGAGGTGGCAAGAATACACTGAAGAACTGTACTAAAAAGATCTTTACGACCCAGATAATCACGATGGTGTGATTATTCACCTAGAGCCAGACATCCTGGAATGTGAAGTCAAGTGTGCCTTAGAAAGCATCACTACGAACAAAGCTAGTGGAGGTGATGAAATTCCAGTTGAGCTATTTCAAATCCTGAAAGATGATGCTGTGAAAGTGCTGCACTCAACATGCCAGCAAATTTGGAAAACTCAGCAGTGGCCACAGGACTGGAAAAGGTCAGTTTTCATTCCAATCCCAAAGAAAGGCAATGCCAAAGAATGCTCAAACTACCACACAATTGCACTCATCTCACACGCTAGTAAAGTGATGCTCAAAATTCTCCAAGCCAGGCTTCAGCAATATGTGAACCGTGAACTTTCAGATGTTCAAGCTGGTTTTAGAAAAGGCAGAGGAACCAGAGATCAAACTGCCAACATCTGCTGGATCATCGAAAAAGCAAGAGTTCCAGAGAAACATCTATTTCTGCTTTATTGACTATGCCAAAGCCTTTGACTGTGTGGATCACAATAAACTGTGGAAAATTCACAGTTTTACCAGACCACCTGACCTGCCTCTTGAGAAACCTACATGCAAGTCAGGAAGCAACAGTTAGAACTGGACATGGAACAACAGACTGGTTCCAAATAGGAAAAGGAGTACGTCAAGGCTGTGTATTGTCACCCTGCTTATTTAATTTATATGCAGAGTACATCATGAGAAACGCTGGACTGGAAGAAGCACAAGCTGGAATCAAGATTGCCGGGAGAAATATCAATAACCTCAGATATGCAGATGACACCACCCTTATGGCAGAAAGTGAAGAGGAACTAAAAAGCCTCTTGATAAAAGTGAAAGAGGAGAGTAAAAAGTTGGCTTAAAGCTCAACATTCAGAAAACTAAGATCATAGCATCTGGTCCCATCATTTCATGGCAAATAGATGGGGAAACAGTGGAAACAGTGTCTGACTTTGTTTTTTGGGGCTCCAAAGTCACTGCAGATGATGACTGCAGCCATGAAATTAAAAGACGCTTACTCCTTGGAAGGAAAGTTATGACCAACCTAGATAGCATATTAAAAAGCAGAGATATTACTTTGCCAACAAAGGTCCATCTAGTCAAGGCTGTGGTTTTTCCAGTGGTCATGTATGGAGGTGAGAGATGGACTGTGAAGAAAGCTGAGCACTGAAGAACTGATGATTTTGAACTGTGGTGCTGGAGAAGACTCTTGAGAGTCCCTTGGACTGCAAGGAGATCTAACCAGTCCATCCCAAACGAGACCAGTCCTGGGTGTTCATTGGAAGGACTGATGCTGAGGCTGAAACTCCAATCCTTTGGCCACTTCATGCGAAGAGTTGACTCATTGGAAAAGACTCTGATTATGAGAGGGATTGAGGGCAGGAGGAGAAGGGGATGACAGAGGATGAGATGGCTGGATGGCATCACCAACTTGATGCACATGAGTTTGGGTGAACTCCAGGGGTTGGTGATGGACAGGGAGGCCTGGCGTGCTGCAATTCATGGGGTCGCAAAGAGTCGGACACAACTGAGCGACTGAACTGAACTGAACTACAGCTACATATCACAATTAATTGGCTTTTTAACTCCTTATTAAAGTTCTACTTAGCACTTAACATTCATTTTTAACAAAGAGAATTATCAATTCATGAGAATGCAAGAATAAGCAAAGATCAACAGAATGACCTAGAGGTGCAGATGAACTGAAGTCTTATAGGCTCCTTCACCAGTTAAGTAACGAACTCATGAGACTTGTTATTGTAGTTCAAATTTGTGTCTCAGGAATATCACAAACTGCTCTCTATCACATGGTCATTTCTAGGTTACAATGATCTATTTCTATGTTATTATGAATAACTGAAACTTCAATATTTACTGTGAAATTTCCAAAGGCCTAATGTATATGGTTAAAATTCATATTACGAGAAGTAACTGACTCCTGGTTAAGATTCATAGACCGTATATCACCAAATGGAACTATGTGAGGCATTAATGTTGAAGAATACTTTTAAATCAAAGTATCTCAATGGGACTTGTTATGAAATAAACGTACCTTTGCTTTCTGTAGCGGTGCCATACGACAGCACATTACAGCTGAACAATGTCTACAAACGTCCATAAATAGCTTTTCATGCTCCCTGAGTGCAAGAGACAGACTGGTCCCGTCTACCACCAGACCATGCTGAATGACATGATCCTCTCTAATCCTAAAAAAAAGAAAATGATGATATCCTCTGTAAGACATGTATAAAGCCATAGTATTTACATTTATTTAGTAAACAAAATATTCTTACTGAAAATTGGATAATTCACCCATAGACTTCACCGTTACAAAACTGACATGTCAGGGAATAGAGTTCTACCATTTGAAAGTTAAGATTAAGTAGAACTGAGAGTGATTGATATGAAGAGTAAAATAGATGATATTCAATTTTACAATGAATTGATATATATGAACTCCAGGAGTTGGTGATGGACAGGGAGGCCTGGCGTGCTGCGATTCATGGGGTCGCAAAGAGTCAGACACGACTGAGCGACTGATCTGATTTGATACACACACAGAAACTATATTTTTTAAAATGTGAATTGTGACACATAATCTGAGGATATTCTCTCAAACTGTATAAAAAATCTTAGAAAAATAAAAATATAACTAGTTATATATTTAGCAAGTTCTAATTTTAAAAAATTTAATGAAATCAAGAATGTTCAGGAAAATTTACAAGCTAGATTCACTGTATATTTAAGTAGCAAGGCAAGGAATGAAGAAACCATCAATTGTCTCTTGATATTTAACCCTACAATGGAGTGTAATGCCAGGTATTACAATGGTGGAACATGGATAACACCTCTCTTGTGGGCATACATGATACTGAGGACTATTTCAAAACATGGTCTAATTATTGGCAGTTGAGAGGACTATTTGTGACAAGAAAGAGAAAACAAGTATGTTATCATAATCAGTATGTTATCATAATCAGTATGTTATTGCATCAATATGTAAATAAAGTATATTATTGAGCACACTATTTTGTTCAGCTGCTTCACCCCACTCCGCCTTTGGTAAAAAGAACTTCTCAGTGAAAGAAGCAGTGTATAGATTTACATTCTGGAGCAAGCTTATGCAGTTGAAGGCCAGCACTCAGAGTAGCACTGTGTTCAATTCAGCAAAAGGAAAATACTACAGTTCACCACTGGGTTCATAGTATAGCAGGACTGCTACTGAGAAACATCCATACATTTTCATTTTATTTTTTTTTCTCAGTTTTATTGAGATATTATTGACATATATGTAAGTTTAAGGTATACAACATGATCTGATACACATATATACTGCAAAAATGATTACTACAATAGGGTTAATACCTCCATCTTTTCATGTAAAAACTTTTTTTTGGTCTGTAGTGATAAGATTTGAGAGCTACTCTCTTTACAATTTTCAAATATATAATATAGTACTGTTAATTACAGCCACCATACTGTATATTAGATCCCCAGAACTTATTCATCTTATATATAAGCTGGAAGTTTGTACCTCAGATTATCACCTCCCCATCTCCCCCACAGCCCAGCTCCTGGCAATCACCATTCTATCATTGTTTTTTTTAGATTTCACATATAAGTATGTGTTTCTCTCTGTCTGACTTATTTTACTCAGCATAATGTTGTCAAGATTCATCCATGTTATCACAAAAAGCAAGATTTCTTTCTTTTTTATGGGTGAATAATATTCCTTCATGTGTGGAAGGAACATCACATTTTCACTGTCCATACACACATTAATGGATATTTAGGTTGTTGCCATTCTTGGCTATGGTGAATAATGTTGCAGTGAACACAAGTGTGGATCTCTCTGAGACAGTGACTTCATTTCCTTTGTATAAATACTCAGGAGTGGAACTGCTGTATTACATGGTAGTTCTATTTAAAATTTTTTCCATACCATTTTCCATAGCAGCTATTCCCTCAATTTTTAAATGATAAGCAAGAAGACTATTAAATGAGCGACAAGTTATGAAAACTAAACATACTGATGATTTTCAGTCTCCTAATACTTAAATTTTTTCTGTAAGTTAAAATGATGTCTTCATAATATGCCTAGTAACTAGTGTTGCACTGTATAGTAAGTGGAAAGCAATGAACATTTTACAATATAAACTTAAAAAAATGTATACTTCCTTTATCAATTCTCCAATACCTGAAATCAGCATCTAAAATGACTATTTTTCCTCTCTGTTGGCTGAACTTACTTGGCAACCCCTGCTATCTACAGACATTCAGTGTAAGCACCGCCTGAGCACATGGTCTCAGAAGCAGCAGTAGCCAAGAGTAGGACAGATCAGATCAGTTTTCCTTGGGAACATTCCCAAGGCACACTAAGTTAGGTTTTTCTCTGGACAGGGTTCATAAACCAGCATACACAATCCATGGTGTAACATTTATGCAATACGGAAAAGCACCTCATAGTTCTGGCACACAGTAAGGTAGCATCTGCTTACTTCTGTAGCCTCATGTTTCAATATTTCCCACATCCACTCCCATCTATTCCATTCCCTGGCCATAGTTAGCTACAATTGATAGAATCAATTGCCTGAATGAGCCTCTCAGCTCTGGGAATTTGCATACATGGGCCACTTTGCTTCTTGGTGTTATTTTCTGACAAGTTTACATCTCAAAACAGGAGACAACACAGTCATGAGTTCCAATGTACAGAGCTGTTTCAAGGATAAACTTGGGCTAAGTTTCCCTCTTTGGTCCACAGACAGTTCTCTGTTCTTGCCTTTGTTACAATTCAGTTGTGATGGTTGTGACAATATATTTACTTCTTTTTTTCTGACACATTGTAAGTATTCTGGGAATAAACAACACACCTTATATGACTGTCCCAAATGCCTACATAGGAGACAATCAATGTGTTTTTGAAGGATTAGATACATACACTAAAGCTTTCAAAGGTATGGAATTCTTTTGCTATATCTAAGATTTTTAGAACAGATACTTCCTGAAAGTCTGTAAAATCAAAATCCTATTGACTTATATGGTTAACTCAGAAAACATATTTCAGGAATTCCCCGGTGGTCCAGTGGTTAGGACTCTGTGCTCTCACTGCAGAGATCTGGGTTCAATCTCTGGTTGGGGAACTAATATCCCACAAGCTTTGAGACTCAGCAAAAGAAAAAAAGAAAAGGAAGAAAATATATTCCACTAAAATGGTATCTCTGAAACATACATTTCACGTACCAAGCCTAAAATTAATTTTAAGGTATAATATTCACTTTATAATACAAAATATAATACACTTTTGTACAAAAAGGGAAATGAACAATACCCATGATCTTAACAGACTCACCAGCACATATATAGAAGACTTAAAAATATTTGAAAATACAAATAACAATTATCTTCAGATGGCTGTATTATATTACTAATCATCATATCTTATTTTCAGTGCTTTTAAAATGAGTATTTATTACTTTTATAATCAGGAGTAATATTTAAGAAGCAAATGATTCTGAACAATTAGTTTGTATATTTTAGGGAGTTCTGAACATCATGCCCTTAAATGTTTAAGTAGCCACAATAGTGTTGGCATTGCTTCAAAACCAGTGTCATTAACCTAAATCAACCACCTTTTTGAGCTCAAGCAAAGACCTTTCTGAAAGTTGTACTGTCTCTTTAAAACGAATTGCCAGTCCAGGTTCGATGCACGATACTGTATGCTTGGGGCTGGTGCACTGGGATGACCCAGAGGGATGGTACGGGGAGGGAGGAGGGAGGGGGTTCAGGATGGGGAACACGTATATACCTATGGTGGATTCATGTTGATGTATGGCAAAACCAATACAATATTGTAAAGTAATTAACCTCCAATTAAAATAAATAAATTTATATTAAAAAAATAAAACATTCCTTAAATAAGCTTTTCTCTGATAAAATCCAAAATTTAGTATCACATCAATCCCTGCATAACAAACATAAATAAAGCACTGAATGTACAGTGACAACTGTGGCCATTATCTTTTCATATTTGTTTTTCTGCATTAATATCACAAGACTGCAAAGACAAATACCAGTAGGACATCTCAGATACCTACATACAAGTAACCCTCATGCTTACACTGAAGCACTCCTATTTAAGGTAAAAAGAAAAAAAACAAAACAAACTGGGGATCCCCTGGTGGCTTAGTGGTGAAGAATCTGCCTGCCAATGGAGGAGACACGGTGGGGGCGGGGGTGGGGGAGAGGTTGATCAATGATCTGGGAAGATTCCACAGGCTGCAGGGCAACTAAGCCTGTGCACCACAACTACTGAGCCTGTGCTCTGAAGTCCAGGAGCCACAACTACTGAAGCTCACATGCCCTTGAGCCCATGCTCTGAAGCAAAGAAGCCACTGCAATGAGAAGCCTACTCACTGCTAGAGAAAAGCCTGCACAGCAATAAAGACATGCAGCATGGCCATAAATAAATAAAATTTAAAGAAATTGTGTTAAATGAGGGCTCCTAAAAAAAGTTCTACCTAAAGCAGGAGATATAGAGAAAAACAGAACAAATTAAGAGCATATATACTCATGAAAGTATCTTTGAACAGTAAAATGCATGTGCATTCCCCAGTCTGGTCATGTGAACTGTATCACTGGTTGGTAAATGTTTTCTATACAGCACCAGAAGTAAATATTTCAATTTTAAGCTTTGCAGGCCATGAGACTAAATTGAAGATATCATATAGGTTCTTACATTACCAAAGAAGAAACAAATTTTGATAAAAATTTTAAGTAAAAAAATCTAATAATAATCATTAAATATAATTTTAAAAATAATAGAACAGAAATCTTTTTCTTGTTAGGGGAAGAACATTTTAATTGGGGTTCAAAGTTCATGTCCTCTATCAAAGTCAGCTGGCACATGTCCATCTGTTAATGCTGATCTGTAATGAGATTTTACATTACAAAAGAACCATCGGTAATGAGATTTTTAGTTCATATTTGATTATATCTGAAACAGGCAGTATATTAAACCATATCGTCACTGAATAATAAACATAATGTGTTGCCATCTAACTTGATAATAAAATAATCAACACTCTACTGTGCTTTAAGAGTATGATATTAAAAGTCCATTTTTCTTTTTATGTTGGACATGACAGTTAAATACTGACAATAAAAATATACCAAACTGCCATACAGCAGTGTGGCACAGAAAACAATGAGCTATAACTGTGTCACTGTGATTTGCAGTGTATCAAACAGCAATGAGAAATGATAAAAGTGCTCTGTCCCAATTACTCAATTGTGCTGTTGGAGCACAAAAGCCTTTGCTGATGTGTAAATGAACCAATGTGGCTCTGTTCCAATAAAATTTAAGTACATTAAATTTTTAATTTCATGTAATTTTCACACTATGAAATATTACTCTTCTTTGACTTCTTTTTCATCCATTAAAAAATGTGACTACCCATTTACCTTCAGTCATCATGTTCTGAGATTGCACCACCCCAATAAAGGAAAAGAATCCACCTGCCAATGCAGGAGACACAGGAGACCCAGGTTCCATCCTTGGATCAGGAAGATCCCCTGGAGGAGGAAATGGCAACCCACTCCAGTATTCTTGCTTGGGAAATCCCAAGGACAGAGGAGCCTGGCGGGCTACAGTCCAGGGGGCTGCAAAGAGTTGGACACAACTGAGCACACAGGCATGCAATAAAGAATTAACAATAAGGAAAAAAAATGTGAAAGTTATTTTGAGCACATGGGCTGTAAAAAAGGGCAGTGGGCCATATTTGGGTCCATCGGGCAATAGCTTCCTGACCCCTGAACTCCATGATGCAGGTAACTATATTCTTACCTTCTGGCAAGCTGCCCCAATTTTTCAGCACATTCACTGTCTGATTTCTGGTTTAAAAGTTCAAGGATGTTCATGGTTCTGTGAAAATGTCCACATGACAAACTCACACTAACAGCTGTTTCATGTTTATCTCCAGTAAGTACCCATACTTTGATACCAGCCATTCTCAATGCTTCAATAGTTTCTCGAACTTTATCTTGTAGTCTGAAAACAAAAGAAACACAGAGAATACTTTTTTGACCAAATTTTAAGTGTAAACCACATAGTACAAGTAGGGTAATTCTGAACTCCTTAACCTAGGAATGCTACAGTATAGTAAAACAACCGACTTTTTTTCCCACTAGGGAAAAAACAAGAATAACCCAGATCAGTGATCACCTGGCTAATACAAAATCTACAACTCTATGCTGACACATGTGTCACAACGGGCATTCCAGAGTTGTGGGGCATTTGAGGTGACAGATACGAATCGCCTGGGTCAATACTGCCTTGATGAGAACATGTATGCATTCTTACAATTGTTAAGTTTCCTTCCTCTTCATTTTGGTGACAGATACTACTACTGTAAACGTATTTGGTTTTTTGAAGCTCACAGGGTATTAATATGCTGGAGCACTATGTAAGCTTAAATATAAAACCTACAACTTTGTATTTTAAAACTGTACTTTGAAGTTGATTTTTATAAAACCAACTAACTATACAGTCTTCACAAACTTATTTCTTAAAAGTCTTAAATTTCAAATTAGGAGATTTTCTTTTTGATAAGAAAATCTCTTAAATCAGTAGTTCAAAAATCAGACTGCAGACAATAAAGGTCTACATAACCTCAGAGAATCTCAGAAATCTCACAAGGACCACTGAAAAGTAAATGAAACACTAGATCTTAAAAAAAATGCAAACACCTTAGATCTAGGTCGTAGGAAAAAACCTAACAATATACTTAATTTGTAGAATTCAATAATTCAAGAAAGTGAAACATACATGGAGAGAGAGGCTAGGGAACAAAGGCAATGAATAAACAGACGGCATGGAATTCACAGGCTAACAGAGTGGAAAGTCTTCAAATAAGTAACTGTAATATACTGTCACAAGGACAACAGCAGAAACTACCTACAAAACATGAAGGCTTCCCAAAGAAGAGAATTTTTAATAGTATTAGGACTCAGGAAAGATCTTCCTAGAGTGCGGGTAATATATGAACTATAATTTATGAATGGGTATTCATAGATGGATAAGAGAAAAATGATCCAGGCAGAAGGCACAGCTTTACAAAGTGTAAAAGGCAAAAACAGAACAGTTTTAGTTAAAACAGTCTTCACTGTTGTTCAGAAAACAAGACAGTTTGGTACTGCTGAAATGTAAAGCAGAAGGTGGCAATGGCAGGAGGCGAGGCTGGAGAATTAAGCAAGAGCTTAAAATCTTTGAATGGCACACGGAGTAGTTGTCTAAAAACTCAAAACTATACATGGCTGGATTCTATCAAGTATTTCAGATAGCTGACTAGGACAAAAATTATATGTATGGACTGGGAAAAATTAAAGCTTTAACTTTTTATTTTAAATACATTAAGTCACTATAAAATGTTAAAAGTGGAGTTTGTCATGTATTACAAATATTTGGTTAGAAAAATTCTTATGAGAAAAATGACATTGACTATTTATCTGATACTTACTTGTCTTCTACTGCTGTAGCTCCCAGTAATATCAGGTCTTTCTCTATGAACTGGAAGACACCTGCCAATTTCTCTTCCCGTTGCTGCAAGGCAGTCCTGGCTTCAAATAAACGTCTATTTATTTCCTCATACTCTTTAGATGTAAATTGTCTATAGGCCATACAAAGAGTTCTTAGCCCTTTCTAAAAGAGAAAAATTAAAGACAAAATTGAACGAAAATAACTAATGGGGAATCAAAAAGTTATTGAAATAAACTGAGGATACCATTACCAAAAATTAACTAACAAATTTAAAAATTATCATCATCTAGTGACAGGAAACTGTTACAAAACCACAGTCATCTGAATTGTGGGATACATATTATCATAGCTCTTTCAATTTCTGATGGGTTCTTAAAAAGTTGCTCATAATAATTAAGGTCACTGAATTGTAGAATATTACAGAGCCTAGACATGCTCATAAACATGATCTATCTGTAATTTTAGAACCGTTTTTTACCAGGAAAATAAAAAGTTCTACAAAGGTACCTTCAGGCCAATCAAAAGAGGCAGCACTAGGTTCTACTCTCTTGTTTTAACCACTAAAAATTTACTTTTATCTACTTAAAAAAATTTTTTTAAGCAAAGGGGACTATAATTTTCTGAGGCTTCATGGTATGACAAATTCACAATTCAAATAAAGAAGACTGTAAGGTGGTCATTATCAATCAACCAATACTTTTCTAGAGTCCCAGAATGAATGATTTTTAATTGTATCATTGTATCTTCACTGGTGATTTGGAATTATACAAAACTTAGGAATACATGTTTGATTATCTGATTGTACCAAGGATCAATTTTTCTTATGGTGTTAATATCTGAAAGTTGGTATCTAACTCTGAAAGCTTAGAAAAGTTCTTTTTCTTACATTTTCCTCACAAAAACCCAAAATAAAGATTCTAATAAAAGGACTCAGAAAGGAAAGGTTTTAAAATACTATATGACACTACTTCAGTTCGGTTCAGTCGTTCAGTCGTGTCCGACTTTTGCGACCCCATGAATCGCAGCACGCCAGGCCTCCCTGTCCATCACCAACTCCGGAATTCACTCAGACTCACATCCATTGAGTCAGTGATGCCATCCAGCCATCTCATCCTCTGTCGTCCCCTTCTCCTCCTGCCCCCAATCCCTCCCAGCATCAGAGTCTTTTCCAGTGAGTCAACTCTTCGCACGAGGTGGCCAAAGTAGTGACGTTTCAGCTTTAGCATCATTCCTTCCAAAGACATCCCAGGGCTGATCTCCTTTAGAATGGACTGGTTGGATCTCCTTGCAGTCCAAGGGACTCCCAAGAGTCTTCTCCAACACCACAGTTCAAAAGCATCAATTCTTCAGCGCTCAGCCTTCTTCACAGTCCAACTCTCACATCCGTACATGACTACTGGAAAAACCATAGCCTTGACTAGACGGACCTTTGTTGGCAAAGTAATGTCTCTGCTTTTGAATATGCTATCTAGGTTGGACATAACTTTCCTTCCAAGGAGTAAGCATCTTTGAATTTCATGGCTGCAGTAACCATCTGCAGTGATTTTGAAGCCCAAAAATATAAAGTCTGACACTGTTTCTCCATCTATTGCCCATGAAGTGATGGGACCACATGCCATGATCTTCGTTTTCTGAATGTTGAGCTTTAAGCCAACTTTTTCACTCTCCACTTTCACTTTCATCAAGAGGCTTTTGAGTTCCTCTTTATTTTCTGCCATAAGGGTGGTGTCATCTGCATATGTGAGGTTATTGATATTTCTCCCGGCAATCTTGATTGCAGCTTGTGCTTCTTCCAGTCCAGTGTTTCTCATGATGTACTCTGCATATAAGTTAAACAAGCAGGGTGACAATATACAGCCTTGACGTACTCCTTTTCCTACTTGGAACCAGTCTGTTGTTTCATGTCCAGTTCTAACTGTTGCTTCCTGACCTGCATACAGATTTCTCAAGAGGCAGGTCACTACTTAGTAGATTTCTAAATATTGGCTTTCCTTGATTTACATATGACCTATATTTATAAACACCTGTTTCTCTTAAATAAGTCAAGAGACTATCAGAGTTATAAACAAATGAAATTAATTCATTCCGCAACAAGTATTTGTTGAGTCCCAGCTTAGTGAAAGCATTGTTCTAGATACTAAAATGACAGAAAAGTAGAATATCTTTGTTCTTACAGATGTTACAGTGTGGTAGATGAACTAGACCATAAACAATTAGAAAATAAGTAATGGGAGAGAAGAAACTGTAAAGAGGCAGATGTATAGAGATAAGTATGGAGCAAACATTTACAGAAATGCAGAAATGAGAGATCATGAAGCTCTAAGACTGAGATAGAACTGCTTAATAAGTTTCCTCTTCACATGAACTGTAGCACTTTATTTTTGTAAGATTCTCCTACATTCTTTTATTAAGAGGGACATAAGTCACATACCATAATTCACTTTAAAGAGTACAATTAGCTGGTCCTTAGTGTACTCATGAAGTCATGCAATCATTATGACTATCTGATTTCAGAACATTTTCATCACCTTCAAAAGGAATTCCATACTCATTAGCAGACGCTTCCCTTTTCCCCCTTACTCCAGCTCCCGGCAACTACTAATCTGATTTCTGGCTCTATGAATTGGCATATTCTGGATTTTCATATAAACAGAATATGTGGCCTTTTGTGACTAGCTTCTTTCACTTAACAAAGGAACATCATTTCTTTTAATGGCCAATTAACACTCCATTATACAGATAGGACACTGTTTAATCCATTCATCAGTTGACAGACATTTGGGTTTTTCCATGTTTTTAGCTATTAGGAATAAAGCTGCTACAAACATTTGTGTCCAAGTTTTTGTTAGATGTATATTTTCAATTCTATGGATGTATACCTTGACTCATATAGTAACTCTATATTATTCTGTGTTGCATGAGTAACTGTAAAACTATTTCTAAAGTTGGCCATATCATTTATATTTCCATAGCATGTATGAGGGTTCCAGTTCTACACATTCTTGAATTTTTTTTTATAACCCCCTCCTTTTTTTTGGCTGTGCTGTGTGGGAATCTTAATTCCCTGACCAGGAATAAAAATCTGTGCCCCCTGCAGTGGAAGCAAGAGTCTTAATAACTGGACCACTAGGGAAATCCCTCCTTTTATAATGCAGCAATTTGAGGGGTCCTTAAAGCCATAAGTACTCTGGCTGTAATAGGTTCAAACAGAAGATATATGTTTGCAGGTTAAAAGGTCAGTATTTAACCAAAGAATGAGGAACCAACACATAATGTAACAGAACTACAGAATTACTGTAATTTTTGATAAAATACTAATGCAAATATCTTTCATATATATTTATAATGGTTTTTAAATCAGAGAAATTTCCACTTACCAAAGCAAATTCATCTACATGAATTTTGGTTTTTTCTATTTCTCCACCTATACATTCAGGGAGAATTGATGATTCAGCGCCTTTAACAAATAAAAGCTTCTCACCTAAAAAGAAAAATGAACATTTAAAAAATTGTATTAGATACAATATTCAGTTCAGTTCAGTTCAGTTCAGTCGCTCAGTCATGTCCGACTCTTGCGATCCCATAAATCGCAGCACGCCAGGCCTCCCTGTCCATTACCAACTCCTGGAGTTCACTCAGACTCACGTCGATCGATTCAGTGATGCCATCCAGCCATCTCATCCTCTGTCATCCCCTTCTCCTCCTGCCCCTAATCCCTCCCAGCATCAGAGTCTTTTCCAATGAGTCAACTCTTCACATGAGGTGGAGTTTCAGCTTCAGCATCATTCCTTCCAAGAACACCCAGGACTGATCTCCTTTAGAATGGACTGGTTGGATCTCCTTGCAGTCCAAGGGACTCCCAAGAGTCTTCTCCAACACCACAGTTCAAAAGCATCAATTCTTCAGCGCTCAGCCTTCTTCACAGTCCAACTCTCACATCCATACATGACCACTGGAAAAACCATAGCCTTGACGAGATGGACCTTTGTTGGCAAAGTAATGTCTCTGCTTTTGAATATGCTATCTAGGTTGGTCATAACTTTCCTTCCAAGGAGTAAGCATCTTTGAATTTCATGGCTGCAGTAACCATCTGCAGTGATTTTGGAGCCCAGAAAAATAAAGTCTGACATTGCTTCCACTGAAGTGATGGGACCACATGCCATGATCTTCGTTTTCTGAACGTTGAGCTTTAATCCAACTTTTTCACTCTCCACTTTCACTTTCATCAAGAGGCTTTTTAGATCCTCTTCACTTTCTGCCATAAGGGTGGTGTCATCTCCATATCTGAGGTTATTGATATTTCTCCTGGCAATCTTGATTCCAGCTTGTGCTTCTTCCAGTCCAGCGTTTCTCATGATGTACTCAGCATATAAGTTAAATAAACAGGGTGACAATATACAGCCTTGACGTACTCCTTTTCCTATTTGGAACCAGTTTGTTGTTCCATGTCCAGTTCTAACTGTTGCTTCCTAACCTGCATACAGGTTTCTCAAGAGGCAGGTCAGGTGGTCTGGTATTCCCACCTCTTTCAGAATTTTCCACAGTTTATTGTGATCCACACAGTCAAAGGCTTTGGCATAGTCAATAAAGCAGAAATAGATGTTTTTCTGGAACTCTCTTGCTTTTTCCACGATCCAGCGGATGTTGGCAATTTGATCTCTGGTTCCTCTGCCTTTTCTAAAACCAGCTTGAACATCAGGAAGTTCACGGTTCACGTATTGCTGAAGTCTGGCTTGGAGAATTTTGAGCATTACTTTACTAGTGTGTGAGATGAGTGCAACTGTGCGGTAGTTTGAGCATTCTTTGGCATTGCCTTTCTTTGGGATTGGAATGAAAACTGACCTTTTCCAGTCCTGTGGCCACTGACGAGTCTTCCAAATTTGCTGGCATATTGAGTGCAGCACTTTCACAGCATCATCTTTCAGGATTTGAAATAGCTCAACTGGAATTTCATCACCTCCACTAGCTTTGTTCGTAGTGATGCTTTCTAAGGCCCACTTGACTTCACATTCCAGGGTGTCTGGCTCTAGGTGAATGATCACACCATTGTGATTATCTGGGTCGTGAAGATCTTTTTGGACAGTTCTTCTGTGTATTCTTGCCACCTCTTCTTAATATCTTCTGCTTCTGTTAGGTCCATACCATTTCTGTCCTTTATCGAGCCCATCTTTGCATGAAATGTTCCCTTAGTATCTCTGATTTTCGTGAAGAGATCCCTAGTCTTTCCCATTCTGTTGTTTTCCTCTATTTCTTTGCACTGATCGCTGAAGAAGGCTTTCTTATCTCTTCTTGCTATTCTTTGGAACTCTGCATTCAGATGCTTATATCTTTCCTTTTGTCCTTTGCTTTTCGCTTCTCTTCTTTTCACAGCTATTTGTAAGGCCTCCTCAGACAGCCATTTTGCTTTTTTGCATTTCTTTTCCATGGGGATGGTCTTGATCCCTGTCTCCTGTACAATGTCATGAACCTCCGTCCATAGTTCATCAGGCACTCTATCTATCAGATCTAGGCCCTTAAATCTATTTCTCACTTCCACTGTATAATCATAAGGGATTTGATGGTCTAGTGGTTTTCACTACTTTCTTCAATTTCAGTCTGAATTTGGTAATAAGGAGTTCACGATCTGAGCCACAGTCAGCTCCTGGTCTTGTTTTTGTTGACTGTATAGAGCTTCTCCATCTGTGTCTTGAAAGAGTATAATCAATCTGATTTCAGTGTTGACCATCTGGTGATGTCCATGTGTAGAGTCTTCTCTTGTGCTGTTGGAAGAGGGTGTTTGCTATGACCAGTGCATTTTCTTAGCAAAACTCTATTAGTCTTTGCCCGGCTTCATTCCCTATTCTAAGGCCAAATTTGCCTGTTACTCCAGGTGTTTCTTGACTTCTTACTTTTGCATTCCAGTCCCCTATAATGAAAAGAACATCTTTTTTGGGTGTTAGTTCTAAAAGGTCTTGTAGGTCTTCATAGAACCGTTCAACTTCAGTTTCTTCAGCGTTACTGGTTGGGGCATAGACTTGGGTTACTGTGATATTGAATGGTTTGCCTTGGAAACGAACAGAGATCATTCTGTCGTTTTTGAGATTGCATCCAAGTACTGCATTTTGGACTCTTTTGTTGACCATGATGGCTACTCCATTTCTTCTGAGGGGATTCCTGTCCGCAGTAGTAGATATAATGGTCATCTGAGTTAAATTCACCCATTCCAGTCCATTTCAGTTCGTTGATTCCTAGAATGTCAACATTCACTCTTGCCATCTCCTGTTTGACCACTTCCAATTTGCCTTGATTCATGGACCTGACATTCCAGGTTCCTATGCAATATTGCTCTTTACAGCATTGGACCTTGCTTCTATCACCAGTCACATCCACAACTGGATATTGGTTTTTGCTTTGGCTCCATCGCTTTATTCTTTCCGGAGTTATTTCTCCAGTGATCTCCAGTAGCATACTGGGCACCTACTGACCTGGGGAGTTTCTCTTTCAGTATCCTATCATTTTGCCTTTTCATACTGTTCATGGGGTCCACTGGAGAAGGGAATGGCAAACCACTTCAAATACAATATTAAATAAGTACAAATTCATAAAAGTTTAGATTTGTTACCTGAAGGTGCTTGAACAATTACACTCATTCTTCTACGATCTGGATCAAATTCCAAAATATGAAGCAGCTTGTATCTAAGTGAAAAAAAATAAGAAAGACAAAATCTTTACTTTTTTGAATAATATTAAGTGACTATTAGTCTAATCAAGGCTATGGTTTTTCCAGTGGTCATGTATGGATGTGAGAGTTGGACTGTGAAGAAAGCTGAGCGCTGAAGAATTGATGCTTTTGAACTGTGGTGTTGGAGAAGACTCTTGAGAGGCCCTTGGACTGCAAGGAGATCCAACCAGTCCATTCAAAGGAGATCAGCCCTGGGATTTCTTTGGAAGGAGTGATGCTAAAGCTGAAACTCCAGTACTTTGGCCACCTCATGTGAAGAGTTGACTCATTGGAAAAACTCTGATGCTGGGAGGGATTGGGGGCAGGAGGAGAAGGGGACAACTGAGGATGAGATGGCTGGATGGCATCACTGACTCAATGGACGTGAGTGTGAGTGAACTCCGGGAGATGGTGACAGATAGGGAGGCCTGGCGGGCTGCCATTCACGGGGTCGCAAAGAGTCGGACATGACTGCGCGACTGAACTGAAGTGACTATTTGGAAAGAACCCCCATAAGAGATAAAATGGTTAATTCAGAACAAGAAATTAATCTCAACTATATTTTTTAAGATGATGGATCATGAGTCAATTAACAATACAAGATAGAAAAAGAAGGAACAGACTTTTATTAAGTATTGGATTGGAGAAAAAGTTCATTCAGGTTTTGCCAAAAGATCTCATGGGAAAACCTGAATGACCATTTTGGTCAGTCTAATACTTAACGGAATGCCACATACTTTACATACCTTCTATCATTTAACACCCATGAAAACCAAAGGATGTAGGTCTTATCTCACTCTCACTTTACAGATGAAGACTATTATACTCAGAAAGGCATATTCATTTGCCTAAGCCAAATAAGCATATGAGTGGCAGAGCAAGGATTGGAATGCATATCTGCCCAGCTTCATGTTTCCTCACTAAAAAGGGTGACTGATTCTAAACCCTTTTTTCTGACCAAACACATCTGAGAAATATAAGCCCTCACATTAGTAACAGAGGCTCATTATAGCAGTGATTCTAAACCCAGGACAGGACAGCTGCGGGGTGGGGTGGGGGGTGGGGGGTGGAGACGGGGAAGATCTCTCTAGGGAGCTGCAGAAGAATTTGGTGTCTGATGGTCAAGTGTGGAAGTTGATAAAATGAGCTAGACAGGGTCCCAGATAGAAGTGGTCAAAGACTGGGCACTATTTAGTTCAGAAAAGCATAGTTTGGACAAGCAGGGCTGGAGCTGAGATGTGATCAGAACTGATAAAAACCACAAAAGATATATGAATATGATAAGAATGGACTACTTTATCCAACAGTAGAAGTATTGGAAATGATACAACAGTTCCTTAATGTTTGAAAGATAAAAATCATTGGAAAGATAAAGAAATTTTTGTTTAGTGAGTAGAAACATAAAACTCATTACCTTTACATGTAAAAATAAACACATAAGTAAATTCAAGAACCGTTAAGCTAAAGTACAGATGAAAGATTCAGACCATTATATTATTATTGTGATGAGATACTATGTAATACTGACATCATTCTAGAGCAGGCCTTGGTAAACTTTTAAGGTGCCAGATAGCAAATACTTTAGGCTTTGAACATCATATATGATCTCTGTTGCATTTTTGTTTCTGAAAACATTTTAAAAATGTAATTTAGTCTACAGGCTATACAAAAACAAGCCGTAGGCCAGATCTAGCTTCTGGGTCACTTTACCGATTCCTGTTCTATAGTATTCAATACATAGAAAATTACATATAGAAAAAAATTACCGTTCCAGTTTTCCAAGAGTTTTAACTTCCATAATTTCTCCAGAATTACCAACAAATACGATGCCAAATCTAGGAAATAAAAGAAGAAAGAAATATAAGATATAAAGGATGAGAGGTGGACCATAAAGAAGGCAGGCACAGTGCCAAAGAATTGATGCTTTCAAACTGGTGCTAGAGAAGACTCTTCCACAGTCCCTTGGACAGCAAGGAGATCAAACCAGTCAGTCCTAAAGCAAATCAACCTTAAATACTCATTCGAAGGACTGATGCTGAAGCTGAAGCTCCAGTAATTTGGCTGCCTGATGCAAACAGCTACTCACTGGAAAAGGCCCTGATGCTGGGAAAGATTGAAGGCAGAAGAAGAGGGCAACAGAGTATGAGATGGTTGGATGGCATCACTGAGTCAGTGGACATAAACTTGGGCAAACTCTAGGAGATGGTGAGAGACAGAAGACCTGGCATGCTGCAGTCCATGGGGTTGCAAAGAGTTGGACATGACTGGGCAACTGAACAACATTTCATATTTTACGATATGACTTGAGTAAAAACATTTAAAATATAAGTTTAAGATGTATTAAAGTATTTCCTTTGAGAATATATAGCATTATTTTTAAGAACTTAAAGGATTAGAGTTGGTACAAAACAATACACACACAAGTATTTCTCACAACATATTTCATAGCAATCAGACAGTAGCTAGTGGTGCCTGGACCTACTACAACACTACTTCTGCTGTCAGAGTAAAACTTGCCATCAGAAGACTGAAGCAATGAAAGGACCAGTAGAAGTGCCATTATTTGATAACACTGCTAGCCTATAATAAATGTGTTAAAATTTATGTAACAAAATTACTTTGGCTTGTTGTTAACTTTGGGTATGGGTATTCCGCGATGGCTCAGCAGGTAAAGAATCTGCCTGCCAATGCAGGAGATGCAGGTTCGGTCCCTGGGTTGGGAAGATCCCTCGGAGGAGGAAATGGCAAACTACTCCAGTATTCTTTCCTGGGAAATCCCACAGACAGAGGAATCTGGCAGGCTACAGTCTGTAGGGTCACAAAGTCAGACAGGACTGAGCACACATGCAGAATGCAGTAGACTTTTAAAGAGATCTCTTCAAAATACGACTTAATGCAAGCTTGACAACAAAATTAATGACATTTCACATTCTTATGTAGAATATTTTTATGTGCTTTTTTGTCTGAGAATTTAAAAGTATTTTCTTGTATTTTCACACTTTTATTTAAAAGGTATTTTTCTGAAGATTTGAAAATTATACTTAAACTACCTTGCAGCAGCTTCCACGAGAGCCTTTTCATCTGGTGAAGATGCATAGTACTCCAACTGGGCAGGTGCAAAGCTGGACTGCCAGGGACCATCACCAATGCTATCAGTCTGAACACTGCTAATCTGCACAGTGTGACAGAGACTGACTGCTTTAAAGAAGAGATCATGTTCTTTAATCTGCAGAAACATAATTAATATTCACAATAAAAATACCAATACCAAATAACATGTAGGAAACCAGAAACAAAATTCTAAAAAATGCCATTAAATACAGTTTGTAATTTGATAAAGATGTAGAACAAGAGTGCTATAATCTTGAATTGCATAAGCAATAGCTAGCTGGCTGCTTCTGACTCCAAAGAGTTAAGACATCATGTTTGCTTATGACCCTTTAACATCTGACTATCTTTTCAGTAGACATAACCAAATTGCAAGTAAAGGTAAAAACTATTTTGTGGCAGAACTGAGATGGAAAAGGTATTAAATAAATTTAAGCTGTGTTCCTTAACAAAGTCTTATTTACTTCAAGGCAGAAGCGCGTTCCTTAACTTAGTCTCATTTAAACACCTAGAGAACTAAAGTAGATACATAATAAGTGACAATTTAAGTTTCCTTATGACTATAAATTCTCAATGCTGAACCAAAGTATAAACATTTCAAATGTGTATTTCTTGCCCCACTAACATTTAAAACATTTTCTCCTACAACCTACCAACTACAAAGAACTACCATTTCAAATGAAATTCCTATTTATTAACTTAAAAATTGCTTACTAGTTCAGTTCCATTCTCAGGACTGGTTCTAAAGGAGGAACCGGCTGCAAGATGGGATAAATTGTTAACATGGGATAAACTAGTAAGATAAGATAAGTTTCCTTCTGAAGAGTCTGGTGTTGGTCCTTCAGATACAAGTCTACCATTGATTTCTTGGTATTTTGTACCATTAATTGAACATTCCCGAAACTGCATCTCGTTTTCTGTCAGTGTACCAGTTTTGTCTGTAAACACATACTCCACCTAGAGATAGAAAAGAAAACAAACTTTTCTGTTCAGGGTCTTATATTAGACAAAAAAAAAAAAAAAGCTGCCCTCTGTCTCCTGATGTTGTTTACCTATTAACATTGATATACTCATGTTGAGAGTACAAATAATTAATGATGCAGGGTAACACAAAACATTTAAAATTTATAGACTTTTATAAGTCTGTGGCATCTTTAGAGTTACGTTCATCTATAGAGGGGACTGATAGTTTTTGTTGAATCAACAGCAGAAATAGTTCCTGGTCAGGGAACTATATTCCACATGCCGCAACTGAAAGATCTTATCTTGAATGCCCCCACATGCTAAAACCAAGACCCATCAGCCAAATAAATAAATTCAAATAACACACAAAAACCAGCTGCAATACTTCTGATGGCCACTTCTACAAGTATACTTTAGGTCTTTTTCATAAAGTGCCGTATTTATTGTAGTACTTATTTATTGTATTTACCATATTTATTGTATTTCTTAATAATTTAGCAAGTACTGTTGTCATTAGGTTCCTCCCTTTTCATTTTAAATGTATTACTGACAAAGTTTATGTTATACCCCAATCCCATTTTCCCATAAACCCTGTGGTTTTTAGTAAGTAATTTTACACAGCACAGTGATTTTTGGTAATGGATATGTCACATTACAGCAGAACTGATGAACTAAGATCCTGCAAACCACAGGGCACAGCCAAACAAACACACTGTTCTGATATACTATAATATTAGACATTTAAAATATTATCATAGAAATAAACCAAAAGATAGGTGGAAAGATAAAAGTGCATGACTTCTCCCAGAAACCGTATTATAAAAACACGGAGATGAAAATTCAAAGAGAATTAGGAAATTAGGATAAATGGTCTGACACCCAAATTAATAAATTTCAGAAATAAAATTCCACAAAACAGAAACAGACTTGTTACTAAAGAAATAAGGAAAATTCCTCGAAGTGAAGGACATGTTTCTAGATTAAGAGGACTTGGAGTTCTTTGCCCAAAGGGAGTAAAAAAAGACACCAAGGTGTATCATCATAAAATTTCAGATTCATTGCACAAAGAGAAGATTGTAAACATTAACGTTTCCAGAAACAAAACAACAGATCACATAGAAAAACTGAGACTCAGAATAGGATTGGATTTCTCATAGAAACACTGGAAGCCAGGAAAAAAATGGAGAACTGCTTTTGAAAATATTGAGGAAAAATAATTCCCAACCTAAATTATTAATCAAGTGTAAGAAGGGAATAAAGATATTTTTAGACATGCAAAAACTCAAAATATATCCATCTTATGCATCCTTTCCGAAGAAGTTATTAGAAGATGTGGTCCACCAAAATAAGAGAATAAGCAACAGGTGGGAAGACATGGGAAGCAGAGGGCAGGAAATTTAAAACAGATGGGAGACAAGGGAAGTTCTAGGGTGATGGAAAAGGAAGTCCAGGGTGACAGCTGAGAAGCTGGTCCAGAAAGAAGTCCAAATTGAAGCAGAAAAATGAAAGGCTTCAAAAGAGAAAGCGAGCAACAGAATAAAAAAGAGAAAGGAAATCCTAGATTACCTGCTGTGTTTGCATATGTGAGAGATGGTTCATACACTCATCAGATTTGTTTGTGGTAAATGGAAATTAAGAGAATGAAAAAATAGAACAATTAAGTCTAACAAAACCAAAATACATAGGAAAAATGTAATTATAGTACTACACAGCACACAGAGAGAACTAGGAGTTAATAAACTATAACAAAACAGTTCTAATAATGTCAGTAAGTGAATATTTATTAAATCCCAAATTGTGATTTAACAATATTGGGGAGCTATGGAGAGGCAAAGTGGGTATATGTCTGGAGATGTGTGTAGAAGGAATAGTGTAAGGGTTATATCTTTATATTTCATAGTAAATAATGTCTCAACTTTAAAAATCCAGAAAGAATACCATATAAAAATACAATGCTAAATAATGAAGAACAGTTTAAGATTTCAAAATGGGAAACAAGAAACAAGGTGTGGAGCAAAGAAAGTGGGGCTGTTTTTTAGTATAAGTTTTGTAATATTTAGTTTTATCAGTTTTTGTACATTTATTGTTTTGATAAAAATAACAAATTAGAAAAACAAAAGGATCATTTTTACCTGTCCAAGTTCTTCATTCAGATCAGAAGTATTGACTTGAGCTTTCTCATCTGATTCTTCATGATAGAGATCAAGATCCCAGCCAATAAAAAATGATCCAAGAAATTTTTGCAGTTCCACTGTCACGTACAATGAAATTGGAATGATGAAATTGTAGAGTACCAAAAAAGCAAGGAAGTCTGAAATAAATTTCAGAATCTGTGGGAAAAAAATGATTTTTGGTAAGAAAAAATATGAGAATTTCTTTATCATCACTGAAGAAAATAATCAATTTCACATTTAAATAGACTATTAACTATATTCTGAAACAGAATAGCCTCATGAATTGAAATTCATTTATTGAATTGTCCTTTCAACACATTTATTGCTCTTTAGAATCTTAAAGAGAAAGGAAAAAAGATTAAAACCAAATTACTTAATTTGTTACTTTCTGTGCCTATGCGCAAGCCTGTGCCCAGCTGCTCAGTCAGGTCTGACTCTGCAACACCATGGACTGTAGCCCGCCAAACTCCACTGTCCCTGTAATTTTCTAGACAAGAATGGGTTGCCATTCTTGTCAGTCAGGGGATCTTCCTGACCCAGGGATTGAACCCGCGTATCCTGCATCACAGGCAGAGATTCTTAACCACTGAGCCACTGGGGAAGCCCAGTGAATTACTCTGATAGAAATGAAAATTAATTAATTTACTCTTTAGTTATAATCTATAATATACAGTAAATGGAATGAAAATTTCAATATCTAGTACTGAAGTGGAATGCCAATACAGATAATCTAAATTTTTGTGATCTTCTTTAACCATTCAAATTATGTCATAGGGAATATAATTGCTTATGTCCCAAAATGTAAAAAGCATACCAGTACAAACATGTTGGCTACTCTTCACATGCAATATCCTTTTGATATCCTTCAACAATAATACTTTTAGGGGATGACACTGATAACTCCTATCAGAAGTCACTACAAAGCATTAAAAGATATAAAATTTCCAAAGAATAAAATTTTCTTTATAACAGAGTCAAGAACATCATAAAATACCTTACTACTATTTCTTTGATGTTCTGTTTTTTGGTTATACCAAGGTTCATCCCATTTTTCTTCAGCTTGCCATGTATATTTCAAGATAGTACTGATGATGGCTTCAGAAATAAGGATTATTAGATAAATTATCAAAAATGTATTCATTGACCTGAAATGAAAAAAAGAGAATATAAAATGTATCAATAACATGTTACTATACTCATTTGTTTGGAAATTATTATTGGTATTAAATAAGACACTAAATATATAAGATATTATGATAGCTATCTAAATGACACAATTTATGACCATTCAATTAAATCTATTTACTAGAAATAAAAGAACAGATACATACGATTACAAACATATTTACTATAGTTAAGCTACTGTTCAAAATGCTTATAGTAAATGACAGTTTTGGCCAGTTATTTTACTGTAAATAATTATCAAAAGATTTTCTACATTTTCAGGACCTATCTTACTTTATGTGCAAACATAACTAATATTTGTATAGCACTGATATTTTATAGAACTTCTGTCACAACCACTAACTTGTCTTATGTTAAACAAAAAACAACCTTGTCTAATATTTATAAAAACCTGTGAGGAAGAGATTGCATCCTTTTTAAAGATGGTGACCAAAACTAAAAAATCGTTCTGTAGATTTCCCAAAATCATACAAGTCATGAATTGACTTTAAAATCCCTCTTCTTTTCACTGGGCAAGCTTAATATTTTATCTCTAAAGTCCTTCATCAACATTCTGTTCTTTTCAGCACATGGATTTTATATGGATTTTGTTAGGTGTACACCTAGGTACTTCTTTGGGAGTGGTGACTGCAAATGGTATAATTTAAATTTCAATTTGTCATTGGTGTTTCTTTTTCAGTATCATTATTTAGTGCTGTGACAGTTAATTTTGTGTGTTGATTTGACCAGGCTAACCAGAGAGCTGGTAAAACATTGTTTCTGGATGTGTTTGTGAGGGTGTCTCTGGAAGAGATAGTTAGTTCAATAGACTTAGTAAAGACATACGCCCTCACCAATATAGCAACTAGTCGCTCAGTCATGTCTGACTTTTTGCAAGCCCATAGACTGTAGTCTGCCAGGCTCCTCTGTCCATGTCCATGGAATTCTCCAGGCAAAAATATTGGAGTGGGTAACCATTCCCTTCTCCAGGGTATCTTCCTGACCTAGTGATCGAACATGGGTCTCCTGCACTGCAGGCAGACTCTTTACTGTCTGAGCCACCAGGAAAGCCCCAATATAGGCAGGCATCATCCAATTCATTGAGGGCTCAAATGGAACAACAACAACAATAAGAAAAGGCGAAGGAAGGAGAAATTCTGTCTCTTCTTGATTAGGGACCTCAGAGCTGCTGGTTCTTAGGACTTTGGATTTGGGCTAAATTATGCCACCAAGTTTCCTGGGTCTCTATCTTGCATTTGGCCGACTGAGACTTCACGGGCTCCACAACCACGTGAACCAATTCCTATAATAAATCTCCCCTTATATGTAACTTAGGTATAAACTACTGGCTTAGTTTCTCTAGAGAATCCTAATACAAGTACTATACATTTTCTTCTCAGCACTGCTATAGCTACATTCTACAAAATGTGACTGTTGTATTTGTATTAATTTCTAGGTATTTACAAATTTTTTCTTTGAAATTTCCTATTTGACCCACAGATTACTTAGAAGTGCTTCAGCTGCTCCTTATCTGCCAATACTTGGAACCTTCAGTTTCCATTTTTACCACTTCAATAAGTGCGTCTTGGTATCTCTTTGTAGTTCTACTTTGTATCTCTTGTGACTAATGATATACACTTTTTCATGTGCCTGTTGGCCACATGTATATTCTCCTTTGTGAAGTATCTGTTCATATCTTACCTATTTTTTTCACTGGGCTGTTTTTATTATAAACATATAGGAGTTTTTAATATATCATTATATATTCTGAATACAAGTTCTTTGTAAGATAGATCTTGTGAATATCTTCTCCCAGTTTGTGGCTTATTTGTTCATTTCCTTAATTGTGTAGTCTGATGAGAAGTTTTTAACTTTGAGGAAGTCCAGTTTATCAATTTTTCCTTTTATTTATGCTATTTGTGTCCTAAAAAATACTTAGTTATCTCCAGGTTGTGAAGATATCTTACAAAGTTTTCTTCTAAAAGTTTCATAGTTTTAGCTTTTATGTTTAGATCTATGATCCATCCTAAAAATTTTTTTGGTGTACAGTGTAAGGCAGGAGTTGAAGTTTATTATTTTTTTTCCCATTTGAATATCCAATTGTTGTTACATCATTTGTTGAAAAGACTTTTTCCTCACTGAATTCACTTAATGCTTTAGTTGAAAATCACTATTTCTCAACTCTCTATATTTTAACCTACTGAACTATCTTTTCATGCTAAAATCATACAAAACTTACTGTAGCTTTATACTGTCTTGAAATGAGGCAATGCAAATCTTTTTAAGTTTTCTCTCTTCTACCACTTCTTTTCCCTTTGATCCCTCGATCTAGGTATGCTGCTGCTGCTAAGTCACTTCAGTTGTGTCCGATCTGGGTATAGATTTACCTATTTTAATATTTGCAAAGAAGCAACTTTTGGCTCTTAATTTTGTCTATTGCTTGTTTTTTATTCTGTTGTTTAAAGCCTACATTTTAAATATTTCTTCTCTTTATTCTCAGATTGGGTTTAATTGCTTCTTTTTATCCAGTCATTTGGGTAGAATTTATATGCCTGTTTTGGAGTTCATTCCCTTAAAATGATTTTTCCCTTTTTAGCTGCTCCTTCAGCTTTGAACTTTGTCCTCTAACGTCTACACACGATAAAGCTCAGGCTCTCTCATAGCCTGTGCAGCAGCACAGTAAGTAAAAAGGGCCCTCAGGTAAAAAGCTGCACTCCCCCTTGCTGCTGCTGTCATTTTTCAGGAGTAGACTCCTTGCCAGTTTCTGTTTTTGATCACTTTCCAATGCTTTCAAATACTTGTTTATTAATATTCTGTCCAGATTTTATAATTCTTTTCTGTAGGAGGTTTAGTCCGCTCAAGTGGTTCCATTATTATTCAACAGTTTTTATTTTAAAATCATTATTTTAGCATCTACAATATGCCAAATATTGTGCAAAATGCTACATGTATACATAAATGTTAGAAAGCATCCATTCCTCTTTGACATTGATCTTAATATTTGGAGGGGTGGTTTCCTGGTGGTCCTCAGTAGTTAGGACTCTGAGCTTTCAGTGTTGTGAGCCCAGGTTCGATCCCTGGTTGGAGAACTAATATTCCACATGCTGTATGGCATGGCCAAAATATATACATATACCTATTGCATCTCCTCAAAATATATACATATATATATATATTTGCAGGCAAGGGACACAAAAGCAAAAAGGGACTATATCAAACTAAAAAGCTTTTGCACAGTGAAGGAAACTATCAATAAAACAAAAAAGCAGCCCACCCAATGAGAGAAAACTCTACAAATAATATATCTGACAAGAGGTTAATATCCAAAATATATAAAAATTCACACAACCTAACATCAGAAAAACAATCAGATTAAAAAACTGGCAAAAGATCTAATTGGACATTTTCCCAAATGATCAGGGAAATGCAAATCAAAACCACGAGATACACCTCATATCTGTCCGAATGACTATCATCAAAAATACAATGAATGACAAGTACTGGTAAGGATGTGGAAAAAAGGGAACTCTAATACACCAATTAGAAAACAGTGAGAGACTTAATTTTGGGGGGCTCCAAAATCACTGAAGATGGTGGCTGCAGCCATGAAATTAAAAGACACTTGCTCCTTGGAAGAAAAGCTATGACCAACCTAGACAGCATGTTAAAAAGCAGACATTACTTTGCCAACAAAGGTCCGTCTAGTCAAAGCTATGGTTTCCAGCAGTCATGTATGGATGTGAGAGTTGGACTATAAAAAAAGCTGAGTGCCAAAGAATTGATGCTTTTGAACTGTGGTGTTGGAGAAGACTCTTGAGAGTCCCCTGGACTGCAAGGAGATCCAACCAGTCCATCGTAAAGGAAATCAGTCCAGAATATACATTGGAAGGACTGATGCGGAAACTCCAATACTTTGGCCACCTGATAAGAACTGACTCACTGGAAAAGACCCTGATGCTGGGAAAGACTGAAGACAGGAGGAGAAGGGGATGATGGAGGATGAGATGGTTGGATGGCATCACTGATTTGATGGACATGAATTTGAGTAAGCTCCGGGAGCTGGTGATGGACAGGGAAGCCTGGCGTGCTGCAGTCCATGGGGTTGCAAAGAGTCGGACACGACTGAGCAACTGAACTGAACTGAATACACTAATGGTGAGACTGTAAATTGGTGCAGCCACTATGGAAAACAATATGGAGCTTCCTCAAAAAAGGTAAAAATAGAACTGCCATATGGTCCAGCAACTTCACTTTTGTGTATTTACTCAAAGAAAACAAAAGCACTAGTTTGAAAAGATATACGCACCCAATGTTCACTGTAGCATTATCTACAATAGCCAAGATATGGAAGCAACCTCAGTGTCCACCAATAGATGAATGGATAAAAAAGATGTGGTATATATACACACAGTGGAATATTACTCAGCCATAAAAAAATGAAATATTGCCATCAGTGACATGGATGAATCTAAAGTGCATTATACTAAGTCAGACAGAGAAAGACAAATATCATATGATCTTACTTATATGTGGAATCTAAAAAAACAAAATGAAAACAGACTCATAGATATAAATAGGTGGTTGGCCTGACAGGATTGGGGGAATGGGTAAAATTGGTGAAAGGGATTAAGAAGTACAAACCTTTGGTTATAAAATAAATGATATGAGGATGTAATATCTGTATAAGGGATATGGTCAATAATATTGCAATAACTTTGTATGGGGACAGACGATTACTAGTCTCATTGTATCATTTCATAATTGATACAAATGTCAAATCACCACATACTACACCTGAAACTAATATTATTCATCAACTGTATGTCAATAAATCAGAATTGAATAAAAATGAGAAACTCTCCCTATCCTCAAGGATACCATCTTTTGTTGACTTGAAACATATATTTATACCACGTATTTTATACATATATAATATCCATATCAACAGTCCTATTTATGTGTAAATAAAATAGTTTTCTTACTTTTCTACTGCAGATCGTTTTTGCGATTTGCTCTTGTAATTTAATGCCATCTTAGTTTCCATTCCAGTATATACAGCAACACCTGAAAAACAAAACAGACTTAAACTAATCCTCCACCATGTTTCACAAAAGGAATGTACTCACTAGCATGAAAGCAACTTAAAAAATGTATCAACTGACAGTTGTTAGAATTCGGCTTTCAAGTCCTGGAGGTTTTTGGGAAACTCCAGTCATTCAGCCTGCTGATTGAGAAAGCCATATAGATTCTGTTCCTGAATGATAACTGAGACATTTGAATGAAAGCGGTATTACTTGAGTTGGAACTGATGGGGCAAAGAATTTGGAAAGATAAAGATAGCAGAGAATACCATTACAGATACAGCAAATAGTGCACTAACTATAAGGCAAAGACAGAAATGGAAAAGCACTTTCTATTAGGTTCCAACAATGGATTGGGGTCAGTTTGAAAGGCCTTGAATGCCAGGATCTGGAGTCTAGACATAATCTCATAAGCAATGGAAAGATAATATGGTCATCTGTCACAGTAAATGAAGTAAATACAAGGAAACTGCTATTCTAAAAACATGTGCCTATGAGAAAGACTCTGAGATGAGAGAGAACGACAGTAATAATGGGACTAAAACTGGGAAGAGCAGTCTTGAAATTAGGTAAGAGCAGTCTCATTAAAAAAAAAAAACAACAAAAAAAACTTTGGAGTTAGAGCTTTGTTTGAATGCTAGCTCTGCCACTTAGTTCTGTAACCTTGAGCAAGTTATTTAATCTTTCCGAGTCTCAATTTCTCCATCTTTAAATGGGAAAAAATAACCTCATTAAAACTGTTGCAAGGTTGTGTGACAAATTAGCAAAATACCTAGAAACAGAAAGACGATCAATAGATGTTTATGCCTATTCCTAAGCAGTATGATGTGAGGAACAATATTCATCATGCTCTCTTCCTAAAGATCTGTGCTGGAATTTTCACTATTAGAATTATTCCTTAAAGGCAGAGATTACAACTCAAATGATAAAGGGCACCAAAACTATAGAAATGTGAGAAATCAGACAGAATGGTACAACACAGAGAGGCGGTGCTTAGGAAAACAGCAGCAAATTCATCTAAAGGAATACACATATTTATGTGTAAATAAATTTAAATTCATCTAAATTTCCTAAAGTTTAAGACCGTGAAAGGTATTACTGCTAGAGAGGTGTTAAAATACAGCATTATATGAGAGAGCCTAAAAGTCCTGGAGGTTTCTTTGGACTTTTTAAACCATAAAACTTTACTATGGTTTCCTTTTTTAAATTGTGGCAGAATACACGTAACGTACAATTTACCATTTTAATTCAGAGGTACTTAGTTACATTCACAATGTTGTGCAACCATCCTCACTAAGAATATTTAACGCCCCCCTCCTCCCAAAAAAATCCCTGAACCCATTAGGCAATCATTTCCCATTCCCCTACCCAGCTCCTGGGAACCACTAATCTAGTTTCTATTTCTATGAATTTACTTATTTTGGGCTTTTAATATAAATGGAATCATACAACATGTGGCCTTTTCTGTTTGATTTCACTCAGTATAATGTTTTCAAAGTTTATGTTGCAGCATTTATCAGTACTGCATTTCATATAGGGGAATAATATTCCATTAGTTGGATAGCCTACATTTTGTTTATCCACTCATTAGTCGATAGACATTTGGGCAGTTCCTACCCCTTCAGCTATTGTAAACAGTGCTGCTATGAACATTCTCATACAAGCCTTTGAGCACCTGTCTTCAGTTCTTTAAGGTATATATCTAGAAGTAGAATTGCCAGGTGATATGTTTATAATTCTATGTTTAACTTATTGAGGAACTGCCAAACTATTTTCCACAGCAGCTGGAACATTCTACTCCTACCAGCAATGTATGAGAGTTCCAATCTCTCCATATTTTGGTCACACTCATTACTCTCCTTTTTAAAAAATTATGGATTTCTTTATCAGAGAGCCTAACACTGAGAGATAAGATATAGTACAGTTAAAAGAAAACAAAAGAATGAGAAAGAAGAGCTCAAAAGCTAATGGCCATTCCTTAAAGGTGAGGAGCTAGTTGACAGCTAAAGGTTATCATTAACTTCACAATTTACCTAGAGTTGACTCAGAGCATAGTGAATTGAGATCTCCAATGCAAGAACACTATTTATCCTTTTAATCCAGTCAGTGTATGTAAAAACAGCATCTGATACACAGTCACAGATCATTAAGAATTTACTGAAGGAATAAATGAGCTAGCAGTTTTAACAATCCAATCTAACTATAATGGAATAATACAAGTGGTTTATTGTACCATGGTGCCAGATTATATAGTTCTCAACACCATTAATACAAATGCCAGAATTATCTTCTTAGCACGAAGTATTCACAAAGAAAATATAACAGCAAGGTTCCAATCTATTATTCAAAAGTCAGAATTAAGAAAAAATATAACACAAAATTATATTAACACAATCTCTGAAAGAAAATTATCACAGACAAATTATCTAACCAATATAACACAAATGCTGTGCTTTCAAAAATACTTCATATAAAGCATCAAAACAAATCTATTATTAAAATTTTTCAATATATACAAACCAAAAATTTCTTTTGTGTTTTTTAATCTGGCTCCACGAAGCAAGAGACTCTCTGGCCCCAGAGGTCTAGGGGGAAAAATAACCAAAAGCATTAAATTTATTAAAAATTCAAGTAAAATTTAAATGGCAGCTTTAGCAGACAGAAGGGACTCAAAGCTATACTTACAACAATGCTTTCTCATAAAACCAAAATCTCAGCTAGTATAAAGCTGTCTAGGTCAATCATGATGTTAGTTACTGTAACAACAAATATCTGCTTTAGCATTTCAGTCATTTTAAGGTCAATGACTCAGAAATAAGATTATGCCTGTAGATACCATCAGAAAGCCACTACTTTTAGAAGTTTAGACATAAAACAAAATTAAGTGATGTTAAGTGGTAACTTAAAAATGTTTTACAGAAGATGAAATTTTAAAATTTTGACCAAAATCAATAACAGTTTTCAAAGGGAAAATACAGAATTAAAATGCAATGTAAACAGGTTGCGTGAAGAAAAAAAGCAATGTAAACATAAATTGTATTATGATTTGTGTATTACTGCATGTTTTCTGCACAATTAAAATTATACTAGGTTACAAATGATAGCATAGTAAGTGAGTTAGTAGTTTTTTTAGGCAAGATGAACACTGCAACTTGACTACTTGCATTGCATACTTCTTGAAGCATGGGGTTCTTCTTGCTGTATGAATTTCTCTCCATAATGGAGATATAAAACGAGAAGAAATAACTAGAAAGGAAAATTGTATTTTCTTAGTGATAGCAAATGATAACTGTTATGGATGGACTAAAAAGCTTTAATTTTGTTGATATTCCGTATCATAAGGCTTTTCTGAAATATACATACAAGGTTATCTGAATTAAACAGAATCTGAACCAATTCTGAAGAGGTCTATAAACCCAAACACTAAAAAAAAATCCAATGAATATAGGGGTCAGGTGTTTGGCTATGTATAACAAGTATGGTTTTATTAGATCATATATTTGGAACACAATGAATGGATATTCCAAAATCAATTATTCAGGAGACTTATTACAGTTCTTTTTCATTTGGTTCCAACAATGAATAGAAAAACTCTGAGCTCAAGTTGGCATATAAAATTAGGATATAATGGTAGAAAGCCTCAAATTAAAAAATTCATTAGTTCACTCTGGTTGCTTCAGCAAAGAACAAGGCTCCCTTAAAAAACAAACAAAAAAAACAAAACATTCTCCTTGCTAACATAATTGCTCTTTTCCTTTACCAGCCACAATATCTTAATGCGAGTCATACTATGTATCCACACAAGCATTCCATTATGTCACTATAGAAATCAAAATAAAACCCAGTCACTGTTGTTCAGCAGGGGTCCCTAAATTTACAAAGACCTTGTCACAGAGTTCACTGAACGTGCCCCTATGTTAACTTATATTAAAAATGTGAATTCATCCTAATACATATTTTTGGTGGCTTGTCTTGAGGATTTTATTAAAACAAATTCTCAGTTCTTTATATTAGTATCTTATTTTATGCAGCCAGTATAAACTGAACATCTCCAGAAAATAGGTGGAATGCTAATGAGACGTTCAAGGGTTGATTCCAAGATTTATTCTAAATTCAGCTTTGTGGTCATGCGTAACAATGTAATCTCACCCTATCATAAAATCTTTGAAATGACAAGAAGTTTTTCATGTAGGTACCAGAAATTAACCTGAATATTGAGGGAAAACAAACCAAAACAACCAAGCAACCAAACAGAAGAGTAAAGAAGTTCTAGACTGCCCAGTACTCTAGTTTGTGAGGAATGATTTTGAAGTGAAGACCTAATTTTCCTAAACGGGGAGGAAACAATTCCCTCCCTGAAACAATTTTCACTTAAAAGTGATTGGATAATGCAAATTTATTCTTACCTTACAATTTCTTCCATTTGTTGAGTTATTGTCATTCGTCCCATGAATCTATCAAAGAATTCATCATGTTACAAAAAAATGAATATTACATTTATGACATCAATAGGTGGAAAATTTCAAGAAAGTTTTGGTACTATTCTTATACATGAAACAAAACCAGTCTTTTGCATGTATGAATGATCCAATATTCATACTAGAAATTACAAAGGTAAATCAGTCACTAAGCTTTAAAAAATTAGTATTGTTAGATTCTCAGGGAGTGATCAGTGGTGCTGTTTTCCCTCTCATGCTCTTCTGCTTCATCCCATTCCATCTGTGGAGAAGCAGTGTAAAGCCTTCCCCCACCATGCAGTGTGCTCCCTGCCATCCCCTGCATGATTTTCCTGGGCTTTGCAGATGATGTACAAATATGTGCTGGTGCCATAAGCTGTTGTTGCTGCCCACAGCTGTCTCACTAGCTCTCATGATTTATTTCACCCACTTTTGCCATCAAAATTGTAGCAGGAATTAACGGCCTAGAGGCTGGCCAGTTGCTAGTCATTTCTGCTTCCATCATTGTCTTCAACCTCCTAGTGGAGCTGGAAGGCGATTACTGGGACGATTATGTCTTTTCCTTTAACTTTATGCCTTTTTTTCCTACCGTCATGGGGCTGCTCTACCATAACGAGTAGCAGAGAGCCTCTGGCTAGTGACAGTGCACCAGAATGAGAATGACGACAGTGCCTCCATGGAGTGTGACAACATGACCCTCATCCACTTGCTACTTAAAGTCTTTGGGCCCATGAGTGAGAGAAACCTCACCCTGCTTCTGCTGCTGCTACAGGTCATGGGTGATGCTGTCACCTTCTCCATTCTGACCAGCTGTCCAACTCCTTCGTGTCAGAGTCCCCTGATCCACTGAGCTTTGATTCACAGCCTCCAGGGTTTCTAACTCTGGCTTGACCCCTTCTGGACCAGGACTGCTTCCCAGCCCAGGCCTCTCCTATCCTTCATTCTCCAACAGATTGTGACCTCAGTATCTCGTTACCCTTGTGACTACTGACATTCTGGGCCTTTCTTGCCCTCTAAAAACTACTGCTTGGACTCTGCCTATGGCTTCCTTGAATTTGCCACTCTCCTTCTCCATTCTGTTTTGCAGCCTCCTAAGGCAGAATACTGTAATTTTTATGCAATTATCCACAACTCTGACACTCAAAGAGTATGTTGGGCCTGGGAATAGAACCCTGGTTGGGGATAGGCATACAAGTTCAAAGATGACTTGACATTTGGCTATAAATCATGTATTCTGATTAAGAGCAGACCTGGGGGTCAGGTGCTCCCAGTGGTGACAATAAAATGTTGTATTTCTTATTTTTCTTATTTTAAAAAGCTTTTTTAAACTTTTTCCCCATTTTTCAAATAAGGCAAAACCACTCAAAGCATTACACATCTGATCTCATTATTAATCTTATGCTTTCTTAATGCTGCATCATTTTCTAGTTTTCAACAATCTTTTTATAATTCATCCTTTTCTGAGACTTAGAAATAACAGCAATATAGAACTCAAAGCACTGAATTCTTCACAGTTAAATCTATCTTATAATTTAAATGCACAGAACTTCCAATTTTTATAGTTAAGTGGAAAATTCCACATTGTTTTTGTTTTTGATGAAAATGTAACGTTTTTATACCACACAGAGAAAATTCCATTATAAATATATGGATCCAGAACAAAGATATGTAAGAGATCTGAAAAAGCCAATGACTAATGATTACATCTTAAGCTAACAAATGCAGAGAATGACAAAAAGCTGAGGTCAATTTTTACAATGTGGTTGTGATTTTTACTCTTACCCGTTTTTGAGTAAAAATGAGTAGTTTTCTCATGGAAGTTTTTAATAATGAAAGTTGTTTCCATTTCATAGATGGCAATAATTAGCATATAGCTCACTGAAAGATGACTTACAGTGTTAAAATGAGTTAGTTCCTAACAAACACAAAGACATGGCCCTTCATGGAGCACACATATACATGTGCCTGAGTGCATATATATACACACACACCATTAGATTATTTTCTTCTAAGGAAATAACTTTATTTCCCTCATAACTACTATTATTGTTATAATGTTTACTGCTATTGTTATAAAGCCAGTTCATACCAAAGTAGAAGATAATAAGGAGAAACATGTGAATAAAAGCACAGCTTTTAATACTTCAGCTTAGAATTCTGCCAAATTCTGCTTTTAGCTTTGCCCGCATTTAATTGATTTCCCGCCTTGCTCCCCCAAATGATGTTTTCAAACAGCTATTTCATTGCATGTTTATGACTGTAAAAAATGAGATCTGTAAACAGACTTAAGAAGAATATGGTGACTATCACATCATACCTGTACAAGTCCGCTTCTGGTTGCTGACATTCTACCACAGCTATAAGAGTGTCCAAATTGGCAACTGTTTGTAATACTGCTGTTTCTGGAACTGCCACATGTGTCTGAAAAAAAGAAAAGTTAAAGCCCATAGTTTTGAGATCTAAATGGGACCTTAGACATCATTTATTTCAAATCTCTTTTACAAATGAAATCATAGCATTCTGTACTTGAGATCACTAAGCTAGATGGCAGATGAGAAGAGAAAGAAGAATGTAAAGTAACAAGCAGTGAAAAGAGCTACTGTGACTATCGGTCTACAAAGGGCATTTGCATACAAGGAAATTAAGTCTGTAAGTGTGTTAATAGTCATCACTGCTCAAAGTTTACTGCAAATACATTTAATAGGTAGAAAAAAGTGAATCAAGTAAAATCTTTGATTGTACTTTGAAAATTGAGAAAAATTTAAATGTGCCCGCTATTTAAAAAAGCACCAGTATATTAAAAGATTATAGTTTCTCCAAAGCACTTTTTACTTTTCTTAACTTGCTTAAACCATGTGAGGCTAACCTTGAAGTAAAATGTATACTTTCATGAAGTAATTAATAGTAATTTAAAACATTTCTCCTTTATCAGGTCAAACTTTATTACCTTAACCAAAGGAAAATATCACTATAATCCAGAGATGTTTTGTTCACTAAGAGCCACACTCAAACATACACATGTACAAACCTTCAGGTTAGTTTCTCCATCCAAACTAGCAGTTGTAACGTGACAAGAACCATCAAGTCGATCTGAGGACAGAAGCACCAAATCTGCAGGGAAAATTTCATTTTTGGCTACTCGAACAATATCACCCACCTATGAAGAATTTGGGGGAAAAGTGAATATACAGATTTTAAAAGGCAGGACTTATTTTTATTGCGTTCTAAACAAGTGGTCTACTGTAATATTTTAATGTAGGAAAGCAGACTTTAACTAAAATATAATCAGATTAGAATTTTTCCTTTTAATATATAATTGATTTCTATTGTTTATTAAATGCATACCCGAATGTTTTTTGATCTAGTTGTTACAAGGCCACCACTTCGAACAACATAAACAGGAGCTCCATTTACTTCATTATCTGAGATATGTCTTAGCCAATCTTCATAACCCTGTAAGCATCAAAAGAATAAAAAAAGCCCCTCTTAGTATAATTAGAAGATGTGTGTGTGTGTGTGTTGGTCGCTCAGTTGTGTAATTAGAAGATGTGTGTGTGTGTGTTGGTCGCTCAGTTGTGTCCGACTTGCCCGCCAGGTGTCTCGGTCCATGGAATTCTCCAGGCAAGAATACTTGAGTGGATTGCCATTCCCTTCCCCAGAGATACTTTTTATCAAATGAGAAAGGGAAACATAATTTCCCCCAAACATTTCATTCATTAGAACCATGTTAGACTACTTTGGCATTCATTACTACTAGAAACACTCTCTTTACTTGGTTTTCATCACACACATGTTCCTGGTTTTCACAGTACCTCTTCAGTTACTTCTTCTCAGTTTACTATGGGAGGCTCCTTCTATATCATCTTAACGGGCCCTTTTTTCACCCTTCTCTTACTTCCTACTACCCGATTTCTTCATCCCTGTGTCTTCAAAAAATTCTGAAATTTCTATTTCCAGCTTGTATTTCCAGACTCTAATAAACTTAAATATCCAAATGCATTCTTAATATTTCCATTTTGATGTCTCACAAATAACATTAAACATTTCAAAACTAAACTGATGATGTTATCCTTAAAATCTGCTGCATTTCCAATGTCTCCCATCTTGACAAATGACTCACTTTGGAAAGAGACATGTTGTAAGTTATTATTATTATATTAAACTCACTCCTTTGGCAGATATATTATAAACTCACCAACATCTTTTCAACTTAGTTACAGCATCATGTTCCAACTAAATCCACTCTTTATTTGGCTAAATTTATACTGGGAAACCAAGGAAAGAAGTATTTCAACATTTAACACTTTCTTAAAAATATTCAAGAGGTTCATTCACTCATCTATTCATCTATCAAATATTTATTTCATGTCAAATATGTGCATAACCTTGTTCTGGTCACTGGTAACAAACTGATAATATAAAACAAAGTATCTGCCCTCAGAGAACTAAACATTCAAATGAAGGTGACAGACAACCTAAAACAAGCATTTATTCAACAGAATAGGTAGTGAATGAGAAATGATATAAGCAAAAAGACCAGAGTAGTGAATGAGACAGTGACACAGGTCAGGAAACGTTTAAGGTGTCCAAGAGGAAATAGTTGTATTTGCAAGCACAAACTGTTTTATGTGTGTGTCTGGAGTTCAGAGCATAGTTGCAGGATACATGTAAATTTAGACCCACTAGACTTGATGAAATCACCAAAGAAGAAATTATATATAAAAAAGAAGTCCAAGGGACAAATATTTGTTACTTTGATGCAATAAATGACATCTAAAAAACCAAATGAATATGTAATTGTATTAAGTGATCTGGATGCTTACTGACTTACACAAATCCTAGTCTCCAACAGTGGAGAAGGCAATGGCACCCCACTCCAGTACTCTTGCCTGGAAAATCCCATGGACGGAGGAGCCTGGAAGGCTGCAGTCCATGGGGTCGCTAAGAGTCGGACATGACTGAGCGACTTAACTTTCACTTTTCACCTTCATGCATTGGAGAAGGAAATGGCAACCCACTCCAGTGTTCTTGCCTGGAGAATCCCAGGGACGGGGGAGCCTGGTAGGCTGCCATCTCTGGGGTCGCACAGAGTCGGACACGACTGAAGTGACTTAGCAGCAGCAGCAGTCTCCAACAGACCAGTGAATAAAGGGAAATCAAACTTACAGCTGCTGCTGTAAGACAGCAGCCCACCAGGCTCCAGCATCCCTGGGATTCTCCAGGCAAGAACACTGGAGTGGGTTGCCATTTCCTTCTCCAATGCGTGAAGGTGAAAAGTGAAAGCGAAGTCGCTCAGTCGTGTCAGACTCTTCGAGACCCCATGGACCACAGCCTACCAGGCTTCTCCATCCATGGGATTCTCCAGGCAAGAGTACTGGAGTGGGGTGCCATTGCCTTCTCCAGTAGCGTGCTATTCAGACACACAAGATTAACTGTTAATTTATAGACTTCCCTTACCTTTATCAAATAAGTAATAAATAAACTACATCTCAGAATTATAAAATGTTTGCCAATTTTGTTTCTATGTCAATTTAAACCTTATCCTTAAATCTTACAAAATGAAAACATCAAACTGGCACATGGAAATTCAAATTAACTCTTTCAAGAGGAAGGGAGCAGATATTTTGAGAAGTGGTAACTATATAAACATGACGTTTCTAGGGATTTTTTAAATTTCTTGTCATGTTTATCCAATAATACTGTTTTTCTACACCTAGATTTTAATATCAAATCAGATCTAGTTGAAGCTATTCCCTTAGAGTACAACTTTACATAAAAATCAATTTCACAGAGAAAGTTGTAAAAAGTAGGAAAGCACTATACAATTTTTATTCAAAAATTTCATGCCAGAAGTACATGCTTCACTCCTAAACATATCCCCTTCCTTTGAATTATATATCCTTTAAATACTACCAAACTCTACAAAGACGACTGTAATAATCTGTTTCACACATAACTTGGTTTGTACATACAAAATGCTTGCTTTTGGATACTTCTTAGGTATGTTAAAGGAACAACATACTTTAATAATTGTAATCATCCCATCAGTCACCAAGTACCTGATAAGAGTGGCTTACCTCAATTTAATTTTTACCATATGCAGAATCAAACAAATTTGCTGCTTTTTTTCTTTTTATAATTTTGTTTATTTTTTTGGCTGTGCTAGGTCTTTCACTGCTGTGTGGGCTTTTCTCTAGTTGCAGGGAACAGGGGCTACTCTCCAGTGCATGGGCTTCTCACTGCAGTGGCTTCTCCTATTGCAGAGCACAAGCTCTAGGGCAGTCAGGCTTCAGTAGTTGTGATTCCTGGGCTCTAGAGCACAGGCTTAGAATTTGTGATACACAAGCTTAGTTGCCCATGGCATGTGGGACCTTCCTGGATCAGGGATTGACCCCATGTCTCCTGATTTGGCAGGTGGATTCTTTATCTCTGAGCCACCAGGAAAGCCCTAAATTTGCTTTCTTATGAAAATTACTTTCGCAACAATAAATCTTACTTTGGAGGAGAAAACTTCTGAATGACTTGGGAAGAAAGCAAGCAACATAAAATATTTCATACCTGCTTTATGGCAGTAACTGTTATTACAAAGAACAATGGAAGTCCACTGGTAACTGGACTGGTAGGTGTATCAATCATAAGCTGCATTAAAAAAGAAAGAATGCAGAGTATTATATTTTATATTGTACATATCACTATTAACATGTAGAATCTTATAATTATTGGGAAATCTGAAAACATTATACAAAATATGTATCATAGTTCAGATGAAAAAGTAACTTGAGAGAGATTATGCAGTGAATGTAGTTTACTTCACAGTTTCACAAGTATACTGTTAGCCATTATATGGGGTTAGTAGACTATCTAAATCTATTGCATACCCACAAATACTGCTAGAGTGGACTCAGTTTCTCTGCTTTCTTAACACATAGAGTACTTAAGGTCTTCCTCAGTATTTGTCTTGGAGGGGAGCTACAGCTATTCAGAATTTCAATTCACATTTCTTTGCCCATCCAGAGAAATGCTAAAAAAAAAAAAAATCTGTCAATTTTTATTCTGGAATCCAGAATAAACTCACACTGGAGAGAAAACAAGAAATGGGACTAGGGAAACGGTTTCCTTCTACAAGTGATTTTGTTACAGCTAGTAGAGCCAGAGGGGTACAACTTGGAAAACAAACGATGCTGCAATTATCTAAATCATACAACTGATGTTTCAATAAACTGCTTTAGAAGAAATATTTGCAGTAATTATATTTGGTTATTTAGAACATGGGTCTAATAATTTATTAATATTGGTTTACTCTGGTTAGGCCAATTAAGTTTGTTCTATTCCACAGACAGGCTGAATTCCTGATCTTAGGTAGTAATTTCACAAATGCATGTTACTTGTATGTAATAAGTGTAAATTTCTCATTTTTTTGACTAAACAAGCTGATGGTCTACTGATTAAAAAACAAACAAACAAAAAAAACCCAGAAGTTCCTTTTCCGCTCACAAAGGGAAGCAATTAAAGAAAAGCTTCCTCAAGCTTTAAGGTGACTACTTCACAAGTTTTTTTTCTTTTGAAGGTCCAGGTTCTATGGAGAGAAAAGTTCAGAGTTTATAAAAAAAAAATTCAGTGCCACACTGAAAGAGACTGCTAACGTATCATCAGAAAAGAAAAACCTCTTTGAAGGAAAATGACAATCACTAATTCTAAATCTTGGTTTATACTCAAGTTTCATACTGTTCTCTTGATATTCTGATATTAGGGGAAAAAAAGCACAATGTGAAAAACTAAAAACTAAAGAGCTTACAATGATTTAAGTTAAGAAAATGGCCTCCTGGATAAAAATCTATATTCATGGAGATTCTTAGAAATTATAATAAAAACTTTTAAAAGTAAAATCTATAAATTAAAAAAAAAGAAAAACCAAAGGAAGATTAATTTTGTACAAACATGGTTCCACAGGCAGAAATGTACCAAAAACAAGTGCTGTATATTAAAAGCCAAAGTATTTATTTTCTGAGGCAGAACATTTGAAAGGATGATGCTATTTTCTTGGCTTTAATTATGATTATCAGCACTATTACACATAAGTGATAAAACAAAATACAACGGATCTTAAAATTCACTGGCTATTTTTCAGATATCTGGATGTGATTTACATTACTATATTCACTGAATACAATGGGGAAGCTCTGCAGAAAAAAAAAAATGGGTCCCATAGTCACATGGTTTAGAATGCAATGTTAACTTTTCCTTGAAGATATATGTTTAGCATTCATGTCTATCAACTTAACAATTTATGGAGTGATAAAGCTTACCTGAACCAAAAATATAATAAGAAAATAAAAGTTTGCCACTCTTCTGAATTGTTCAAATAAATTTTTTGGAACAAAATTCCACACAGTATACTAAAAAACAAAAAACAAAAAGATAAGTTAATATTTTAAAATAATATGTATTTTATACAAATAATAAGAAAACTTGTACACATCAGATATATCAAGCCCTTACACAAATTCATGTAACTCGATGCTATAAAAACTATCTGGTTTTTAGAGTTTCAGGGCTTTTATTCTACTTTTTACCTTTTACTATTTATTGGCAATTTTAGTATAACTTTAAAAGAGACATAAAGGAACCTATCAATTTTGCTATTAAATTCCTAGTTTTTTTAGAAGTTGGAGATGGCAGATCTAAAATAATATTTTAATAACTTATTTTGGGTTTTGATTACACAAAACTAAACCTAATGTTGAAAGATGAATTAAGGGACTTCCCTGGTGGTCCAATGGCTAATACTCCACGTTTTCAATGTAAGAGACCTGTGTTGGATTTCTGGTCAGGGAATTAGAACCCATATGCTGCAACTAAGAGTTCATGTGCCAGAACTAGGACCCAGGGCAGCCAAATAAATAAAAATAAATTTAAAGATGAATTAGGAGTTGATAAAAATGCTAACACTGGATTCAGTTTACTTTATAAATATTCTCTTTAGGTTTCGTCAGAAACAAAGGAGACAGTATAATTCTTCAAGTACTCCTCAGTACGCATGGGATATGAAATGTGAAAAAGATTAAAAATTACTTTAGTTAAGTGATCACTGGTATAGCCATGAAGAAAATCTCACAAAGGACATGAAAATCTGTCACAATGTCTATTTTTACAGTGAGATAGTAGAGTATAATGGTTATAAACATTGATGGTAAAAGGTTAACAACTGCTGTGATCTAAATCCTAATTCATGGTCACTGAAGGACCTTGGATCGATCTCTCTATACTTCATTCTATGCTCTATAAAATGAGGACAGTTATAACAAGCATACTGTATAAGTTGTTACAAAGATTAAATGAGCTGATATATTTATATAGTGCTAAGGACAGAACCTCGGAGAAGGCAATGGCACCCCACTCCAGGATTCTTGCCTGGAAAATCCCATGGACGGAGGAGCCTGGTGGGCTGCAGTCCATGCGGTCGCTAAGAGTCAGACGTGACTGAGTGACTTCACTTTCACTTTACACTTTCATGCACTGGAGAAGGAAATGGCAACCCACTCCAGTGTTCTTGCCTGGAGAATCCCAGGAACGGAGGACCCTGGTGGGCTGCCGTCTATGGGGTAGCAGCAGCAGCAAGGACAGAACCTAGCTCATACTAATCGCTATGTGTCTGTTGCTATATTATTAATCAGTTTATAAGCCTATAATGCTACATTATGGGGGTAGGGTAACACCATATAAATTTTACTTGTGCCACTCACTACACACAACACCATTACAAATAAAATAGGGAAACATTTTACAGTATTGTTACTTTACCCAATGTCCATTCACCTAGCAGAATATAAGATCCCCGGGGCTAGGAACATAGTGTTATTTACTGCTCTATCTTCAGCACTTACACTATAGCACACAGATAGCAAAACGCTAGCAGAATACATAAATAGGCAAATAAACACTGATGGGAAAAAACTTTTTTTCCGTAACTCTCCTGGTGTCAGGTAATGCATGAAGCCTTACTGGTTATTGACTAATTCAAGATTTTCTGTGGTACAATGGAAGATGGTTCTAATTTCTGTAGGTCAGAAATTCACTTCTTAATCAATTTTTTCTTCTCTTTTTTCTGGCCCTGGTGTATGGCTTACAGGATCTTGGTTTCCCAACCAGGGGTTGAACCTTTGTTCTCGGCAGTGAAAGTGAGAAGTCCTAACTACTGGACTGTCAGGGAATTCCCTTAATCAGTTTTTTGAGACCTGAAACATTCACTTATGAACAATATTATAAATATGCCTAGGTTCCCAGAAGAACCCATGAAAGCCTATTTGACTCAAGGGTGTATGAAGAATAGGACAATACCTAACAGCCTTTCTTAGGTGAATTATATTTTCAGTCCTAATCTGGGATACCTGAAACATTTTCTTGTGGTTGTAGTGTCACCAGTGGTTCTAGAATCTGAGATTGGGAACCATGTTCACGACTCTAGAGAGAAGAGAGGCAGATACTTCCTGGAACCAAAAGAGGTCACTGCTCAATGTGTGTACGTGAGACAATGGGTCAAACCACTACCAGCTGATCTTAACTGGAGTAAAAAGACAGTTGTCCCTACAAGGGTCATAGTATTTCCAACAACTTTCTTAATCACCAGAGCAACTGTATAAAACTTTATAAGAACTAACTTGACAATGTTCTAAGTTTACATCAATCTATTTGATTCATAATAGTGATAATACATTTTATCTCTCAGAATTTTGAAAAGAGCAACTAAATATGTAAGTTAGCAATAAGATAATTAATTTCAGGATGTTTTCTTTGGCTAGGTCAATAATACAATGGAAAACTGAGAAGAAACAAAAACTTCTCATGAGCTAGCTTATAAATGTTGGGAATTGTTTTCAGGTAAACATTAGTAGACTGAGTCTAAATTCTGTGCTGGTCCTGTCATACACAGAGAAGGCACTCAAGTAGAATAATATTTAAACACATGAAAATCTTCTAAGGAAAATAATAATTCATTATGCTTTAAAATTATTTTAATTACGTAATAACAGTTAAGAAAAATGAACTAGAAGCGTATCTTCTCTACAATTACCTATATGACTTTACCACTGCCCTTCAAAGGTCTGACATTAGTTAAGAAAATGAAACCATGGTCATAAAATTAAATCTTTCGGAAGGAAATTTAAATTTATGATAAGACGTTACTATATAGTGAATTAAATTGAACAAAGGCATATTTTCCATCTACAATGTGCAAGGCACCTACATAATAAGAGAAACAAAGATAACAAGTTTAAATAGAGAGGATTAAGAACAATATTTATATCAATAGCTATATTCCAAGATAAAGTAAAAGAAGGAATATACAAAGAATTCAACAAGCAAGAAAAATTTAATGAAGGAGGTCACAATCAACATGGGCTTTAAGAGAGGAACCACTCACAGCTGAAAATAGGGGGCAAACGGAGAACATTTCAGGAAGGAAAGAAAGAATGAACAAAGGCAGAGAAGAAGGAAGTTCCTCATGGCTTTGTGGGAGAGAAGATAATGCAGTCTGAAAAGAGTCTAGGGAAATAATAGGAGAGTAGAAAGGTAGTAAAAGGGAACATTGAGAAGCCAGGCTCAACTATGGTCAAAAAAAAACCCCAGACACTGCCTATATAAATATCTGGGCTTCCCTGATGGCTCAGCAGTAAAGAATCTGCTTGCCACTGCAGGAGATGCGGATTCAGTCCCTGCGTCCAGAAGATCCCCTGGAGGAGACCACAGCAATCCACTCCAGTATTCTTGCCTGGGAAATCCCATGGGCAGAGAAGCCTGGCGGGCTATAGTCCATAGGGTCTCAAAGAATAGGACGTGACTGAACATGCACACACACATAAAATGTCTACATTCTTGAAATATGGTTAAAAAACATGAAATCTACTTTCTCTGCAAAAATATACAACTTATATTCTTAAAAACTGAGGTTATCAAAACAAAATCATAGCAAAGGCAAGGTGGTAGGGAAGTTAAACATGAGTTTATGGAATAGCAGGTAATCTGGTTTGGAAGTTTTAAAAAACATTAGTGGAATAATAATAGAGGAGTAATGAGAAAGACAGTCTTCATGTACGTGAAAAAAGGCAACATTTATTTAAAAGTCTACATTTCTGAAACCTGGTCAAAAACACCAAACCTAATACTACTACATTTGACTGAATATCAAAACATTCATATATTTAATCTCAAAAGTTTTCCAGGAAACTCAGTTTCAAGTATCAACAGACTGTGAACTCCTCAGTTCAGTTGCTCAGTCCTGTCTGACTCTTTGTGACCCCATGGACTGCAGCACGCCAGGCCTCCCTTTCCATCACCAACTCCTGGAGTTCACTCAAACTCATGTCCATGGAGTCACTGATGCCATCCAGCCATCTCATCCTCTGTCGTCCTCTTCGCCCCCACCCCCGCCACCTTTGATCTTTCCCAGCGTCAGGATCTTTTCAAATGAGTAAGTTCTTTGCATCAGGTGGCCAAAGTATTGGAGTTTCAGCTTCAACATCAGTTCTTCCAATGAATATTCAGGACTGATTTCCTTTAGGATGGACTGGTTGGATCTCCTTGCTATCCAAGGGACTCTCAAGAGTCTTCTCCAACACCACAGTCCAAAAGCATCCATTCTTTGGCACTCAGCTTTCTTTATAGTCCAACTCTCACATCCATACATGACTACTGGAAAAATCATGGCCTTGACTAGACAATTACTTTGTTGGCAAAGTAATGTCTCTGCTTCTTAATATGCTGTCTAGGTTGGTCCTAACTTTTCTTCCAAAGAGTAAGTGTCTCTTAATTTCATGGCTGCAGTCACCATCTGCAGTGATTCTGGAGCCCAAAAAATAAAGTCTGCCACTGTTTCCCCATCTATTTGCCATGAAGTGATGGGATCGGATGCCATGATCTTAGAGCTCTGCATGTTGAGCTTTAAGCCAACTTTTTCACTCTCCTCAAGAGGCTCTTTAGTTCTTCACTTTCTGCCATAAGGGTGATGTCATCTGCATATCTGAGGTTACTGATAGTCCTTGCAGCAATCTTGATTCCAACTTGTGCTTCTTCCAGCCCAGCGTTTCTCATGATGTTCTCTGCATATAAGTTGAATAAGCAGGGTGATAACATACAGGCTTGATGTATTCCTTTTCCTATTTGGAACTATTCTGTTGTCCCACGTCCAGTTTTAACTGTTGCTTCTTGACCCGTGTACAGATATCTCAAGAGGCACATCAGGTTGTCTGGTATTCCCATCTCTTTAAGAATTTTCCACAGTTTGTTGTGATCCACACAAAGGCTTTGGCATAGTCAATAAATCAGAAATAGATGCTTTTCTGGAACTCTCTTGCTTTTTTGATGATCCAACAGATGTTGGCAAGTTGATTTCTGGTTCCTCTGCCTTTTCTAAAACCAGCTTGAACATCTGGAAGTTCACAGTGCAAGTATTGTTGAAGCCTGGCTTGGAGAATTTTGAGCATCACTTTGCTAGCGTGTGAGATGTGCAACTGTGTAGTAATTTGAGCGTTCTTTGGCATTGCCTTTCTTTGGGACTGGAATGAAAACTGACCTTTTCCAGTCCTGTGGCCACTGCTGAGTTTTCCAAATTTGCTGGCATACTGAGTGCAGCACTTTCACAGCATCATCTTCTAGGATTTGATAATAACTCAGCTGTAATTCTATCACCTCCACTAGCTTTGTTCGTAGCGATGCTTCCTAAGGCCCACTTGACTTCACACTCCAGGATGTCTGGCTCTAAGTGAGTGATCACACCATCATGATTATCTGGGTCATGAAGAACTTTTTGTATAGTTCTTCTGTGTATTCTTGCCACCTCTTCTTAATATCTTCTGCTACTGTTAGGTCCATACCATTTCTGTCCTTTATTGAGCCCATCTTTGCATGAAATGGTCCCTTGGTATCTCTAATTTTCTTGAAGAGATCTCTAGTCTTTGCCATTCTATTGTTTTCCTCTATTTCTTTGTATTGATCACTGAGGAAGGCTTTCTTATCTCTCCTTGCTATTCTTGGGAACTCTGCATTCAAATGGGTATTTTTCCTTTTCTCCTTTGCTTTTTGCTTCTCTTCTTTTCACAGCTATTTGTAAGGCCTCCTCAGACAGCCATTTTGCTTTTTTGCATTTCTTTTTCTTGGGGATGGTCTTGATCCCTGTCTCCTGTACAATGTCACGAACTCTCCGTCCATAGTTCATCAGGTACTCTGTCTATCAAGTCTAGTCCCTTATCTATTTCTCATTTTCACTGTATAATTGTTAGGTATTTCATTTAGGTCATACCTGAATGGTCTCCCTACTTTCTTCAATTTAAGTGAACTCCTAGCAGATAAGACAATTTAAGTGAACTCCTAGCAGATAAGAATTATGAAAACTAGATTAAAACAACTATTTAAAACCTTGGAATGTGTCCAAAATATAGATAGAAACATGAAGAGAGTTTAACTTAAAAAAAATTACAAATGGAAGGTGTATGAATTATAAGCAACGGCTTCTTAGCCTGGAGATACTATCCAACTCACATAGCTATGGTAGTCAAAGAGTAGGGAAAAGTACTCCCTTATCAACAAAATACGACAAAGATTTAGAGCTCAGGGCTAGAAAAGCAACTGGAAACTTAAGGGGAAAATACCAGTAGTGAAACCCTCCAAGGAAAATGACCCAAATTCAGAACATAAACTATCCAAACCTATGGTGATAACTAATATGCACTAAAAAGGAAATGAACACAGATTCTGACACTTGTAGCAACAAAGATCGTTCTCAACAGTACTGTGTTAAGTGAAAAGAAATCAGACACAAGACTCCTACAGTGCATTGTTCATGACATTCTAGAAAGACAAAACTATAACTACAGAAAGCAGATCAGTTGCAATTGTTGGAGGTGAAGAGAAGGGAGAATGGCCACTAACTTTTTGGAGTGACAAACGTATTCTGTATCTTAATGATGGTGGTCATATGCTATACATTTGTCAAAATTCATCAAATTAGTGAATTTTATTGTATATAAGTTATCAGTTCAGTTCAGTTGCTCAGTCGTGTCCAACTCTTTGCGACCCCATGAATCGCAGCACTCCAGGCCTTCCTGTCCATCACCAACTCCCAGAGTTCACTCAGACTCACGTCCATCGAGACAGTGATGCCATCCAGCCATCTCATCCTCTGTCGTCCCCTTCTCCTGCCCCCAATCCCTCCCAGCATCAGAGTCTTTTTCAATGAGTCAACTCTTCACATGAGGTGGCCAAAGTACTGGAGTTTCAGCTTTAGCATCATTCCCTCCAAAGAAATCCCAGGGCTGATCTCCTTCAGAATGGACTAGTTGGATCTCCTTGCAGTCCAAGGGACTCTCAAGAGTCTTCTCCAACACCACAGTTCAAAAGCATCAATTCTTTGGCGCTCAGCCTTCTTCACAGTCCAATTCTCACATCCATACATGACCACAGGAAAAACCATAGCCTTGACTAGACGGACCTTTGTTGGCAAAGTAATGTCTCTGCTTTTGAATATGCTATCTAGGTTGGTCATAACTTTCCTTCCAAGGAGTAAGCATCTTTGAATTTCATGGCTGCAGTCACCATCTGCAGTGATTTTGGAGCCCCCAAAAATAAAGTCTGCCACTGTTTCCACTGTTTCCCCATCTATTTCCCATGAAGTGATGGGACCAGATGCCATGATCTTAGTTTTCTGAATGTTGAGCTTTAAGCCAATTTTTTTCACTCTCCTCTTTCACTTTCATCAAGAGGCTTTTTAGATCCTCTTCACTTTCTGCCATAAGGGTGGTGTCATCTGCATATCTGAGGTTATTGATATTTCTCCCGGCAATCTTGATTCCAGTTTGTTTCTTCCAGTCCAGTATTTCTCATGATGTACTCTGCATATAAATTAAATAAGCAGGGTGATAATATACAGCCTTGACCTACTCCTTTTCCTATTTGGAACCAGTCTGTGGTTCCATGTACAGTTCTAACTGTTGCTTCCTGACCTGCATACAGATTTCTCAAGAGGCAGGTCAGGTGGTCTGGTATTCCCATCTCTCTCAAAATTTTCCACAGTTTATTGTGATCCACACAGTCAAAGGCTTTGCCATAGTCAATAAAGCAGAAATAGATGTTTTTCGGGAACTCTCTTGCTTTTTCCATGATCCAGTGGATGTTGGCAATTTGATCTCTGGTTCCTCTGCCTTTTCTAAAATCAGCTTGAACATCAGGAAGTTCACGGTTCACATATTGCTGAAGCCTGGCTTGGAGAATTTTGAGCATTACTTTACTAGGGTATTATACCTAGTGTTTAAAAAATTTTGTTTTCAAGAAGGACTTTTATTTCTTCCATCACTTACTAAGAAATATGTCATTTATCTAAAGCTCCTCTATTATCCTGACTTTCCTGGTAGCTCAGATGGTAAAGAATTTGCCTGCAATGCAGGAGACTTGGGTTTGATTCCTAGGTTGAGAAGATCCCCTGGAAAAGGAAATGGCAACCCACTCCAGCACTTTTGCCTAGGAAATTCCATGGACAGAGGAGCCTGGTAGGCTATAGTCCCTGGGCTCACAAAGAGTGGACACGACTGAGTGACTAACAAAAACACACATGCTCAAAGATGCCTGTGAACTGTGGTGTTGGAGGACTCCTGAGAGTCCCTTGAACAGCAAGGAGATCAAGCCAGTCAATCTTAAGGGAAATAAACCCTGCTGATTTGGGAGGACTGATGCTGAAGCTGAAACTCCAGTATTTTGGTCATTTGCTGTGTACAGTTGACTCATTGGAAAAGTTCCCGATGCTGGGAAAGATTGAGGACAGAAGGCAAAGAGGGTGTCAGAGGATGAGACAGATGGATGGCATCACCAATGCAATCGACATGAACCTGGGCAAACTTTGGGAGATGGTGAGGGACAGAGAGGCCTAGAGTGCTGCACTCCATGGGGTAGTGAAGAGTCAGACACGACTGGGTGACTGAACAACAACAATGCTTAAAGAACTTTACCCTCAGTTTCTGACTCACATCCTCTATAACTGCATTGTCCAGTGAGGTAGCCACTAGTCACATGTGGCTATTGACAATTTAAAATAAATCAAAATTCAAAATTAACTTCCTCAATTACATACTATATTTCAAGGTCTAAACAGCCCTATGTGGCTAATGGTTATCATATTAGACAGCAAGGAAAACATATCCGTCATGACAGATGATAGCATTATTCTATAATCTTCAGCTTCAAAATAGACTAAGACAGCTTCAAAATGCCACAGGAAAAAAAAATGAAACAAGGAAGAATATGTAAGAATGAGTAGGTTCTTTTGTACTATAAAATGTTTATAGAAGAATGATAAAATTAGAGGAAGTCAGGCTTTAAAGTCACACAGAACTGAGTTCAAACTCCTAACATCCCTGGGTAAATTATTTTCCAGCACTTCAGTTGGAGAAACTGATATAAAATGAGTATAACAAACACTCATTAAACATATATTAAAGTTGTTGTAAGGATTAAATAGTACAAGAAGTACCTAATACAGTGCCTGGCATATGGTATAGAAGTAAGTTCCTTAGTTCAATTGCTTCCTTAGTTCCCTTAGTTTAATTCCTTCCTTAGCTTAAACTAAGGGTACCTTTTGGAATACTGGCTATCTGACATTAGGAACCAGCAACTCTTTTTATTTTACAGTTTACAATTTTGGTTAAGATACATCTACCAACCACCATTTCCCTGTATTTTTAAGGATATAAATGTATACTACACAAACAAATCACTTTTTAAAGCAGTACATAACCACAGTTTTAATAATAGAAGTGTTAATTCTTACCTTAGATGAAATGATCCGGTTATCTATAAATTTCTGAGGTGTATAATGGCCATACTGAGGAAACCTGTTGGCTATGTAAATAGTTCTTGTGTCACTTTGATGTGGTGGGTCAAAACCCTAAGGCAAAGCAAAAGAAAAATAATTGTCAGAAAAGTTAGTTGTCATGATTCTTTACTGGTGGTACTTTTTAATTGATCCTATTATACCTATCACTTGCCTTGAACTGTATATAGGGTTAATCTATTTAAGCCATTTCTTTTTTTTTCAAAAACAGTGAAAGTTCACTCTTGTCCGACTCTTTGCGATCCCATGGACTATACACTCCATGGAATTCTCCAGGCCAGAATACTGGAGTGGGTAGTCTTTCCCTTCTCCAGGGGATCTTTCTAACCCAGGGATCAAACCCAGGTCTCCTGCATTGCAGGAGGATTTTTTACCAGCTGGGCCAACAGGGAAGCCCCTTTCAAAGTAAACAGGTACATTTTCTTTAGATATAAACTAACTAGGCAATAACCTCTGGTAATGAAAAACAGTCCATTCTTTGTCAGAGATGCAACCACAAGAAAAGAATAATCATACAGAAGATCTACAGAAGTTCGTGAAGGCTTCTTTCCTTCTCTTTCATTCCTGGGGTTCCTTGCTATTCTCTTTCCTAGTTTCTTGCTTTTCTCTTTTCCTAGTCTTTTTCTGATTCCTAGTCAGTGATGCAGAAGCCCAGCGTAGCTAAGGCCTAGTCAGCACCTACCATGTCTGATGACAAAGGCTTACATTTTATTTTACACCCAGATCAACTCGGTTTCAAAGAGCTTTGTTCCCAGAGAACTTAAAAACGCACTGTATAGCCCAGATTCAGTCCATACAAGCATTTCTTCATGCTAGTTACATTATCAATCGACTCTCTCACATGTGGGTATATTAATATGTTATAATTCTGGCTTCAAATTTAGAAGACATTCAATTAAGGTACATTTAGTAATCATCTCCAGTGGAAAGGTTTGCCTTGGTGACAAGAATACTGATACTTCATTCCTACAATATTACACTCTTTTCCAAAGTGGCAAGTAAATCTTTTTATTTTTAAAAAATTTATTTTTTAATTGAAGGATAATTGCTGTACAGAATTTTGTTGTTTCTGTCAAAACTCAACGTGAATCAGCCACAGGTATACATATGTCCCTTCCCTCTTGAACCTACCTCCCATCTCCCTTCCCATCCCACCCCTCTAGGTTGATACAGAGCCCCTGAGTTTCCTGAGACATACAGCAAATTCCCATTAGCTATCTATTCTACATATGGTAATGTAAGTTTCCATGTTACTGTCTCCATATATCTCACCCTCTTCTCCCCTCTCTCCATGTTCATAACTCTGGTCTCTATTTCTCCATTGATGCCCTGCAAACAAATTCTTTGGTACCATCTTTCTAGATTCTGAATATATGTGTTAGTATATGATATTTATCTTTCTCTGACTTACTTTACCTGTATAATAGGCTCCAGGTTCATCCACCTCTTTAGAACTTACTCAAATGCATTCCTTTTTATGGCTGAGTAATATTCCACTGTCTATATGTACAACAATTTCTTATCCATTCATCTGTTGATGGACATCTAGGTTGCTTCCATGTTCTAGCTATTATAAATAGTGCTGCAATGAACAATGGGACAGATGTGTCTTTTTCAATTTTGGCTTCCTTGGGAGTTATATGGTGGTTTTATTCCTAGATTTTTAAGGAATCTACATACCATCCTTCCATAGTAGCTGTATCAATTTACATTCCCACCAATAGTGAAAGATGGTTCCCTTTCTCCACACCCTCCTCAGCATTTATTGTTTGTAGACTTTTTGATGAGGGTCATTGTGACTGGTGTGAGGTGAAATCTCACTGTATCTTTGATTTGCATTTCTCTACGAATGAGTGATACTCAGCATCTTTTCATGTGTTTGTTAGCCATCTGTATGTCTTCTTTGGAAAAATGTTTGTTTAGATCTTTATCCCACTTTTTGATTGGGCTGTTTGTTTTTCTGGTATTGAGTTGTATGAGCTGCTTGTATACTTTGGAAATTAATCCTTTGTCAGTTGTTTCATTTGCTGTTATTTTCTCCCATTCTGAGGGTTGTGTTTCACCTTGCTTATAGTTTCTTTTGCTGTGCAAAGCTTTCAAGTTTAATCAGGTCCCACTTGTTTACTTTTGTTTTTATTTCCATTATTCTAGGAGGTAGGTTATAGAGGGTCTTGGTTTGATTTATGTCATCGAGTGTTCTGCCTATGTTTTCCTCTAAGAGTTTTATAGTTTCTGGTCTTACACTTAGGTCTTTATTCCATTTTTATTTTATCTTTGTGTATGGTGTTAGGAAGTGTTCTAATTTCATTCTTTTACATGTAGCTGTCCAGTTTTCCCAGCACGACTTATTGAAGAGGCTGTCTTTGCCCCATTGTACATTCTTGCCTCCTTTGTCAAAAATAAGATACCCAGAGGTACATGGGTTTATTTCTGGGTTTTCTATCTTGTTCCGTTGGTCTATATTTCCGTTTTTGCAGAATGGCAAGTAAATCTTCACAACTTCTTTGATCGGGGAACCCTTGACAGGTTGAAGTGAAAGTCATTCAGTCATGTCCGACTCTTTGGAACCCCATGGACTGTAGCCCACCAGGCTCCTCTGTCCATGAAATTTTCCAGGCAAGAATACTGGAGTGGGTTACCCTTTCCTTCTCCAGGGATCTTCCCGACCCAGAGATCAAACCCAGGTCTCCTAGCATTGCAGGCAGTCTTTACTGTCTGAGCCATAGTGAAGCGCTCACAGGTTGAAAGCAATCACCAAATGCAGGACCTTTTTTGTTTCTAACAGCAATGATTCAAATTTTCTTAGATTTACATGTTTTTCATGATGGTCAAGGGCTATTTACTAGTACTATGAAGTTATTAAGAGATCAATTAAACTTGGTATTCATAAACTACAATGATCCACTTTTATAATTTAAGTGCTCTTAAGCTAGTAATCTACTAAATAATATGGCTGCCTTTCCATGCTTGGCATTCCTGTAAAATTTCCATTAAGTACAGACAAACATAGGATAGTGGAGATTCCCATATTACCTAGGGGAATATTTTGTTTAGTACATTAGAATAGTAGTAGTGCTATGTTTGGGTTTCAATGGCTGTTGTTCATGGTTTTAAACAATCTACTTTGTGATCTTAGAAACAGTTAGCACACAATGGTGCAAATTATATGTATTTGTATGCACCATTAAGAAATGAAGTTTTATTTTATCTGTTATGCTATTTAAAGTGATGACCACACTTTGTGGATGTGAATGTGCCATTATGTATCTGATTTCAAAATCAGTTTAAGGATAAAATGTGGCACATATTTATTTTCCTCATCAATTTTCTTTTAAACATTTCATAACTGTGCCCTATAATAATTCATGGGAGAAAAAGGCAGGTTTCAAAATCAGAGTTGGAACTCACTGGTCTATCTGGAATATCATAATCATTTAAAGATGTATACCATTTATTCAACCAACAACTATCTACTGAGATTAAGCACTATGTTAAGCCGTGAAGGATAATATGACTTATTAAATATGCAAACAAATCATAATATGCTCCAACACAGTAAATAGATGAACAGTCTGAATGCTACTGCTGTAGCCTATGACTGTGTTTCTCAAAGAGGGTCCACCAGAAGTTTGTCTATACAGTACATAAGACAAGAAGAGACACACACAGGTAACTGCAGTGCTAGACTCCATGGAACATACTTATTCTGTATCCACTCTGTAATCATGTTAACCTAGATCCTAAGTTATACACCATGCATGTAAAGCTTCTGAGATAAAAGAAAAAAGAGCAAATCTGAGCAAATTTATATAAAGATAAAAATCTTTAAGATGTCAAGACAACTGAGACTGAGAACCACGGATACAAAATTCTTTTTGCTAAATCCAAAGATTATTACTATGTACATCTAAAGTTAAACAAAAAACAAAGAATCTAAGACCTTACCCCAAAATATACAATGATATTAGTACTACAACCTCTCATATTTCATAGTATGAATATACTATATATAAATGCATGCTCTTTACAGGAAGCAAATGCTCATCATTCTCCATCCGTCTCTACTGAATGAACCAGTGATCACACACACATGCTGGAACTCCTGAGATTTCTACAATTACTTCAGGAAGATATATTGAAATGTCCCAAAAATCAGTTTTAAATTAAACTGAATTTTAAATTCAGTATCACCATATTTCAGGAAATCATATAAGATGACAATACCAAAAGGAAAATAATGATAGCACGTCTTTCCTTATTCCCAAAGAGGCTATAATACCCACTTAAGCATTCTGAATTGTTTCTCCAGTGATTAATTCAAATGACCTTATCCAATTTTGTTATAATCAGTGGCATGTATATACATGTGGGTGTATTTTTTTTACACACACCAAATACTTAGATTTTATATTTGTGACTACAGTATAAGGATAGCTAGGCGTTCCTCGGAGAAGGCAATGGCACCCCACTCCAGTACTCTTGCCTGGAAAATCCCATGGACGGAGGAGCCTGGTAGGCTGCAGTCCACGGGGTCGCTAAGTGTCAGACACGACTGAGCGACTTCACTTTCACGCATTGGAGAAGGAAATGGCAACCCACTCCAGTGTTCTTGCCTGGAGAATCCCAGAGACAGTGGAGTCTGGTGGGCTGCCGTCTATGGGGTCGCATAGAGTCGGACACGACTGAAGCGACTTAGCAGCAGCAGCAGGCGTTCCTCATGGAAATTAAACCTGTAACTTCAATACATGAACATCATCTTCTCTGCCACAAATTCACATAGGCATGAACTAAATAAAATAAATAAATAAAACTGTCCAAAAATGAGAAAGGTGACTTAGAGCAGGGCGTCAGGCCTGTGTCTCTGAAATTATATGCAAATTTGTGTATACACGAATTAAAATTTTTTTTTTTTTTTAATTCTGGCCACACTGCAGGATCTCAGTTCCCTGACCAGGGATTGAACCTGGTTCACAGCAGTGAAAGCGCAGAATCCTAACCACTAGACCACCAGGGAACAAGTATTTTTCTGATGACACAATAGTTTTCAACAGATTTTGATGACATAAAGAAAGCTAGAACCACTTTAAGGTCTTGTTTTTATACTTAGCTGCCCCGCTCAATATTCCGTATTTTAAAAATGACACAGAGGATTTTTATTTCAATAATGCCTCTAATTTCTTTAACAGAAATCAAAACAAATACCTTTTATCAGAATTAATTATATAACTATACTGTTAGTGTGAAGTTCAAGCATAGTTTCATACTATTTCTAGCAAGCATTATCAGCAATTCTATGGTACTGCACAATCTGAACTCCCTAATCACTAGGTTAAGGCCACACACATCAGGGTCCAGAAGCCTCTGGCAAATTACTTTCTGTTGTCCACCCAGACTATCCACTCACACCCTGAACCTTGGATGGCTTGCTCCTTTCTTCTCTGACTTCATCTTGTCCTGAGTAAAGGAACTGAGATACAGTGATGCTATTCTAGCCATCCTGATTTTTGCACCTGCTAAAAAGTAGAGTACAGTTGACTCTTGAACAACTCAGCAGTTAGGGGAGCCAACCCTCCATGCAGTCAAAACTCTGAGTATAACTTCAGAATTGGCCTTCTGCATGCTCTGAATCAGCCCTTCGGTACTGTAGTATTAACTGTTGAAAGATTCACATATAAGAGGACCTGCACAGTTCAAACCCGTGTTGTTCAAGAGTCAACTGTATAGGATTTTGGAAGCACACAAATTTAATTTTTATTTAAAAATTAAAACTCTCATATTCTAAGAAAGTATGAAATTAAAAACCTCTTTTTTGTCTGGATTTGTGAGCATATGTAAAAACCACAAGTATTTTTAAGTGGATGAATACTTAAGATGGAAAAAAGCCCCACAATGGCATTCAAGGAAAAAATGGAAAACACATGGGACTGATTTGAAAGAGATTTCTTTTGTAACAGCAAACTCATGAAGTCTAGAAAAACCAAACCAGAAAACAGCTTATAATTTTTAGAAGCTGGTCTTTGGCAAAAAGTGGTACTTGGAAATGAATCATAACATATTTTGATACCAAATATACCAACCTCTGTACTATTCTTAAAAATCTCAAAAATTTTATAAAAAATACAAGCATTACAAATAAGAGCTAAGAAAAAACTAAAACTACAGTCCTGTAATTAAATGTCACACTTCCTTAACAAAACTAAGAGAATACTTTTAGAGCTTAGTGATCAAATCTGTACATGTAATCATTCTTATATGTGATCTGTCTCCTCCAAAATACAAAGAAAAAGCTACAAAACAAATAAAAAGTCCATGAAAAATAACATAAAAAGAAGCTCCAGAATCAAAACTTCAATGGCACTGGTTATTAAAAGAAATGATCAAAAGCTTTATTTCAGTCACACACTTTGTATGACAGAAAGTGATTTCTGTTGCCTACATGTTCCAATGTAACGATGCTTCTGGGGAATAATGATTTAATGTACCTTACCAAATCTACAAAATTAATAGTGAATTACTGTTTCCTGGATATGGGCTTTAAATAAAAAACATCTATGTTGTGTTGTGCTCAGTTGCTCAGTAGTATCCAACTCTTCCAAACCCATGGACTGCAGCCCACCAGGTTTCTCTGTTCATGGGATTTCCCAGGCAAGAATACTGGAGTGTGTTGCCATTTTCTTCTCCAGGGGATCTTTCTAACTCAGGGATCGAATCTGTCTCCTGCACTGGCAGTCGGATTCTTTACCACTGAGCCTCCTGGGAAGCCCAAAATACATCTATATGAAGGTATTATAATTTTACACTGTTAACAGCCCAAATCAAGGTGAGAGGAAATAACTTAAAATGCCTATGATGTAAACACAATAATTTAATTTCAACTTTTTGAATCATGTTACATAATTTTCATTTTAGGATTTAAGGTAGTCTGCCATCCATCAGACCAGTCTGGGCTTCCAAGAACTGCTCCTACTGCAGAGGTAGGTTGGAACTAGCTTTCCAGCTACAGGATTCAAAATATAGAGTAATCTTTGGCATCACTGACACGATGGACATGAGTTTGAGTAAGCTCTGGGAGTTAGTGATGGACAGGGAAGCCTGGCATGCTGCAGTCCATGGGGTTGCAAAGAATTGGATGTGATAGTGACTGAACTGAGCTTAACTTTAAAATTCTTAAATCATTTGCAAATACTTTACTATAAGAAGTTCATCTCTTACAGGAAGCTTATCTCTTCTGCTACTCCCCAACCCTAATTCCCTATTCCAGCATACACCTGTAGCAGCCCCGTGGCAATAATATGGCTACTCCTCAGAAAAGTGAACACAGAATATCCACATGATCCAACAATTCTACTTCTGTGTAAAAACTCAAATAGATATTTGTAAACTCATGTTCATGGCAACATTATTCACAATAGCCAAAAGGTGGAAACAACCAAGTGCCCATTGACATAAAAATGAATAAACAAAATGTGGTATGTACAATGGGATATTATTCAGCCTTAAAAAGGAAGGAAATTTGGACACATGCTATAAATGGAAGAACCTTGAAGACATTATGCTAAGTAAAATTAAGCCTGTGACAAAAGGACAAAACTGTATGATTCCTCTTACATAAGGAGTAAAAGTTGACAAATTCATTCTTTGTCAGGCATTTATTCAAGGTGTGGAGGGGAGAGTAAAAGGGCATTTGTGTTTAATGGGTATAAAGTTTGCAAAGATCAAACAGTTCAGGAGACAGACAGTGGCGATGGCTGCATAACAATGTCACAATTGGATATTTTAAGTACATTTATTTTTTATTTATTTATTTTTTAACTGAGGAAACCGAGGCGGGGCTGGAAATCCTTGCTGCCCGAGGTATCGCGCCTGCGCCAGGCGGGGTGGAGTGGAAAGACTCGGCAACCCTGAACTCACTTCCTTAAGTACATTTAAAAATGGATAAAATGGCAAATTTTAAGTATATTTACTACAATTAAAAATGTATCAATTTCACCCATTTGGGACTTAACCACAGATTTTCTGGATTAGAAGTTTCCTATTTGGCCATAATTTAACTGTGATAGTCTCTTATTGCAAAACTGGTGATTTCTGTGTATAGAATCACAGAGATATTTCTGATAAAAATTAATCTGTGAAGTAGTTTTAGCTTAGATCAAATTTTAAAATTACAGATTTCACTGAGAGAATTTAAGGTTTCTGTAACCAAGAACCCTAAATTAATTTTCTTGATCTACCTATACCTACACCTACAATTGAACACTGGCTGGATAACAAGTGAAACTACTAAATTTAACTGTGGTGTCCAAATTGGAGACAGAGGAATGAACAAATTTCTACTAAGATTTCTCAAACACTTTTAAAGGCTCCTCTTTCTCTACTCACAATCATAAACAACAATGGCAATGAAGACGGCTTCCTGGGTCCTCCTCAGTACATCAGAAGCAGTGGGTTTACAATTCTGAGGCCACAGACAAGAATACTTAATCCTTTACAAAGTACCTTCAAAATTTAATATCTTAAAATATGTGCCAATCTACAAAGACAACCATAAAATTCTAAACAATAACAACATTAAAAAGAATGGCATCTGTTAAAAAGAATGAAATCTTTTAAAATCTACAGATGGGTTTTAAGGGCATTATGCTCAGTGAAAAAAGTCAGTCAGAAAAGACAAAATATTGTATGATCTCACTTATATGTGGAATGTAACACCAAAAACAAAAAAGCCCAAGCTCATAAATACAGAAATAACAGAAAACAGATGAGTGGCTGCCAGGGTGGGACTTGGGGAGTGGGTAAAATGGGTGAAGGAAGTAAAAGGTACAAACTTCTAGTTATAAAATAAGTTACAGGATATAATGTGCAGCATGGAATTATAGTTAATAATGTTGTATACGCAAAAGTTGCTCTGAGTGTAGATTTTAAAAGTTCTCATAAGGAAAAATTCTGTAACTCTTGTGTGGTGATGGATGCTAACTAGACTTCCTGTGGTGATTATTTCGCCATGTATAAAAATTAGCAATAAAGTATGGGGTTTAATTAATAGCAATGTATTAATACTGGTTTATTAGCATAACAAATGTAGCATAGTAATGTAAGATGTTAACAATAAGAGAAACTGGGTGAGAAAAATGTATAGGAATTCTCTATTATTTCATAAACTTTCTGAAAATCTAAAACTATTTTTTTTAAAAAAGCTATTTTTTTAAGAAGTTAAAAGCACAGTCCTCAAAAACAAGGACATATATAAGTTAGAGCAAAGACGCACAAACAAACAAACAGACATGTGCATGATACACTGACCCGGTATTTCTCATTTTGCCCCAGATCACTGAAAACTTCATCTACAGGAAACACTATGAGGGAACTCATGGTCTAAGGCATTATATAAAGACTGATAACAGTATCTCTAATTACTTAGGACTTGACTTTCACTGTCTCATAATAAATTCCTAAGCTGTTTTGTTTTTAATTCTGCAAATATATGCTGGAAAAATAGTTGATCAAACACTGGTAGGTAAGCACTGCCTCCCTTTAATGCTGCATAGGAGTTGGATCCACAGTCTCCTGTAAATCTAAGTTTAGAGGCCGGTTCCTCTACAATATTTAAATTTCAATAGAAAAACCCAAAATTAGAGAACAACTTCCCTGTCTTCAATAGTAAAAAATCAAGTTCACCCTCAATCTTTGTTCGAATTTTCTGAACTAATGAAGAGCATAGTGGAGAAGTGAGATAAGGAAGGATATTTATATCCCTTTTGTTGCTCAGGAGATGCAATAGCGAAGAAACAACTTCCTAGGTAAAATACGATTAAGACTTGAACTGAATGTCTACAATTCAAGCTTTAAAGTTCAATTACACTCACTGCAAAAAATCTTACGAGACCAATATGTACCCAAGTATCTATTGAGGAAAAATGCTTGATACTATGCTAGGCACTGTACTAAGTTGCCAAACTGCCAAATTCAGACTTAAATTTAAGAAAGTAGGGAAAACCACCATACCATTCAGGTATGACCTAAATCAAATCTCTTATGATTACAGTGGAAGTGACAAGTAGTCAAGGGATTAGATCTGATAGACAGGGTGCCTGAAGAACTATGGATAGAGGTTCATAACATTGTACAGGAGGCAGGGATCAAGACCACCCCCAAGAAAAAGAAATGCAGAAAGGGAAAATGGTTGTCTGAGGAGGCTTTACAAATAGCTGTCAAAAGAAGAGAAGAGAAAGGCAAAGGAGAGAAGGAAAGATAGACCCATTTGAATGCAGAGTTCCAAAGAACATAAAAAAGCCTTCCTCAGGGATCAATGCAAAGCAATAGAGGAAAACAATAGAATGGGAAAGACTAGACATCTCTTCAAGCAAATTAAAGATACCAAGGGAACATTTCATGCAAAGATGGGCACAATAAAGGATAGAAATGGTATGGACCTAACAGAAGCAGAAGATATTAAGAAGAGGTGTCAGGAATACACAGAAAAACTATACAAAAAAGATCTTCATGACCCAGATAATCACAATGCTGTGATCACTCACCTAGAGACAGACATCCTGGAGTGTGAAGTCAAGTGGGCCTTAAAAAGCATCACTACGAACAAAGCTAGTGGAGGTGATGGAATTTCAGTTGAGCTGTTATCAAATCCTAAAAGATCATGCTGTGAAAGTGCTACACTCAATATGCCAGCAAATTTGGAAAACTCAGCAGTGGCCACAGGACTGGAAAAGGTCAGTTTTCATTCCAATCCTAAAGAGAGGCAAAGCCAAAGAATGCTCAAACTACCACACAATTGCACTCATCTCACACAGTAGCAAAGTCATGCTCAAAATTCTCCAAGCCAGGCTTCAATAGTACATGAACCGTGAACTTCCACGTATTCAAGCTGGTTTTAGAAAAGGCAGAGGAACCAGATATCAAATTGCCAACATCTGTTGGATCATCAAAAGAGCAAGAGAGTTCCAGAAAACCATTTACTTCTGATTTACTAACTATGCCAAAGCCTTTGACTGTGTGGATCACAACAAACTGGAAAATTCTGAAAGAGATCGGAATACCAGATACCTGTCGTGCCTCTTGAAAAATCTGTACACAGGTCAAGAAGCAACAGTTAGAACTGGACATGGAACCACAGACTGGTTCCAAATAGGAAAAGGAGTACGTCAAGGCTGTATATTATCACCCTGCTTATTCAACTTATATGCAGAGAACATCATGAGAAATGTTGGGCTGGAGGAAGCATAAGCTAGAATCAAGATTGCTGGGAGAAATATCAATAACCTCAGATACGCAGATGACACCACCCCTATGGCAGAAAGTGAAGAAGAACTAAAGAGCTTCTTGATGGAAGTGAAAGAGGAGAGTGAAAAAATTGGCTTAAACCTCAACATTTAAAAAACTAAGATCATGGCATCCAGTTCCATCGCTTCATGGCAAATAGATGGGGAAACAGTGAAACAGTGACAGACCATTTTTGGGGCTCCAAAATCACTACAGATGGTGACTGCAGCTATGAAATTAAAGTCATTTGCTCCCTGGAAGAAAAGTTAGGACCAACCTAGACAGCACATTAAAAAGCAGAGACATTACTTTGACAACAAAGGTCCATTTAGTCAAGGCTATGGTTTTTCCAGTAGTCATGTATGGATGTGATAGTTGGACCATAAAGAAAGTTGTGCACTGAAGAATTGATGCTTTTGAACTGTGGTGTTGGAGAAGACTCTATAGAGTCCCTTGGACTGCAAGGAGATCCAACCAGTCCATCCTAAAGGAAATCAGTCCTGAATATTCATTGGAAGGACTGATACTGAAGCTGAAACTCCAATACTTTGGCCACCTGATGCGAAGAACTGACTCACTTGAAAAGACCCTGATGCTGGGAAAGATTGAAGGCAGGAGGAGAAGGGGACCACAGAGGATGAGATGGTTGGATGGCATCACCGACTCAATGGACATGAGTTTGAGTAAACTCTGGGAGTTGGTGATAGACAGGGAGGCCTGGCGTGCTGCGGTTCATGGGGTCACAAAGAGTCAGATACAACTGAGCGACTGAACTGACTGACTGATTCGACCATTCTGAAATATCAAGCAACTTAGTATTTCATTTGTTAAGTGACCCTATAATTTAATTTAAAAAATTCATTATAAATACTATGAGCATTGACTATGTGCTAGGTAATATGCTTGGTACTATGAAAATACCAAAATGAGAAGTCAGGACCCTTGCCCTGAATAAAACATCATTAAAAAAAAAATGCCTTTAATAAACACAAAGAGTGAAATGAAAATCAGATAAAATGAGTAAAATTTTGACTGAAATAGCAGTAAGTCACTAGATGACTTGCTTTTTTTCCTACAGAAAATTATCAAACACATTCTTCTGAATAGTTAAATAACAACTTTAAATATATAAAAATAAACTATGGCATAATTTCATTACAAATGTAATAAAAGTTACTAATAAAAAAGGACAACTATCCTATCTCTTTTCAGCATTTCTAATTTCTACATCAACATCACGAGGTTCTCAAATATCAAAACAATTTTGTGGTTCCTAAGGTATAAGGTGAAAAAAGGCATTTAAAACTGAAAACCTTTCTAAAAAATTTGCCACAATGTTCAAAATCAATTAAAATGTATTTCATTTGATATTAGATAACATATGCAAGAGGAGATATATATTAGGGTACAAGCAAGGCCTAGCTTCTTCTAGTACCTAGAATATTATGTCAACTTGAAAATGGCCACATTGGCTAAACTACAGACCTCTTGACTGCTTCTCTCCTTTTCCTCTCAGACCTGTCTCCTCCATCTCCAGAATACCACTGCTACCTACAATTTCTTTCCCCAACTCATTCTCTCCTCTTGCCTCCCTCTTGGTTAGATTTAAAAATGGAAGGAATGGGAAAGAGATATATAGGGAAAACTGCTGCTCCTGCTAATTCTCTTCCACCCTCGTATATGCCCGGCAAAAACTCTGGGTTATGTCCTGCCTCTAGCACTAATTAGTTAGTAACCCTGGAAAAGTACATACTTTGAACTCTTCTTCTACTTCACAAGATAGATTAAAAAAAAATTTTTTTTTCCTCTTTAAAACGACTTAGCTAGGCTTAAAATAAGGTAATCTTTTCTGATCAGGGGCTGAGCCTTTGGTACTCTGGCTCTGGAAATAGGCAGTCTGAAGTTCAATCCCCTTTTGTACCGAGGTCCAAGAGTCAGGTTCAACTGAAAAGGAGGCTAAAAACAGCTGTGTACTTTTAAATATGTGTAAAATCTCCAAAGAGGTAACAGAATAATACTTTTTTTTTTAAGAACAAAATACTACAAGACAAATCAGGCAAATATGCATCAAGAACAAATGGAAATGAAAGAGGTCCAATAATAAATTTGGGGCGGGGTGGGGGAGAGTCATTTAAATTAAAAATTCAGAAGACAAGGATAAGCTCTAGACTGGAGTGCAGCCCATGGCTTTTCCTCCCTGGCCCTGGAGCCTCCCTTCCTGCTAGGAGCTGCTGCTGAGGCCTGGGGTGGGAAGACAGGTGAGGGGAAGGGGGAGGTGAGGGGATAGAAGTGAGGCAGGCCAGGCGGGAGACCAGAGGCCTAGCCCATGGACACAGGAGAAAACTGGTGACTGCAAACTAGAGCTGAGAATTCACACTGAAAGCAGCACGGAGAGAAAACATATGAGAAACATAAACAAGAAGGCAAGAGCCACAGAGCATAGATAAAGATCAAGCAAGAGTTCGAGAATGAGAAAACTGAAGTCGGATAAGCAACATTTAAAGGGGAAAAAAGCTGTAAAATTTTCTGAACTGTAGAAACGACAGCTTTCAAATTGAAAGCACACACAAGAGTAGAGCAGGAGAAACAAAAATCATATGAAACAATGTGAGCACAGCATAGTAAAACTGCAAAATAGAGGACAACGAGGTAATCTTTAAAACGATGTTACAGAGATTATCAGCAAAGTAATGACTATTAGATTAAAAGCACACTTTACACCACCAATAAATGTCTGAAAGCAAAGGAATAAGTAGTATCTTCAATATGCTGAGTGATGGGTTCGATCCCTGGTTGAGGAAGTTCTGCATGCCGCACAGTGTGGCCAAAAATAACAATAATAATAATATGCTGTGTGAAAGTAACTGTTAATCTAGAATTCTGAATCTACCTAAATTAGTATTCAATAATAATTAGGAATAAAGACATTTTTAAGCCATAAAAACTAAGGGAGTTTACCACACATGAAGCCTTGCTTAAAAATAACTAAAGAATGTATGTCAGCAAGAATAAAAGTAAATACATAGGCAAGAGGTGATATTCAAGAAATAACGGTGGGCTTCCCTGATGGCTCAGTGGTGAAGAATCCACCTGCCAACGCAGGAGACTTGGGTGAGATCCCTGGTCTGGGATGATCCCACGACATGCCACGGAGCAACTAAGCAAGCCGGCGTGCCACAACTACTGAGCCTGTGCTCCAGAGCTGGGGAGCCACAGCTGCTGAAGCCTGCACTCCACAAGAGAAGCTGCCACATCACACCTAGACAGCGGCCCCTGCTCACCACAACCAGAAGACCCAGCACAGCCAACGTGCAAGTAAATAAACTTTAAATTAAATAATGATGAATAAAAAAAATCACTGTAGTAAATCAAAATGAATAACAGGTAAAAAGCTGAGAATGTTTTGAGTTTAAATGTTTTGCGTTTCCACAAACATTATGGAAGAAAGTATTTGTGAAATCATGTATCTGGTAAGGGTCTTATATCCAGAACATATGTATATAACTCTTATAACTAAAAGAAAACTTAAAAATGTGTTAAAAAATCTGAATAAGCATTTCATCAAGAAAAGCCTCACAAAATACAAACAAATCAGTTAATAGAGACATGAAAAGATGTTTGAAATCATCATTTAGTTCAGTCGCTCAGTCGTGTCCTTAGGCAAATATAAATCAAAACCATGAGTTACACTTATGTTCATGACCACAGCTAGAATCAAAGACAAAAACAAGTATTGGCAATGATATAAAGACATTGGAACCCTTATATTATACATGACTGGTAGGAATGTAAAACAGAGCAATCACTTTGGAAACATTTGGCAATTCCTGACAAAGTTACCACATGACCCAGTAATTCCACTCTTTACATATTTATCCAAGAGAAATGAAAATATACATCCACAAAAAACTTGCACATGAATGGAAAAGGAAGCATTACTTCTAACAGCCAAAAGGCAGAAACCAACTAAATGTCCATTAATTGATGAATGAATACAATCTCTGGTATATCTATACAATGCAATTTTAGCAATAAAAGGAAATGAAGTATGAATATATGCTACAACACAGATGAACCTTGAACACATTATGCTAGCTGAAAAGACCATCACAAAATACCACATAGTGTATGATGCCATTTACACAAAATGTCCAGAGGTGGCAAAACCATAGAGACAGAAAGTAGATTAGTGATTGATCACAGCTGGGGGCTAGTGGGGCTAGTGGCTTGCGGGGGGAATGGAGAAAGAGAGTGGACAGGGAATCTCTTTTAGGGAGTATAAAAATGTTCTAAAATCAGAGTGTGGTGGGGCTGCACAACTCTATGCATATACTGAGAAACTGAACTGTGCACTTTAATGAGAAAATTATATGTGGCTATCTCTCAATAAAGCTGGTAAAAGAAAAACAAAGTTAAACTATTAAGTAATAGTAATGTGGAAGGTAAGAGGGAACACAAGTCAAAATCTTGTAAATCCCTATATTATTTGTAAGTAGAGAGAGATAATAAAAGGATAAAAATACAATCTACAGCTTCTACATAATCAAAGAGAAAAATATTAATAGAACTTAACAAATTCAATGCAAAGCCAATCAAAATCCTAGAAAGATTTTCCACAGAATTAGACAAACTGATGACACAAATAAAAATAGCATATGGAAGAGTAGAGAGCCAAAGCAATTCTAGGGGTGGGAAAAGGATTGGGGATTTTGCCTGGTCAGATATCATAAAACACTACATTAAGATATTGTACTATATTATTCATGCACCACCAGATCAATAGATGAGTGAAACCAAATAGAGAGCCTAAAAAGAGAACACAACACAAAGGGAATACTGAAGGCAATATGACAGAGAAGGCAAACAACAGAGATTAGTGGAGAAAAGATGGCCCATTCAATAAACAGTACTGGGACAAACAACTTTCTATATGGGAGAAAATAAATTTCTCTACTTTATTCCACATAGGGCTTCCCTGGTGGCTCAGACGGTAAAGCGTCTGCTCGCAATGCGGGAGAGACTGGGGTTCGATCCCTGGGTCGGGAAGATCCCCTGGAGAAGGAAATGGCAACCCATTCAAGTACTCTTGCCTAGAAAATTCCATGGATGGAGGAGCCTGGTGGGCTACAGTCCATGGGGTCACAAACAGTCGGACACGACTGAGTGACTTCACTTTCACTATTCCATATACAAAAATAAATCCCAGGCATATTCAAGACCTAAATGTTGTAAAACTAGATTTTTAGACAACTCTAAGAAAATGCCAGAAAGACAGCTTTATGACTCTAGGAAGGAATTCCTAAATAAGTAATAAAAAGTAGAAATCATTCACCTAATAATAAGTTTACCTACAAATAAATTTAAAATATCAAAAAAGACATCAAGTTAAATACAAAGTGCAGGCTGGAAGATATTCACAACATACACAAAAAAGAATTGGCATCCAGACTACAAAGGAAACTAATAAGGAGAAAACAAACCACTCAACAGAAAAATGGGTAATCTATTCATATGAATGAAATAAAGGGGGCTTCCTTGGTGGTTCAGTGGTCAAGAATCTGCCCGCCAGTGCAGGAGACACGCTTCAATCCCTGACCTGGGAAGATCCGACATGGAGCAGAGCAACTAAGCCAGTGTGCCATAACTATTAAGCCTGTGCTCTAGAGCCCAGAGCTGAAATTACTGAGCCCACATGCTGCAACCTCTGAAACCTGCACCCCAGAGCCTGTGCTCCACAAGAGAAGCCACTGCAATGAGAAGACTGAACATTACAACGAACAGTAGCCCCCCTAGCTTGGCTCAACTAGAGAAAAAGCCCACGCAGTAACAAAGTCCCAGAACAGCCAAAAATAAATAAATTTTTTAAAAAAGAGAAGAAATACAGGACATCTTAATCTCACTAGCAATCAGGAAAATGCAAATTAAGCAAAATGAGATACCTTTCACACTCACCAGATTGGTTAAGTTCTTTCAAGTCTGACAGTACAAAGTGTTGACCAAGATGTAGGGAAAGGGGAACATGGTTTTGGAAAATAATTAGCAATATTTAGTAACAGTCATAAAGTGCACACCCCATGGCCCAGCAATTCCACTTCTAGGTATGCCAATTTAAAAAAACACACAAGCAAGAATGGCCATTGCAACATTTTTTTAAACAGGAAAAAAACAGACAGAAATTCAAATATCCATTAGTCCTAGAAGAATGGATAGGGCAGTGGTTGCTTCATTTTGGTTGTTACAGAGTCTGGCAATATGCTATCACAGAGTACATGTTCAGAAAATGTTTGAGTGAATGAATAAATGAGAAAGAAAGAGTGTTACCTAAAAGTATGGATGCAGGTTGAGAAAGTTTTTGTTACATGGAGAACTAAAACAAAATAGGCAAAAATCCTTCCCTTCATGATATAAATGAGACAAGTAAAGTACAAAATATGTTAAATAGTCATAAGTGCTAAGAGAAACAAACAAAAAAGGCAGGGAAGGGGGCTAGGGAAGTATGGAGGTGGCAATTTACAATTTAATACTGAAAAGGCCTCAATGATAACATCTAAACAAAGACTTGAAGGGAATGAAAGTGAAAGTGAAGTCGCTCAGTCGTGTCCCACTCTTTGTGACCCCGTGGACTGTAGCCCACCAGGCTCCTCCATCCATGGGATTCTGCGGGCAAGAATACTGGAGTGGGTTGCCATTTCCTTCTCCAGGGGAAGGGAATGAAGGTGCCACCAAATTAACTGGGGCGAAGTACATTCTAGCCAGAGGTGACAGCCAGGGCAACAATCCTAAGACTGAATGAAATCCGTCCTGCACTTCTGATGAACAGCAAGGTGTATGTGGATAAAGCAAAGTGGGTGAAGAATGATGGGAGATGAGAAGTGGTCTGGGCAGGGACTTGGATACAGATCTAGCAGAAACTTTGGCTGTTACTCTGAGCAAGAAGGCAAGTTCTTAGAAGGACAGGAATTACATGACCTAACCTGTGTTTTAATAAGATCACTCTGGCTGCTATGTTGAAAACAGACTGTAGGGATAAAAAGGATAGTTAATAATGATAGTGGCAATCACAAGGTTCTTTGGAGCATTTGGGCAAGGTCCCTACTTCAGTACAGCTAGGATAATTGGGATTCCACTAATGCTTGACCAGGCTTCCCTGGTAGCTCAGCTGGTAAAGAATTGGACTGCAATGTGGGAGACCCTGGTTTGATCCCTGGGTTGGGAAGATACTCTGGAGAAGGGAAAGACTATCCACTCAGTATCCTGGCCTGGAGAACTCCATGGACTGTATATTTCATGGACCCACAGGGCTGCAAAGAGTCAGACATGACTGAGCGACTTTCACTTTACTTCACTAATGCTTGACCTCTTTAACCAAATGAAAAACTGAGTATCTGAGGATATATGTCTGAACACAGAGATAAAATAAGCAAATATTCTAAGATTTAGGATCTTAAACATTAATGTTTTTTTTGGCTGCACTTTGCAGCATGCAGAACTTCCCAGACCAGGGACTGAACTGCAGCCCCTGCAGTGGAAGGACGCAGTCTTAACCACTGGACCACGAGGGAAGCCCCAAAACATTAACTTTTGAGGTTAAAATTTACTTAGCCACACCAAAATAACACCACCATAGGCCTTGCTTCCTTGGCCTACTCCTCTTTCATTCCTTGAGAGAAAGGCAAAGAACACAGGTACTTCCAAACTGATGTGGAAAGAAACCTGATATTCAGTCAACCAACATTTGGTGGGTGGGTACCTCCAATGGGCCAGCTGCTGTCTTGAGTGCAAGGGTTCTAAAGATAAAATATAGCCCATCCCAAGATATTTACAGACTAGTCTACTGCTTAAGATATCTAGACTTACATAATGTGCTATAAGGAAAAATGAGCTCACTTTTAATGTTATACGGCATTACATTTATGTAGTTTTTAAATTTCCAGTAACCATTTTTTAAAAAGTAAAAAGGAACAGGCAAAATGAACTACAGTATTTTACTTTACCAAATAAATCTAAAATATTTTTCAACATGTAACCAATATAAAAAGTTGAGATATTTTACATGCTTTTTTTTACACTGTTTTTAAAATCCTATGTGTATTTTATACTTAAGCATATTTCAGTCTGAACTAGCCACATTTCAAAGAGTCCTGGACAGCATAGTTATATAGGAAAGACCTATTTTTTAGAAAACTGAAAACATTTTGACACAGGTACAGGGCAAAGTAAATTAGTAGAGGAAGGCATTAATGTGTTCACAGCTTAAAGAAAAAGTAAGAGTAAACAGACTACAGATAATTGATGCGGAGAGCAGGATGAAAGAACACAAATGGACTGGTGAGTCTGGAAAAGAGGACTGTCATACTTTTCTTTGTGACAAGTGTAAAGAGAACAGAGGAATAAACAAGTTTGGTGAATGTGAATAGGCTTTTAGGCTTACCATTTTTCTCAGTGAATCAGAAGACAATCTTACTAGCCTCCTTCTGCCACTGCAGATATAAACCTGAAGGGACTACATTTATAGAACAATTTAAGAAACTGTATCCTAGTACAACAACATTAAGTCGTATTTTTAAAAATTACAGTGAGTTTCCAGCTTTCCTCTGGACTGGTCAATCTTGAATTTTGTCACTTTATCTCAAAACACAGAAGCAATAATATGGATTAATTTTTTATCTTCTCACCTATTCATTTATTCAAAAAACATGTACCCAGTGTCTACTCTTATGCCAAGTCCTGTGTGAGACATGAAATACAGAGATAAATAAGGCCCTCACTGACCAACATCTGTGTCCCCAGTATTTAGCTTATTATGTATGCACACAGCAAGTGCTTTAAAAATATAGCATTACATTGTACTGTAAAGAAATATTACATGTCAATTAAAATATGAATTGACAAAGACTTTCATTTAAATCTAACATAGTGTTGTACAATAAAATTTTCTGTGATAATGAATATGTTCTATTCTGAACTGTCCAATACAGTAGCTAATAGCCATGTGGAATTTTAATTTAATTAATTAATTTTGTTGTTGATAATTCACTTTAATTAAAATTTTAATAGCCACTGTGGTTAATGGCTACCATAAAAATCTAAATATGGAACTACAACGGGTTACTGGCACTTATCATAATCGAGGTGTTGCCATCTCTAATGAGTTAACACATGTGATGCTAGAATAATACTCATTGTACCAGAAAGACATCATAAGAAAACTTTCTTAGTGTAAAATAACTAGGATTGTGAGCTCAAAAACGAAGAATGAAAAAGGAAAGGATAGTTCAATCTTTTCAGTCTACTTTCCCAAAGAAAAACATCAACTTTCTGACAACCTCCTCTATTTTTCTCATTGTGTCAAGAAGTGAAAATAGTTTGTGGAGATAAGCAGTCAAGTTGTGTTTAATTTAACAAGGAATTAATAGAAAATACAAGTTGTTTCTGTAACAAAATGACAATAAACTTTTTTTTTGGCACAACAACTTAAGAGGCCAGAAATCAGGATTCATACAATAAATAATGTTTTTAATTTCAAAAATCCTGTCTTTGTGATCTGCTTATTAACTTCTCCAAAGCTGTCCTATTTATCTGAACTTTGTGTGTGTGTGTCCTCCTCTTGCGACCCTATGGACTGCAGCCAGACAGGTTCCTCTGTTCATTGGATTATCCAGGCAAGAGTATTGGAGCAGGTTGCTGTGCCCGTCTAGTGACTCTATTGCTGAAAAACTCAACCCATTGAGCAAATCGAAGTATACTTTAAACTAGCCTACGAACTGAATAATTCTGGTGCAGTAACTAGGAAGGCAGTTTATGACTGGGATAGTAAAATATACTTATTACTCTGTGTATTCACTATCCTTTACATATAATTTAAGTGACTGTACAAACTTAATCAAAGAGACAAACTCCTACATAGGCACAGGTCTGATTACATACTTGGAAGATCTGATAACTTAAAAGTAAAACCAGTGAAGTGAGTGACTAATATCAGAGATAGCATTTTTTATGCACGGCAACTTGTTCAACTTGTTAATCACTCCATAAGGCATTTCTTGTAAATTAACCACACAAGACTTTTTGCCCCTCCTGTTAGCTGTGTTTGGCTGAAGCCATTTTTTAAAAAAATTAACAAATTGCCTATTCTGAAGATGAGAATACAATCAGGATTTTATCCAAGTTAACAAAAAATACCTAACACTGAGAAGTGGTGTCTTAATCCACTAAGAAAAACTAGAAAAAACCACTGGCATACAAAAACACCATCAGGTAAACAAGATTTCTATACATGAAGATGGGCAAATCAAAAGCATGAAGTCAGACTTGAAATAATTAACTTCTAGAGTCAAGTTACCCAGCTGCGGCTTATTGCAATAAAGCCAAACTATTACAACAATTTGGTATTATAACGACATCATTAGCTTGGTTGTCTAATAAGGAATATATCTGGGATATCTGAATTCACAATTACCTAAAAATAGAGAGCTAACATGTGCTTGAGGGAGTGGCAGGCAGTTCTAGTTTTATTTATAAGGTATTTTTTTTTGAGAATGATGCCCCCTGCCAAATGAATTAACAGAAGGCTGACTCTAAAACAGCATACTTCTTAAACATAAAAATGCTCTTCTAGAGTAGGTAAAAGGAGGTATCAATGTTTTTAGTCCCCCAAAATCTTTACAGTCCCACAAAAACCGTTTCTGCTCCATTGTCTTTTAAATTAGTAAATGAAAACACCGAATTGTAGCAGCATTTAATTACTAATGCGATTTAGAAATTAACCAGCAACTAGGAACAGACATCATGGAGGTAATCGTAGACTTCTTCAGCCGGGAGCAATTTCACTCCTAACTGTCAACGTTGCCTTACCGTTGTATTTTGGGGTCTGTAGTTGCCAGCAAGCAAGAAAGTTTTCTTTGTGAATTAATTCGGAGAAAGGTGGCGCTTTTTATATGCCTTAAATCACACTTCTAAAATTCTTTTTTTTCTCCAGATGTTTTAATAAAACTGAAAAGTTAACCATTGGTTCCAAATCGGTCGCGTTCACATTGCCTCGAGAACGGAAAAAAGTAAGGTTCCCATTCCAAAAGTTTCACCTGGGGTAGGGTGAGGACAAGGCAGGAAGAAAACCGTCCTTCATAATTCTCTCACTTAGCTTCGCAACTAGACGGGGTTTTAGAATATTCCTTCTTACCCAGGCTTCGGGTAAAATTTCTTTGAGAGGAGTTAGACTAGACAAGTTATGCTTCTCCTTGATAATCCACGCAACCTTGAAAACAGCGAGGAGATGGGGCTGGAGACAGATCCTCGCCGTCCCCTTCACTCAAACCAGTCCCAAACTGTTAAAGGCAGGAAACACGAGCCTCTTCTCTCTCCCCAACACCTACTCTCTTTCCGTCCCCCCGCCCGAGTTCCTCAGCCGAGACGCCGACCCCGCTCCGCATCCACTTTTGGTCTCGGAGCGGCGAGAAAGAGGGAGTAACCGAGAAGCGCGACCAGGAAGCGGCAGCCTCCCGCCGCCGGCCTCGGGGCCCCGGGCTCGGCGATGAGACGTGTACGGGGCTGCGCGGGGCACTACCGGCTCCCGGACCCGCCTCCAATGCGGCCTAGCCCGGAGCTCGCGCTCCGGCCTCGCGGCTCTGCGCCGCCGGCCCTTCCCCGCCACCCGGGCCCGAGAAGCCGCGCGAGAGCGAGCGTCCGAGAGGTGAGAGGCGGAGGTACCTACCAGCTGCTGCCGGACCCAGCGCCACATGCCCCTTCCGTCGCCGTTCCCGTCCCGCGAGACGCGGGGGCCGAGGGGCTCCAGGTGGAGGCTGACGAGCCAGAGGGGAAAGCAGGAGAGCCCCTCCGGCTGAAGTTCCGCTCGCCGCGGCCGCCTCACTCCCCGCGCTGGGGCCCCATCTCCCGCGCCGGCTCCGAGGTCCTACAGGCGCGGTCCCGGCGCCGCCCCCACCCGGCGCAGCTGAGTCGGCTGCCGCGCCGCAGCCACCTTCATTATTGACCGTTGTCACCCGCAGTACCGCCACAACTCCGCCCCCGGCCCCCGGCTGCCGGCCCCACCTGGGCGGGCCGCGCCCGGACGTGACGAAAGAGGCTGCGCGGACCAAGGGCCGGGGCTCAGCAGTGTGGGTGGAAGGCGGCGCGCGTGGAGGGGGGCGGGCTCTCGATCGCCGCGTCGGCACCCCCCCCCCCACCTTCATTTAGCGGGTTGGATTAATTTAAACGGCTGTGTCTGGTATACCAAGGCCGCAGCTTTTGGCAGGCTCCTCTGTTGCAGACCTCCTGTTGCAGGTCTGCTTCTGGCTCTCTACTTTCTTTGGTTCCTTCAGCAGCCCAACACGCACACGTATCATCAGGAGTGTAGTGACTGAAAGTTCATCCCCAGAGGTCTCCACTTCGGTTCAATTAAATTGTCCGAAGTGTTTGTCTCAACACATCGCAGCTCTCGTTAGCAAACGAGCGAGCTGGGGCTAGGGGAATGTTGATGACTTAAGTAATTTTGAAAGGGGATGCAACTCCCCTGTGCCTGGTCGGGTGTAGACCAGTGTTTCCGGAGGAATAGACAAGATATGCTGTTTTGCAGTGCTAAATTGAACAGGTTAGGGGGAAAACACTTTCTGTGGGAACGTAGTTGTTTACTGTTAACTGCCGAAATGCGGTTAAGAATACCGTGTAAGTAGCAAGACCTAAGTAAGATGAGGGTATGAAAGAATAGAAGTAAGAAGGAATATATTGTAAAGACAACTGGAATAAAAATTTGACTTGGAAGGCTGAAATGAAGCGCCGGGTCTCGCTTTATTCAAAGCAAGCTCCTATACATCTTGAGTGTTATGTATGCGTATCGTGTACAGTATTTTGCTGAATTAAAGCACACTTCAACACAAACGAGTTAAAAAGAATTTTTTTATTAAGCAAAAACAAATTTAAATGAAATTAGCAAAACTGGGCAGTTTTTTCTTATATATATATATAAAATTTTTTAGTTTCAGTTGTTGTTTATCCTCTAAGTTGTATCCGACCCTTTTGCGATCCCATGGGCTGTCCATGGGGTTTACCAGGCAAGAATACTGGAGTGGGTTGCCATTTCCTTCTGCAGGGGATCTTCCCAGTCCAGGAATTCAACCCGTAGCTCAGGCTTTGTCTCCTACATTGCAGGCGAATCCTTTACCGCTGAGCCACCGGGGAAGCCTTAATTTCAGTAGACATTCCTTATTATATAATGATTATCCAGCACCACAAATAGAGCCTTTTCTTAGGGGTATTAATGATCTGTAAAACCAGAAGTGGAATTTTACATTATATGTATAGTCTGACTACAAAGAGAAAACGTAATCTCACTTCTGTTCTTATGACTAAATCTTTCTTTATGACCCTAAAAGGAAGTTTGCGATACCTTTACTTGTTTGTTACAGTGATCAAACGTTACTACCATTTATGGAACACTTGTGTGTCCCAAGCCCTATAATAAGCTCTTTACTTGCATGGCCTGTTTTCAGTCAGTTCAATTCAGTCGCTCAGTCGTGTCCGACTCTTTGCGACCCCGTGAATCGCGGCACTCCAGGCCTCCCTGTCCATCACCAACTCCCGGAGTTGGTGGACTCATGTCCATTGAGTCGGTGATGCCATCCAGCCATCTCATCTTCTGTCGTCCCCTTCTCCTCCTGCCCCCAATCCCTCCCAGCATCACGGTCTTTTCCAATGAGTCAGCTCTTCGCATGAGGTGGCCAAAATATTGGAGTTTCAGCTTCAGCATCAGTCCTTCCAATGAACACCCAGGACTAATCTTTAGGATGGACTGCTTGGATCTCCTTGCAGTTCAAGGGACTCTTAAGAGTCTTCTCCAACACAACAGTTCAAAAACATCAATTCTTCAGCGCTCAGCTTTCTTCACAGTCCAACTCTCACATCCATAATGACCACTGGAAAAACTGTAGCCTTGACTAGATGGACCTTTGTTGGCAAAGTAATATCTCTGCTTTTCAATATGCTATCTAGGTTGGTCATAACTTTCCTTCCAAGGAGTAGGTGTCTTTTAATTTCATGGCTGCAGTCACCATCTGCAGTGATTTTGGAGCCCCCAAAAATCTATCCTTTGAAGTTGATACTATTATTTCCATTGTGTGGATGCAGAAATGGAGGTTCAGTTTAAGTAACTTGCTCAGGTTAAGTCAGCAGAGCTGGGATTCAAATTCCCAGATGCAACAAAAACTCATGCTCTTATAGTAAAGAAACAAAAATATGAATGTATCTGCTTTTATCATCTGCAAGTGGTCTGATTAAAATTAGTCCTGGAAATTTTTATTTATATGCCACTAAAGTTTGTCAAGACGATAAATAGAAAGCTAAAGGACATTTTGTGTATTATTATTTAACTGTGTCCCAATTTTCAAAAGGCAGAGTGGGAGGAGTTGAAGCTGATTCTAAATTCTATGGTGGAATACGGTAAGATGTTATTTCAAGGTAACTGTGTAAAGATAATAATTGTAGCTCAAACTGTCAGTAACAGAATGAGTATTCATGGCAGTGTTTTGGTCTAAGGATTTTTCAAGAGCAATATTATATGCCTCATATTGATCCAAGAAGTATTAAGTTTTTATACTGTAGATTGTAATTCTTTATTGGCAATGAAATCAGTTTAATGTGTCATGATCAGTGTCTTTAAAAAATAGGATATAAAACATTGGAATATGTTGCTTAGTGTAGATAATATGTATTGTTTTGTAAAATTTTGTTTCAGGTGTTTATGTATATGTGCATACGTGTATGTGTATATACACCTACACAGCAGATCACGGTATAAAAGAATGTCGTCCTATTGGTTGTGGTTGGAAAGTTTTGAAAACATTGAGATTGGAATACACAGGACTTAAGGCAAGCACCAACTGCAAAGGAAAGGAAAAAAAATGTATTTGCAGTCAGTGGTCATTCATTCATTCCATAGCTATTTCCTCAATGTATTGGACACCAAATGTATGCATAACAATTGCCTAATATTAGGAGGAGACACAAGTGCATACGACTTTTAAGATGAGCCCCTTCTTTCTGGGGAGAGTTTACAATCCCCTTGGAACGAGAAGTTGCAGAGAGGAATCAGTTAAATAACAGTCCAAGGCAGTATGAGATTAAGTTCTAAAGAACTATACCAATAATAGTCACTAATTTCAGAAAATTGATGTGGGCAATATCAATTGAAGAGAGTTCAAAAGAACAGAGATTAATTTGAACTGAACTTGAAATGGGAGGATGAAGGTGGGAGATAAAGGCTTCCCAGCAGCAAGAACCACGGAAAGCTAAAGATGTTTGAGGTACAACTACTGTGGAGGAATAAGAGATGGGGTTGGATAAGTAGGGAAGGCATAATCTTAGGAGAGTTTCTGGCTAGTCACAGTTTACCAGAAATTGGGCAATCACTGGAATTTTCTGAACAATGAAATGACAGAATGAAATCAGAGTGTTATGTTCATAGACATTATGTGTGATAGGGTGAAGAGAGAAAAAACATCGATAGGAAATTATTGCTAGAATGAAGCATCAAGTTCACAAATGCTGGACTGGCAGAGACCCATATTATAGGAAGTTGTGCTCTGGTGTCAGACAAAGAAACTTGAACTTAAGCCATTTCAAGTGAGGTGACAGGCCTTCCAAGGGAATAATAGCATCACACAACTGAATTCAGTCACTCAATTAATGGTAAGTATGGTTCCTTTTTTTGAGGAAACTTGTTTATATAATTCTGTGTTAAATATACCTGTGAGATGTGTTTATTCCCAGGGAGTAAAAAAATCTCCTGGTTTTCTGTAATAGAGATTCTTAGGTATAATAAGGACAAAGAAGGATATTTTTCTTGATCAGAACATCTTGGACCATCAGTAGGAAGCACAGACTGTGAGCTTGTTAGGGTCATGATTCCTGGCTCATTTGTTTTGGAATGCATAGTGTGTAAAAAGTACTCAATAGGTGTTTGTCAAATTAATTAATACCAATAACTGAGTAGTTAGGGAAGAAAACATCTGGTTCCGAAATATCAAAGTGGAAGAGTGAAGTATACCGGATGACTTCAGGATATCATAAGCTATACAGTAGGAGTACCGGTTACCGTCCTTTAGAGTCAGGGCACTCTGTGTGGCATGCCTCTCAGGACCCTTCAAGGTTCAGTCTGAGTGGAGGAAAGTGAGCCTTGACAATCTGTTGCTTTAATTATTTTCCCACAGATGAAACCATCAGTTGGGCTCTAAAATCTGGTCTCATTTTTCAAAGGACAGCTTTATGTTTTCCCAAAATTATATATCTAGTATATTATAAATTATTATGCTTAAAAAGCAATTTCCTTCTGGTTAACTCTCATTCTAGAATTTCCAGACCAGACTTCAGGGCAGCTTTTTCCATTAGTGACCAGGCTTGTGTATTTTATCAAATGGTAAAGAAATTCATCAGGAACAATTGTACATTACATATTTGAAACTTTTCCTGAAAATTTCTCAAACAGATGTCAGGACTAAGTTGTATGAACACAGTTTAATTTCTGGTTATTTATGCTTACAAATAACTCAAAAGCCACTGAAACTCAGACCCATTGTGAGAGTTAGGGTCTATAAAAATGATCCCTTCTTGAAAAGTCAAAGTATGTAAAGCATAAATATATTCTGAACTGTACACTTAAAAATGGTTAAGATAATAAATTTAAATGTGTATTTTACCACGATTTAAAAAAAAAAAAACTGGGGGAAAAAAAGACTGCATAGGGAGATGTTTGTTAACAGTTACCTCATTGATTTTTCTAGGTTAAACCATCACAGTTGTGTTCAATAGCAAAATCTTGGCATTTACCCTTTTATCTATATTAGAAATAAATCCAAAATTCTTTTCTGAGGAAAATCTTGGCTTAGCCCACAAATGTTTCCTCAGTTCCCATCTGTTTCCTTAACTTTTATAAAACCACATGAAACCCATCCCCAGTTCTGCTGAGTCCTAATGGAAGTGAATATACCCTAAATTGCCAACATTCCTTTCTGACTTGCAAATTTGTCAGAAATGCTCAGCTGGGAGAAGAAAAGTTAATGGAGGATTTCGTGAGGACTATGTACTTTCTTCTGGTGATGTCTATTTTATCTTCAGATAAAAGAAAAATGATCAGAAATCTGTCTTTACATAGTCTTATTTTGGCTCCTGCTATGGTGACTTTTACTGAACTGCAGTTTAGGATCTTGTGAACAACTTAAGTCCAGAGAAGGTAGGAGAAGCAGCCTCAGGAAGCCCGTGACTGCTTTTGCTGTGGAGGTGCAGCTGGGAACACCGCTCACTCATCACGCTGTTTTATTGAGAGCCTGCAGAAACTCCTCACCACAGATGACTCTGCTTCTCTTGAGCAACTAGTTTGTTTTGTAAGCTTCTGAGCATTTTGAATTATGTAATTGAACAAGCTTCCTTCTGTCATTTTGTTGCTATTTTAAAATTTCAGAGAATTATTTATGGCAAGTGCCTAGACTCTACAGCACACATTTCGTGAATTACTCTTACCCTGTATTTCTTGTTTTGTCTAATTTTAGTTTCCCTTTGGCTAGTTATTTCATCTCCTTTGTATCTTCTATATTTTGAAGATGTTCATTTGTTTCTGAATATAAGGAATAAAAGAAAATAAGATAGTCATTCATATTATAAATCATAAAGATTAGTTTTAAGATAACAATAAGCCCCAAATAATCTAATCTGAAGATTGTGATTTCCTTTACTGCCACAATTACGTATGTTTTCACTACTTTACGGTGAGTAGAGATGTTAATTTGTGTGAGTCGGCGATTAACTGTAAGGAAACAAACCAATGAGTAAAGGTTGAAGTCAGGTTTGGTAGTATGTGAAAGGAGGGGAAAAAATGTGATCAGGAAGAAAACATGCTGAGTCAAACAAAGAACTATGTTAAGGTTGCAAGAAGTAGAATGGGTTGAAAGTTGAGTATTAAGAAATACTACTCCAAGAGATTTCTGTATGGGAAACAGAAAGAAAGTGGCTGCTTGTTTGAAGGGTTTTTGGTAATATTAATAGCTTACTATTAAGGAAGGGTCTGGGCTTCCCGGGTGGCACTAGTGGTAAAGAACCTGCCTGCCAATGCAGGAGACGCAAGAGAAGCAGGTTTGATCCCTGGGTTGTGACGATCCCCTGGAGAAGGAAATGATAACCCAGTCTAGTATTCTTGCCTGGAAAATTCCATGGACAGAGGAGCCTGGCGGGCTACAGTCCATAGGGCCAGAAAGAGTTGGATAACTGAGTACATACATACACACACAAGGAAGGGTCTGGTTGATTTCACAGAAATAACAACAAGGAAATAGCAGAGAGCAGGTGAGCGTGGAGTGGGGCATAATCCTGGATAACATATAAAGCCTGTTACTGCCTTAGTTCTCAGGGAAAAAGGGCTCTGGGGTGGACTGAAGACAGTGGCTGGGTTGGTTTGGATTAGGGGACATAGGACGCTGGGGCAGAATACAACCAGTAGGAGACGTCATACCTCTCTGGGAGTCAGGTGAGAAGATTTCAAGCGAAGACAGCTGAGATCAGGCAGTGGCCCTGTAAGAACCCAGAGTAGGAAATTCTCTGGTAACCTAGGGCCTGGCACATATTATATTATGTGTTCAGAATTTTTTTTTTTTACAATAAATATGCATGCATACTCAGTCGCATACAACTTGTTGTGACCCCCCCAGGCTTCTCTGTCTGTGGAATTTTCCAGGCAAGAATACTGGAGTGGGTTGCCATTTCCTCCTCCAGGGGATCTTCCTGACCCTGGTTTCAAACCCATGTCTCCTGTGTCTCCTGCATTGGCAGGCATATTCTTTACCACTGTACCACCTGGGAAGCCCCAGTTACATAAATAAAGCTGTACCAAATTGAGCTGTGTCTGTGTTACCGTGTTTGCCCACTTGCCTGTGGTTAATATTCTGACGTGGCCCTCACAGCAAGGCCATTTGTTGTGCACATATGACAGGACCTGAATGCATCAGCCTTTCACAGTGACTCCTGCGGAGAAGAGGAAAGAGATGAATGCGGCTGTGGTCTCAGACAATTTTGGGTGGTTTCACATGCTCCATGTACTTCTGTTTGCAAGTCTCTTCTGATATCCTGAAGAGAAGAAAGCTTCTTACTTGACTAATTCTTCTTCATCATTTAAGTCTCAGCTTAAAAATTAGTGTTCAGAGAAGCTCAGGTTCCCTTATAGAGCTAGGTTAAGACATTTATAAGCACTCAAAAGATCCCAGTGGCTGCCACCCCCCACACAAGCTAAATACAAACTCAAACACACACACAAAAGTGTGAAACATTTACCTGTTTTGGAAATAACATACAACAAAATGTGTACATATCCCGAATAACTTCTTTCTAGATTTTCTTCTGATTGAAATTATCCCCCTCTGTCTCTCATACATGCTGCCCTATTCTCTCTTTACTCCTTGTTTTCCCCCCTTGAGGCTCTCCTTGTGCCCCAGACAAATGCTGAGTCAACAGTCAAGGTAATTCTGCACTCTTCTCATTAAGCATGTCCAGTGTCCTATACCTTTCCAAATATTTTGTACACTGGTAATCATGTAATTTTTTGCTGAAATCACTTTAATGTCTATCTTCCCTATGACACTATTCTCCTGTGGGGCAGGGTCTGTTTGTTCAAACATTTGTTTACTCTACCAACTATCCTGCCAAGTGTAAACAATTTTGAGACTTCCCGGGTGGCTGAGCGGTAAAGAATCTGCCTACAATGCAGGAGATGCGGCAGGAGCCCCAGGTTTGATCCCTGGATCAGGAAGATCCCCTAGAGAAGGAAAAGGCAACCCACTCCAATTTTCTTGCCTGGAGAATCCCATGGACAGAGGAGGAGGAGACTACAGTCCATAGCATCCCAAAGAGTCAGACATGACTGAAGCGACTTAACACACACACTCACACATGCAGTCATTGTGCTAGGTGTCTGGGTTAATGTTCCCAGACACCTTACACTTCAGGAGTTAATTGTTTAAGTCCTGGTTAAGTCCTGTTAACTCCGTCTTAAAATTAAGTTATTAAAGTAACACAATTTCATACCTGTCATCTTAAATATAGTAAAAATATTGTATGTGAAAGTATTAAAAGTTACTGGTACATAGAGTAAAAAAGGTCTATAAGAAGATAAAATTTAAAAATTTCTTAGTTCTGTCACCTCCAACTTCAAACTTGCTTTTTCACTGATCAGATCCTCAAAGTTTCATCTGGGATGTGGTAACTTTTTTAGATGGAGCGATGTTTTATGCATATGTATCATATGCATACTTAGGGACTTTGCATGAAGAAGCATTCTGTCTGTTGAAAAGGAGACTGCACTTCTACACAATGCAGGGCTGATGGTTTGTCAGTGTGTATGCGTATTTATGCATGTATATGTGTGCATCTGGGTGCCAGGAGGGGAGGAGATGAAGAGGTGATGTGTGCATGTTTTATTACTTAGCTTATTTAATTTTTATCCAGAGTTACTGATGAGTGTAAAGTCATAGACTCAACCCTCAGAGGTGGTTGTTAGCTTTACCAAAAGAAAAGTTTATCTCAGGACTATAGTTTGTATTTCTAGCCCCCAAAATAGGGCAGGAGAAAGCAGATAACTCAGTGAAATCACCAACATGACCATAAATTCAATTCATATAATGGCAGATCAATAATACCATTTCTTTTTTGAGGTCAGATCATCATTGTAAAGGGAGATTACTGTTAGATGTATCACCCTGTGACTTCCCACTGTCCTATGAAAAAAAAGAGGAACCATAATAGAAAAGGTAAACAACTTTTAAACACATACATGTATATGTTTTCCTCTGTATTATTACATGTCTTTTTATTAATGTACTTGTACATAAAGATACAAATCTAATTTAACCTTGCATAATATAATAATGCATGTGAATTCTAATGAATAAGCCTTAGTCCAACTCTGTAATTAATGATAGCTTTAATGAATGTGAGTGCTCCAGCAAGGTTGCTTTAGAATTCTGAATGGCATCTTATTTTTACTTTATTGTTTTGAAATGCCAGACAAGAAAATGCAACTTTTCTCCTGTGTTAATTAATTAAATAGTAAATTGGGAGAGATGCCAGCTTTTAGATTGCATCCATCAGTTTTAGCTCCCTCTGTTGTGTTTTATCAAGTTGCTATTTAAATGCTGGTACAGTACTGCATTTGTAGTTTCGATATTGTCCCCATTATCTTTCCTAGAGTGAATACTTCATTACTGACCCCTAAACATGCTCTCATGCACCTCAGCAGGGTAGGTGTCCTGGCCTGGTACCAGAAAGAACCTCTTCTATTTTGAGGTCAGATCATGGACACATTGAGGTTCTAAGGGTCTTAATTGTTCTCCTAGGGGCTCTTTGTAGAACATGTAGATGGAATTTGTCTCCAGTTGGAACCTGGGAGTCTCTTCCTGGATTTTCCTTCTTCCTTTTGCCCTATCTGCTGTTTCCCAGAATCTCCATTCTCAGCCTCTCCCTGCCCCTTGAGTCAGAGTCTAAGAAGATGCATCACTGAATCCAACTTGGGAGAAGAACAGAAAGTACTTGCATTCTTCAAAGTTGGGGATTTGCTGCTATTGCTCATTGGTTTTAATATAACTTTGATGCTTTATTAATTTTACTATTAATATTTATTTAATAATAATAACCACAAGTGAGCAAATACAGCCTACTCTATAATTCTTCTTTATTTATCTCTCTCAAATTTCTATTGATTAGATGTTAAACTGAGAGTAAAAGTATGCTTATTTAGAGGAAATTTGGCTCCTTATAGGCAGATGCAGTTTAACTGCGATGCAATAATCATACTATTTGACACTTTACATTCTTATAACTAATAGAGAAGTTTTCTTCATAACATATTTAATTATTACTAAGTGGGGGAGATCTTAATATGGTGCTCAGAGAAAATAACTGTGGAGTAAAAGACATCTTTTGTGAGTGTACTCTGCTGAGGGTCTCAATGTCTATGTTATAATACTTCTTTGTATTTTTTTCTCCAACAATATCATCTCTGTGGATAAGAGATATTCTATATCTTGCTCTCATCTCTTTCTCCCCAATTAGTTTCAGCTTCCTTCTCTGCAAGCAGTTGCCTTTATTTCATCATTCAGATAGAGTGAGGCCTTTGAAAGCTAGCGAGTCAACGGAAGTCAGAAAATTATATATCATACATTTAATAATATCATTTATTTAATAATTGTGTACAATCTGATTACCGTGGGTACAGTTTTTATTTATGTATTTGTGGCTGTGCTAGGTCTTTGTTGCGTGCATGAGCTTTCTCTAGCCATGGTGATCAGGGGCTACTTTCTATTTGTGGTGCTCAGGTTCTCATTGCGGTGGCTTCTCTCTTTGCAGAGCATGGGCTCTAGAGTGTGCAGGCTTCAGTATTTGCAGCACATGGGCTCAGTAGTTGTGGCTTGCAGGCTGTAGAGTATGGGCTCAGTAGTTGTGGTGCATGGACTTAGTTGCTTAGAGGCATGTGGAATCTTCCTGGACCAGGAATCAAACCTATGTCCTCTGCACTGGCAGGCGGATTCTTAACCACTAGACCATCAGGGAAGTCCTGTGAATATAATTCTGTTTAAAAAGAGTACATGACAGCAACCTTTATTCTCTCAGGATTATCTGAGTGGAAAAATCCCTTGAAGGGTATAAAAGAACTTGTGGTATAATTTTGATTTATCAGTAATGCAAATTAGCTTTGATCTTACCATCAAAATGTCAGGGAAAATTGACTCAAAATTGGAAGTAAGATCCTCAGTTCTGGTCCTTGGCTGCTTAGGTGGTTGATGCCCTCAGATAGTTCCCTCATAGCAATAGTGAAGATTGCCATCTTATGGAGTAAAAAAATTAATCTGGCCTTTACTTTCATACCTGAAATAAAACTAAGAGGAAAATTATGTCAGTTTTAGTTGTAGCTAAGTTCAATAGAATTTCACTTCACCTCACCTACATTTCCCAAACCACTAGACCACTAAATGTTCACTGGAGATTTAAGGTCATTGTAAAATTAGATGGCATTTTGGTAATTAGCTGATTTAATGTTCAGTGCCAAGACACAATTGAGGCTCAAAATCCACAAAACTCAAATCCATTAAATTATTCTGTTTTGAAAGTCTACCTTAGGAAAAATAAGCAGATGGTTTTAAAATAGCTATTTCATTTTGTATAACCACAGTCTGAAGAAATGTTAAATTGTATAGGCTGAGAAAGATTTCAGAAGACTCTCAAGATGTGAGCTGATATATTTCATTAGGGAAAGCATTACCTGGTTGTTAATTTAGCCAAAAATATGATTTATCTCTAATATAAACTCCCAGATATGAAAAAATATACCATTGGATTTTAAATGATCAATAACTGTTAATATTCAAGTTGCTTCAAGGATGCTTAGATTTGATTTGACTATTTTCTCACTTTATATTGTTTCTTCTCTGGGTTTATAGACAATAATTTTTCAGATGCAATTATATTAAAAAATTTAATTTTCTTTTGCATTATTTGACAGACTAGGTGTATTCCCAAATTATGAAATGTTTTTAGGAATTATTGGGCTTCCCAGGTGGTGCAATGGTAAAGAATCTGCCTGCCAATACAGGAGATGCTGGAGACCTGGATTTGGTCCCTGGGTTGGGAAGACCCCCTGGAGTAGGAAATGGCAACCCACTCCAGTATTCTTGCCTGGAAAATTCCATGGACAGAGGAGCCTGACAGACTACAGCCCATGAGGTCACAAAGAGTCAATGTTCTGACTCTTTGTGACTGAACATGTACCTCACAGCTGCTGCATTATTGTTTTTCTTAAACTGTTCACTATTTTTCCTATTATTTCCCACAATCTTACAACATGAGTACAGTAATTGTTTAGTAGCTAGAAAAGCTGTGATTATGCAATATTTGCTTGACCCTGATTGATCTTTTAATCCACTGTATCCAATTTAATTCACACAACTTGGTATTTAACCTAATCAAAAATTTTCAGTTACAAAAGTCACATTTTATATACTTTTAAACTATGTCTACTTTTATATATATATAATTTTATATATTATAAAACTTATTATATAAATATATTATAAAACTTATATATAATTTTAATATCCAAAATCCAAATACCAATTGTTGAAAACTCTTGGCATTATATTTTACTTCTCTACCTATGCATCTCATCTATTATGTCTTTCTCTCCATTTCTGACAAAAAGCGAGCCTCCAATTTAGCATACATAAATGTCCAGGTCATTATCCAACCTCATCCTTAGTATCAAAGGAAATTCCAATGCTATTATTACAGCCCTATGTTTCTTTCAGTGGGCTTCCCTCGCAGCTTCAGTAGGTAAAGAATCTGCCTGGATTCGATCCCTGGGTTGGGAAGATCCCTCGGAGAAGGAAATGTCAGCCCACTCCAGTATTCTTGCCTAGAGAATCCCCATGGACAGAGGAGCCTGGCAGGCTACAGTTTATGGGTTGCAAAGAGTCGGACACGACTGAAGCGACTTAGCACATGTTATCTTTTAAAGACTGTTACTTAGCACCCATATGGGGATCAAGAAATCTGCCAACTACAAAGTTCACTTTTACTTAACAAAATGCAATAAGCCTTCCAGGACTGGATATTTCCTCATCCCTGTGCCAACGCAGGAAAACTGACTAGGGGGAAAGCAGAAATCCTCTGGACATGGTGAGAGAAGCAGTAAACTTTATCCATATGCAGTATTTGGAAAGAGAATAAGAGGGAAGACCTTTGGAAGGTATACATATGTGGCATCTGGGCAGGGCCAAGATTTCTTGCTGAGGTCCCAGTCTGGCTCTTTTTCTGGGACAGCAGCCTGTGCCTATCTCTTCCTGGTCTGTTCAAGTTTGCAGTGGGGCTTCTGGCACTGTCTGAACCCCATGGGACCAGTGGAGGTGTCAGCCTGCAGCAGCACTAAGCAGCCTCTCCCCAAAGCAGCAGCAGGGGTGAGATACCTGCCCGTGCTCCTCACTGCGCTCTGAGGAACACCTGGGGCCCACACAGCTCTCTGGTGACAGTTAACCCTGGGACTTACATTAGCAGTTATGAAGGGATGCAACCTGCCCCATGATCACTTCTTCACAGGTTCAAGATGGCTGCAGGCAGGATCTGAGCTCAGAGAGTTATAGAAACACACCTGAAGCCAGAGCTAGTCCTCACTGTTCCACACAGGGAGGTCAGAATTGGTGAGGAGCAGTGATAGTAGGAGCTACTGTGGTTGCTGAGGAATGGAGCAAGGAGCAGTGGGAATCCTCTGGGACCCTGCTGGAAGGCAGAAGGGACTTGGCAGGGGAGGGCTGAATCACTAGCAAGTACCCCGGAGAGGCCCTGAGCTGGTGATGATTGTATGATCCTCATTTCTTTGCTTTATTTTTTTTCCCCTGGGAACCTGAGAAGTATCTGTTAAAACAAAAAGTCTCCCAAGTTTTGGGAAGTTTTGCTGTTTTTAGGATTACACTGAGACTAAATCATCCCAGCCATATACAGTCACAAAAATACTCCCACAATGTTGAGTTGCCTTCTTATCCTTTGTGAGAGACCATCAAATATGTACAAGAGCAGCCATCATTTCAACATATATAAATTGAAGGCCTACTATGTGCTAGGAGCTGTATTTGCTATAGAGATCAAGGGAGGTGAGGCAAGTGAGGCCTGTTTCAACTGAAGACAGGAAAGAAAGTTAACTTCTGGATGTCATTCCTGTGCATCCACCATTCTGTTTACATCCTGTAGCTGACCTGGAGTGCACTGTGCTCACTAGTAAGGGTGTAGATAGGAGCAGAAAAGGGTTGTTTGACACTTTACCAATGCAGAGGGGATTACCTGGGGAAGCCTTGGAGAATTTAACTGTTCAATAGAGTCTGCTCTAAATGTCACAGATTAGAAAATGTTTCATCAGTAATTTGAAGTTGATTGGACTGGGGATGTTCAATTAGCAAACCTCTCAAAAGATTGATATATGAGATCAGAACAGTACTTTTATTAATTTACAATGAGAAATAAAACCTTTAGGGATCGGGGAGCCCATTGTTTAATTTTTCTTCCTCTCGTTATCCTCCCCTGTAAGAAGCCAAACAATCAGCAGAAATGTTGAGGAGCAAAGGCTTAGGAGAGGAGGCTTAGGAGAGGAGGTATTTGTGAGAGACTTATGGCATTATCCTGGAGAAGGAAATGGCAATCCACTCCAGTACTATTGCCTGGAAAATCCCATGGACAGAGGAGCCTGGTAGGCTACAGTCCATGGGGTCGCAAAGAGTCGGACACGACTGAGCGACTTCACTTTATGGCATTATGTTAAGATGGCCCGGTGTGTGCATTTCTGCTCTAAGAAAATACCTACTGGGCACCAGATACTATGAAGAAGCTGGCTGGATTTTCATTCCTCAAAACACAAATTGACTGGGCTCGGTCAATGTTTATACTGTGAATCTCCTTTTCCTCTATTTTTGGGGCAGATCTAGTCTCCCTACCATTCTTACCTTTATTAATTGTGTAGCAGGCTATTTTGTTTCTTTAAGGTGCATCTCAGTGTAGATCTTTGTTGTAAAACCCAGAGGGCAATCTTATTTCTCATTCTTAAAGAGTACCTCCTCATGGAATGTACTACTACTTGTGAGTGATTACTAAACTTTTAGCTATTAACTATTTTGACATCATTTCCAGTTTTACATTAGTTTCAGAAGTGGGAGAAATAGCATGGAAATAGAGTGTATCATTAACAAGCTAGGTTTAAAATTAGGGTTTCCTAATTCCTAATCTGGCTTCCTTGGTAGCTCAGTGATAAAAATCCACCTGCCAATACAGGAGACCCAGGTTTGATCCTTGGGTTGAGAAGCTCCTCTGGAGAAATAAATGACAACCCACTACAGTATTCTTGCCTGGGAAATCCCATGAACAGAATGACCTAGGGGGCTACAGTCTATGGAATGGTGAAGAAAGAGTTGGACACAATTTAGCGACTAAATAACAACAATGCCTAATCTCTTGATAAATTCACTAGTTTTTGAAAGCTAATTACATGTTATTATTAATTTTTAATTGGCATGCTTATTATTTAATTGGGCACTAAGGTACAAGTTAAAGAAAGAAAAGTCTATTGTATACTAAGAAAAACAGTTTATCAAATTTCCTAGAAGTCATTGTGCATTCTACAGCTTGGAGATTAAGTAGGTGGCTCAGTGGGTAAAGAATCAGCCTGCATTGCAGGAGACACAGGAGACCTGGGTTTGATCCCTGGGTCAGGAAGATCCCCTGGAGGAGGAAATGGCGACCCATCCTAGTATTTTTGCTGGGATAATCCCATGGACAGAGGAACGGGCTACAGTTGATGGGGTCACAAAGAGTTGGACACCACTGAGTATGTACACACTCACAAAATCAGTTTAGGAGATATAAAATGTTTTGTAAAATCATTGTCAACTGGGCATTCTCTCACTGTGATTGTGTCTCTCTGGGTTAAGAAGATTGCTAAGATCAGCATACTATTCAAAACGAATAAGAAAAATCTTTGTCAGTTTTAAATCAGCTCAAGCCGATTTGGTTGCTTGACACTGAGAACCCTAGTCTAGCTGCGAGCCAGGTCCGGGCAGCTACTCTGTAAATGTTCTCTCTGGAGCTGCTTCTCTTCATGCTTGCTTCTGCAGATTAGGCCACAGCCACTGTTTGGCTTGGAAAGTCACCTTCCCAGGGGAGCAAGGAGTACACCGACTTGTAACTGGATGGCCACAGGGGCTGGCTGTTAAATCCACTGGGTTTTCCAATGGAAAAACAAAATGGGAAGAAATGTTATGATGTATTCAAACACTCAGGGAATCTTCCTTCCTGAGACAGCACCCTCTGCTCCCATTACAAAAAAGGAAATTGAAACCAGAACTATTTATATCCACTCCTAGTAAGCCAATTTATGAAAACAGAAAATTCACCAGATTCTGAAATCCTCTGCTCCTATTACATAGTTATGTTGTTCAGGCATGCCTTTTAATAGTTAAGAAAAATCGCTCTTCTACCCTAGGAAACATAGTTAGTATACAAATAGATAGGCAAAAAAATGTTATTCCTTGATAGTAATCCAAAGAATGCAAGTGAAAGTGATGTAAAAATAACATTTTACATTTACTAAAATAGCAAAATAAAAGTATGACAATTGTCAATGTTGAAGTGAAAGTATGTACTCATTCTTGATGGCACTATAAATTAATACCATCCTTTTGGAAAGGAATATGGAAACAAAGAACAACAGATATAAGTATAATCACATCCTTTGTTCTATCAATTCTACTTTGAGGAATTTTATCACAAACTAATTTAAAAGAAATAAAAAAGGTATATACATGAATACATTCATTACCTCTTTATCCATAATAATAAGACATTGGTACAGAATAAATAATCAACATTAAGGGTATAGATTAAAATTTTGGTTAATCACTTTCACAAACTAGGTATCACGTTCCTTCATCTACCATAATTGAAAACGAGCACCTATTTCATGATACAAATGTGTATTACAGACACTACTGACATAGTCCAGCAGCTGACAGTGGCAAGAAATGATGAATTCTGCAATCTAATGTCAAACATAAAATTTAGTTACTAAAATTTTAATGAATGTACAGTTTCAATAGTCAAGGATACTATTACCTCAAAATAACCTAACAGTAGTGAGGGAAAGTTTCTTTTTTATAGTATCACAGCCAAAAACTAGGAAGAAATAAGAGTATCACTATGTAGGTATTGCTCAACGAAGGCTATTTGCATCTCAAGAAGACAACCAGACATGTACCTTCTGATGGAAGTTTATAAACGTCTGTGAGGTGGTTTTGTCCTTCACCAAAAAAAAAAAAAAAAAGATCTAAATATGATCAAGTCTCAGATTTTAGTTTATAGAAGATAAAATGTGGCAGATGGCAGTATGACTAGATGAATATGTTTAAAAGAGTCCATGGATATTCAGTCAGCAAAATCTAGACAGTGAGGACATCTGTAGGCCTGTGACCTTTTCCTTCAATAATAAAATTGCAAGGTTTTTTTTTTAAAGAGAGAGATCCAGGGGGAAACATAGATTAAAGAAAAAAGTTCTCAAAATATATATCAATCCATAACAATATATGGACCCTTCGTATCAAGATTTTGAACAAACTGTTTTTTAAAAAGTTTTCATAGTGTGATAAGGGAAATGTGAACATTGGGTATTAGTAGTATTAAGGAATTTTTCCTGACTTTGGAGGGAGCAAAGTATTACAGCTTTTTAAAAAGAGAAGTCCTAAAAATATGAAAATAAAAAGGAAAGTCCTTTTAAAATGATGCAATATTGAAATATATAGAGAATGAATGATATCTTGAATTTGCCTCAGAACAACCTGGAGTTTCTTCAAATAGAGCTCATATCAATTTTTTAAATGCAACTAAAGCCTACAGAATGTTGCACATGAGCTCCAGACCTTTTCATGTACAAATTTATTTATTCCTTCAAGGAATTTATCTTTTTTCACCAGAGCCTATTTAGAGCTTATTTCTGCTTCACAGATTTTCGCCTAGCTTCTGACACTACTTCAAGACCATATGAACTATTTGCCATCATTTACTTCTTTAAAAAAAAATCAAATACAAATTCCACTATTAACATGTATTCTTACCCATGGCATCTCATCATAAAACGAAAGTCATAGAATCTGAGGCAGATTAAACCTAGAAGTACTTAACAGATGCACGTGATGGATTATGCATGGAGCATGATAGAAACAGGTTAAAAATAAATTCTCTGTCTTGAGAAATTAGACCATCTAAAAGGGGAGAAAGTTGTATGGAAATAATTATAAAAACCAATAACATTTATTGATGTCATACTATGGGCATGGTACTAGCTAAATGCTTTATGTGCATTTGATTTTAATCCTCACAATGACTATGAAGTAGGTATTATTATTATTATTCCTAAAATACAAATTTAAAAACTAAAATGTACAAAGTTTATGTAACTTGTTGAGGGTCATACAAATAGTAGAAGGGCCTGGAACCCAGGTCTCTGTGAAGCAAAAGCCCCCACTAGCACAGTCACACAAAACTATCTGTAGTCTACTCAGCTGAGTCTACCTCAGTAGACTCTGGTAGCTGTAGTCTACTCAGTTGAGATTTACTCCAAGCGTTCATGGTACACAGTGGTATACAGTGAACAGCCCTATACAGACACTGCTATCTGCCACATGAATATGATGATAGTTAATTTTATGTGTCAACTTGACTGGGTCATAGGATGACCAGATATTTGGTCAAATTTTGTTCTGGGTGTTTTTCTAAGGGTGTTTTTAGATGAGAATAACATTTTGATTGGTAATCAGATTGCCCTCCACAATGTGGGTGGGCCTCATCCAACCAGCTGAAGGCCTGAATGGAACAAAAAACAGTGACCCTTCTCCAGGGAAGAGGGAGTTCTCCAGCAGATGGCCTTTGGATTTTATCTGCACAGTCAGTTCTCCTGGGCCTCTGCCTGCTGGCCCACCCTGTAGATTTGGACTTGCCAGTCTCCATAATCACATGAGCCAATTACTTATAATAAATTTCTTTCTCTCCTTCTCTCTATGTATATATTTAGTTCTGTTTCTCTGGAGAAGACTGACTAATGCAAATGTATTTCAAAGAAGCAGTGTTTAAATTACCACTAAATTTTGCAACACTGACATAGTAATTTTATATGAAAATGGCCTTTTCTTCCCATGAATCATATTCCTGAAAAAAATGTGCTTCTAAAAGTCATAAACAAATGATCCTACCTGCTATATTTGATTCCCTCTTAGAAAAAAGACCAAAGGAAACAAGTATTAGTTGTCATCACCAGTCTATTTCCAAATCATTCTATTGATATAAATGTTTACCTTATATCTGTATTATACAACTACTTTACAGAAAAAAATTATTAACTTGTTCAATACATTTTGGTAGTGCCTTGCTAGGCACTGAAAAACCAAAGAAAAAATTGTCCCTGACTTTAAGTAACTAACAATCTTAGTTTGAGCCAGATAAGCTAAAGTCTAGGCTCCAAAATCACTACAAATGGTGACTGCAGCCATGAAATAAAAACACACTTGCTCCTTGGAAGAAAAGCTATGACAAAACTAGACAGCATATTAAAAAGCAGAGACATTACTTTGCCAATAAAGGTCTGTATAGTCAAAGCTATGGTTTTTCCAGTAGTCATGTATGGATGTGATAGTTGGACCATAAAGAAAGTTGTGCACTGAAGAATTGATGCTTTTGAACTGTGGTGTTGGAGAAGACTCTTGAGAGTCCCTTGGACTGCAAGGAGATCAAACCAGTCAATCCTAAGGAAATAAACCCTGAATATTATTTGGAAGGACTGATGCTGAAGCTGAAGCTCAATACTTTGGCAACCTGATGAGAAGAACTGACTCATTAGAAAAAACTCTGATGCTGGGAAAGACTGAAGGCAGGAGAAGAAGGGGACAGCAGAGGATGAGATGGTTGGATGGCATCACTGACTCAATGGACATGAGTTTGAACAAGCTCTGGGAGTTGGTGATGGACAGGGAAGCATGGCATGCTGCAGTCCATGGGATCACAAAGAGTCAGACATGATTGATCTACTGACTTGAACTGATCTGAAGCTGAAGTCATTAGGCTTCCCTAATGGCTCAGTGGTAAAGAATTCGCCTGCAATGAGGAAGATACAGAAGACCTGGGTTCAATCTGTGGGTTGAGAATATCCCCTGGAGGAGGGCATGGCAACCCACTCCACTATTCTTGCCAGGAGAATCCTATGGACAGAGGAGCCTGGTGGGCTACAGTCCATGTGATTGCAAAGACCTGGACACAACTGAAGTGACTGAGCACAAGCTAAAGCCACTACAATATCATGATATCTGCTGTATTGGAGGCATGTGAACTGCAATGGGTATAGAGAAGTGCTGTCTAATCTCCAAGAGAGTCAGGGAGACACCCCAGAATAATAGCTTTAATATTTAAAAAATGTATTGTGATGATTTTCCTTTCAGATCTTCATTTAAGACAAGCTCCACACTATATCAACACAAAAGGAATCCTGATTATATTTTTTTCTTGTTTATTGACCTCTGTACCTAGTTCTATAGTTAATAAGGAAGCTACCTTAAAACCCAGGAGGAGCTCATGTTTTTCTAGGCAATTCCATTTTTCTTTCTATCTTTTACAGAGTCCTGGAGGATGGGTTTCAGAGCAACCCATGTATATATGGAATGAAATTACGCATATCCAAAATGGAGTCCCTCTTATAAACTCCAGATCAACAATGTCAGCCTCTGACTCCAGACCTACAGATGGAGAAAGAATGATTCATTTCCCCATTGGTTTTCCATGCTGCTGCTGCTAAGTCACTTCAGTCATGTCTGACTCTGTGCGACCCCGTACACGGCAGCCCACCAGGCTCCCCCATCCCTGGGATTCTCCAGGCAAGAACACTGGAGTGGGTTGCCATTTCCTTCCCCAGTGCATGAAAGTGAAAAGTGAAAGTGAAGTCGCTCAGTCATGTCTGACCCTCAGTGACCCCTTGGACTGCAGCCTTCCAGGCTCCTCCATCCATGGGATTTTCCAGGCAAGAGTACTGGAGTAGGGTGCCATTGGTTTTCCATACTCAAGTGCAATTAAGGAATTTGAAGTTGTTTAAAATAATTAACAATAAGCTCTCCTACTTTTCTCCCATCCTTGGATTAATTTTCCTTATGAGCCATCCCTGGGAACTCATATTTAAGAATTTGATCTTCCTTAACATTAATGGGACCCCACTCCAGTACTCTTGCCTGGAAAATTCCATGGATGGAGGAGCCTGGTAGGCTGTAGTCCATGGGGTCGCTAAGAGTCGGACTGAGCGACTTCACTTTCACTTTTTGCTTTCATGCATTGGAGAAGGAAATGGCAACCCACTCCAGTGTTCTTGCCTAGAGAATCCTAGGGGCGGGGGAGCCTGGTGGGCTCCGTCTGTGGGGTCGCATAGAGTTGAACACGACTGAAGTGACTTAGCAGCAGCAGCAGCAACATTAATGGGACTAATGTTACCTTATAAGCAGCCCCTTTATGTTTATTTGCTCAATCAAAACCAAATTTAATCACTGCATTGCATGCTGTGTTTTAGATACTGCTCTCAAATTAAACTCTCTGCCAACTTATGTCTCCTAGTAACTTTCTTGACTTAAACAGAACCTTGACATTAGAATAGATTTTCACATCTACTGACTAGTGAATAGAAAATAATGGTCAGATTTTAGACATACTTTCTGTGATTTAAAATTGGCCTAGTTTTATATATGTTTTAAATCAAGAGAGGTTACGTATCTTTCATTATTATGAAAGAGTTTCTGCCCCCTGGACTCCTCCCTTCCTTCACAAAATGGCATATTGAACCATAAAACTAAGAAAGGAGGAAACATTTTGAGTGGAGGCAGATTTGTGACTTACTTTCCAGGGATATGTTGGCTGGGATGTACAATTCCAGTGGCATTTTGCACATTGGAAGGCACAACAGCTCACTAATGTCTTGTTGAGGGTGGTGGAGTGGGATGTAGCAAAATTGTTTGTTTCAAGCGTCAGTGACCAAAGGTATCAGATTGGGAGGGACAGAGCAGGCAGCACTAGTTCTGGATATTCTGGGGCCTAAAACTGTAGAGCAAGAAGTGTGTTTATGATATGGTGAGGCATACCGTGGGCCAGCTTGCTGGGGTTCAGAGCTGAGCATCAGTCTCACAGATGTTCAGGAGGGAGGTGCAACCAGGCGCCGAGGACCAGCTGTGAACCCTGGTCAGTTTTAGTGAAGTTAGAAAGGAACAGTGGCTCACTGGTGCTCATGTGGCACCTGGGATTCACTTTTCATCATGGGGAGCTCAGAGGAACAGATGAGTATCATCTCGAGAAGGAGTTAGAAATTGTGCTGGGACTTGGGAAGGGTGAAATTTTAGTTAATTGTGAAGGAGTTCACATCTGAAGTCTAGTCCTACTGGGAGTGGACTGAGAACTCAGAATCAGGCACTCAGAAAGGGGTGGGGGTGGGGCAATGAGTCAGGCCAACCATACACAGGAGTGTGTGTGCTCAGTCACTCAATTGTGTTCAACTCTTTATGACCCCATGGACTGTGGTCCGCTTGGCTCCTTTGTCCATGGGACTTTCCAGGCAAGAATACTGAAGTAGGCTGCCATTTCCTCCTCCAGGGGATTTTTCCAACCCAGGGGATCATACCCAGGTCTCCTGCATTGCAGGAGGATTCTTTACCGCTGAGCCACCAGGGAAGACCAGAAGAGACAGCTATTAGTACTTCCCACATCCCTACAGTGAAGACATTACTAATTCAGATCCAAACTGGTATCTTCCTGAAGGATGCCTTAAAAACAATTAAGTGTATCATCTTGAAAACAAAATGAAGTTTAGAGTTTATTATGAAAAACAGTTATATTTTTTTGTGTCTGCCCTACGTGAAGTCCACAGTTTATGGAGCCTAAGCATTGAAATGTTTGCTGCCTTACAGTAAGATATTTCTGTGGCAACATGTTTTTCTTGTCATAAGATTGTCACCTGTTAGACCTTATTGTAATCATGGGTTCATACCTTTGGCTCCAGCTCTTGTTTGCTAGGGCAATATTAAACCTAGATTAGATATAAACTCTCTGCTAAACTAAGTGGTTGAAAAAGTGCCTTCAGAAGTGCAATACTGATTGTCCTCCTTCTGACCTTCTCTGTGCATTTTCTTTCTTATCTCGGTAACCAGAGAAATAACTAGGAGAGGTGAAGTTGGCTAAGGTCCACTCCTTCACTGCTTGGAAGGTGACAGCTGCCCTAGTTCTTTGCCAATAATGATTTGACCGAAGAGGTGAAGGGTTGGACCTTGAACAGTAGCTATTCCGGCTTCTGAAGGAGTATGGGCAGAATAGGGTGAGTAAAGGGCTCATTGTCCCTACACTCTTCTCTCTCACTGTTAAATGCACCCTTATATTCCCCGAGCCCCTTCATCTTTCCCTCTACAGATCACTGATGCCCACCCGTACTTGGTCCTTCTCTCCCACTTAGACTTATTACCTCTTTCTGTTGATCTGTCACACCCTGTGTCCTCTGTCAAGGCATAGGTGAATGTGAGCTTTGGATTGACAAGGATCTCCTCTGAGCTAGTACACCTGATCCTCAATTTCCTGTTCTGGGAAATGGTAATAAAACCTACTTCACACAATTATTTTGAGGATTAAAAAAAGTATTTTAAAAATGTATTTATGTATATATTTCTAGGCATGCAGTACATATTCTGTAAATGTTGGTATATTTTCCTGCCTATTAATCTTTATCATTTGACCATTTCCATGTTCTTTTTACCTCTAAAACTTTACTACTCAAAGTGTGGTCTGGGGACCAGCAACATCTGAGACCCAGCATGGACAGAACACACATTTTAACATCTCTGTGTTAGTACTGCATGTTAGTGCTAACATGTTTCACATGCATATTAAAGCTTGAGAAGCACAGCTGTTAAGACAGAGACTGCTTCTCTCACTCTCCTTTTGCTAAAGGGGAAAGGATAATGAACATCCCTGATTACCTGCCTGCTCTGTGTCAGCTGCTGGTTTCTTGACTGCCGTTTCCCTCCTTCTCACTCTGTGAGGTTGGCACTGTCATCTCCCTTTACCTGGGAAGAAATGGAAATGAAGGGGTTAACTCCCCAACCCAAGAGCAAGTAGAGATTCAGACTCAACTCTTTTTTGCCTGCAAACTTTATGCTACTTCAAAACTACATAACTCTATTGGCTTTCACTTCTGGAGAAGAAAACAAAAGTGAGGAAAAAAAAGAAAATGAAAATAGAACAAAACAAAAAGAGAGGCATGGAAGCATTAAAGGTAAACTTGAGTTTCAATTAAATCAATAAAGGACTACTTTTTTTAAACCTATAAGAAATATTTTCATATCAATTTTAAGTTAGAAAGAGGCATACTTTTTGTGTTTTTTAAGATTTATCAGGAAAGAGAAAAAAAAGTGGAAAATCACGGTTATACAGCAAACACTAGTTTCCAATAAAATTTTACATATTTTCATAGTGATCCATGTAAAATTTTTTTAACATTCCATTTTATTTATTTATTTATTTTTTTAACATTCCATTTTAAATCATTCCACATACAGGATGAACCATCTCATTGTCTTATGGGTGAGATACTACTGCATTATCTCTTTGGAATTGGAAACCTGTATGTTGAACTGAGTTCCCTGTGCTGTATAGTAGGTCCTTGTTGGTTATCTTTAAATACAGCAGTGTGTACATGTCATCCCAAACTCCCAGTCTATCTCTTCCTTTACCCTTCCCCTCTGGTAACCACAGCTCATTCTCTAAGTCTGTGAGGCTGTTTCTGTTTTGTAAATAAGGAGGACCATTTTCTTGATGCCTGATTCCAACTGCCCTCAATTCTTTTCTGGGTTCCTTTCCCCTTATTTGATATTGACATACATTTTGGCAGTTAATAAACAGTGATAAAATATTCCACAAACATGAAGTGATTGTTCAGTTTTCATCCTGTTAAATGAAGCAAAGTTTCAAATGATGGTGGCTCCTAATCCAGCATGTGATTGTGTTGTTTCCTTTGTGAGTTTTTTTAAAATGAGTTTTTTTCCTCCTGAAAGTAAAAGAAAGTGAAGTCGCTCAGTCATATCGGACTTTTTGCGACCCCATAGACTATAGCCCACCAGGCTCCTCCATCCATGGGGTTCTCCAGGCAAGAATACTGGAGTGGGTTGCCATTTCCTTCTCCAGCAGATCTTCCTGATTCAGGGATCGAACCCAGGTCTCCCACATTGTAGGCAGACGCTTTACTGTCTGAGCCACCAGGGAAGTCCTGACTAGATTGTAATATTGTAACTATAAAAGTTAATAAACCATTCCAATTTACCAAACTTTTCCTCTATTATCATTTTTCCATATTTTGAAGCTTAACTCACTAGACAACATTCCCTAACTTGCCAGAAATGGGATAACTGTTCCCAATAAGTAATTTTTTGAAACCTCTCCACCCCACTTACTCATGTAAAAATAAAACCTCGTTCTGTAAGAGGGGATGATTATCTGAATTTATCCCCTTTGGACACCCAAATTGGCAGAGTCAGGTTGTAGTAGTCACGCATCTCAGATACCTATCTGTTGTGGGAATGAATTTCAGTTCACAAACAGCCACGCAGGAAATATCATATTTCTTTATTTTCCCTAAATCACTGAAATCTGACTCAGAGCCCCCATCCCGCAGAATAGGAACAGCACTCACTCACTGATTTGATGGAGTCTTGCCACAGAACCGTGCTGATTCTGGGGAGAGATGGACTACTCTGGCACTGACCAAAGGACCGGCCTGGCTTTTGTTGCCAGGCCTGTGTCTCATCAGGATGGGCTGAGGGTTCAGCTGCTTCTGGACCGTGCCTGAGGAAGGAGAACCCTGGGACAGCCAGGTTCTGTCCTGCTTTGGGGCACTGTAAATCTTCCTCTCGGAGGCCTTGCCTCGTCCTGTAGCTCTGCTGTTAAGCAGTGCAGCTAGTCCCTGGTGCTCTGCAGGATCTGCTGACTTCAGGCCCCTGTCCAGTCTCCCAGAATCTTCTCTCTCTCTTCTGATTTAAAAAAACGCTTTCCTAGGACTTCCTGACTTAGGGTTTGATCCCTGGTTGAAGAACTAAGACCTCACATGTGCAGGGCAACTAAGCCCATGAGCTGCAACTAGAGAGACGTCTGCGCACTGCAAGGAAAATTCCCACATGTTGCAATGAAGATTCCTTGTGCTACAACTAAGACCTGCCACAGCAAATTAATAAATAAATATTAAAAAAAATAAAAATGCTCTTCTTCCTCCTCTTCCCATGTAGTTCAGTTCAGTTCAGACACTCAGACATGTCAGACTCTTTGCGAACCCATGAATCGCAGCACGCCAGGCCTCCCTGTCCATCACCAACTCCCGGAGTTCACCCAAACTCATGTGCATCGAGTCAGTGATTCCACCCAGCCATCTCATCCTCTGTTGTCCCCTTCTCCTCCTGCCCCCAATTCTGCCTAGCATCAGGGTCTTTTCCAATGAGTCAACTCTTCGCATGAGGTGGCCAAAGTATTGGAGTTTCAGCCTCAGCATCAGATTTTGTTATTTTAACCTTTGAGTTGGTTTTTTAAAATGAATTTTTAAAAAGCTTTTTTTTAAAGGGAAAAAAAAAACAACAACCAGGCTTTATAATGAAGCCCACTTTGTCATGAAATGTGTTGAATGAGACTGTGAAAATAGTAAAAATGCGACCCTGCATTTGTCTAGTGGTTCATTTTAAAAATGTTTATAGGTGTTAGATTCACTATTACAGGAGAAGCACATCTTTACTTTGCAAAAAAGATCCAGAATCTTCTAAGAATAACATTATCGCATTCACTTGACTAATGAACTCCTTAAAGCTTTATAAATAATATCCACTGTCCTTAAAAAAAGGTCACTGAGTTACTGGCCTCAAGAATGTTGGTCTGATGAGGGAACATTTACTCTCTCTTTAATTTCAAGGAGCTTCTAAAAATAGTGATTGGACATTACCTATTCATTTATACAGGCATCAACTTTATCTTTTGCTTCATTAATAAGAACTCCATTCGGCGGAAAACTGTCCTGTGAAGCACAAGTTCTGATAAAAAGTCTCCAAGGCACTCACTTTTATCTCAAGTCATCTGGGTAAATTTTGAAGTGGGGCTTGGTATTCGGTTAGCTGGAAAAATATCCTTTATCTGCAAGCTTATAAGATGTTTGCATTCCCCTTATAACTGTCATTTTCAGAAGTCTGTCCCTGCCTTTTCTAGAATAGCCCCACAGACACGTGGGGATTCAAGACAGTCCCTGGCTCCTTCCACTATTCTTCCCTTCCTCCCTTGTGCTCTCCTTCCCTCCCTTTCTTCCTTTTAACCGTGTCTTTCACTTACTGTTTTTTATCTTTCCTACAGGGCCACTTAAAATAGATTCACTACCTCCCCAGACTTATAGTCTTACAATTAACTAGAGGTAATTATTTTCGTTATTCATATCCCTCCATCTAAGATTAAATAATCACTCTCTATTAAAGGGGATAAGTTGTTTCAAGCTTTCTTTACAAACTAGTTATATCCTATATCTCTTGAGCACCTACTATGTGCCAGGCAGTATGCCTATACCATTTCTAATCCTTACAACCTTGCTAGATGAGTTAATGATGCCTAACTTATCTATGACAGCCTTATCATCATAGCATGTTAGATATGGTAAACACAACTAAAGCCATAATAGTGGCTGACACATAGTAACATTCAATAAGTGTTAACTGTTTAATCTTGTACTTCTGCAAGCATCTGGAAAATTTTTTGACTCAACTATAGTATTCTATATTTATTCGTTTTTTAAAAAATTTCAACATAATAGAATTAACCTGAGGAAAACTTTTGGCTCCTCTTATTAGTTCACTGTTTCTCCTAGCTTTGTATTAACCCATATTTTTGGTCTTTAAAGTCATTCAAAAGAATGATAAAAGATCAAGGATGGAGGCCTGCAATTTTCAAAAACCTTCAGGTTATTCTGGACCAGGCCTGCCTTGTACAGTTCTCTGAGGTTTATTTCTTTTGTGGAAAAGCACTCTCCTGCACAACACAGGGAAATGGCACCTGAAGGTGGACTTCCAGCTCTAACAGGAGAACACTGAAAACATAGCTCTAGTGTGTTTTCATGTATTAAAATTCAGTTTGAAAGATGCAATTTTTTCAAAGCTCAGTTAAAGAGTAGGAGAAAGAGTACAAGGCTGTGGTGATCAGGGGTAGGGTGGCTGATTCAGCTGGGTCAACTGCCATTCCAGCCTGGGAACTGGTATAGGAAGGCATTTACTATTTGGGGAACATCATTTAGTGAACAGGCATTAGAATTTTTCCATTGGCTATGTAGGATACTGTATTTTAACTCAGCATTGCGTTTTTGCCCACACATCAGCTTGGATTTTTTGGCCAGTTTCCTTGGGGCTTCCTCAGTGGCTCAGTGGTAAAGAATCCATCCGCAATGCAGGAAATGCGGGAGACCGAGGTTCGATCCCTGGGTAGGGAAGATCCCCTGGAGAAGGGCATGGCAACTCACTCTAGTATTTTTGCCTGGAGAATCACATGGACAGAGGAGCCTGGCAGGCCACAGTCCATAGATCACAAAGAGACACAACTAAAGCGACTTAGCACGCACACACTTGAGTTCATAATTCTTTGAACTGGGAAGGACTTGCAGAACTAGTCTAGATGGTTAGACAAACTTCAGTGGTGGGACAGCGCTGGCTGTTGATCTGGGATGCTCCCCTTTGGGGAAGGAAGTGTTCTGGAGTATAGAGCGCTTGGTCAGATTAGGGAACATGAGAAGAAGCTTGCCGTAAGTAAATCTGGGATTTGATTTCTGCGTGCTACACCAAATCTTAAGTGGTACTGGGAGCTGTTCTTGCCCTGAAGATGACTGTATCAGCTCCCCAGCTCCGTCTTTTCTGTTTTCCCACAGTATAACTTCAGCTTGACATAATGAGGGTTAAGCTGCCTTCCAAAGCACAGAAGGTCACCCTTATTCACAAAATGTCAAGGACAGAAGCAGACTGGGAAATATATTTAGTGGAGATTTTAGTAAAATATATTTATATGGTTCACTGTCACTTCCACAGATAACGTTGTTGCCAGTCATTCCAGTGTAGGAATGGAATGGCTTCTAAAAACATTTCTACCAATCTCTGTGCTGACTCACATGTCATTCTCTACCCAAGAGCTCAGGGCCACTTTATTATCATGAATATATAATGTATATGTTCCACAGAGACCTGTACCCGTGGGAGTGTGTTATGGAGGAACACCAAGGTTTAAAATATTAGGAGCCAGACTAAAAAATTTTTTTTCTAAATCTGATAAATCATAAATAGAAAAAAAAAAAAGTCTGAGGATAGAGCTTCTCCCAAATTTGACAGAATACTAAGTATTTACATGACATTACCAAATATGAGTTATGAAGCTAAAGTATGTCAATAATATATCAATAATAAAGAGCAAAAAGCTTCAAACACTGAATTATCTATTTTCTTTATAGAAAATATTACAAAATAATTGTCAATAGAAGATGTGATGAAAGAATATACAGACAAAAATGTTCCCAACAAGCATTATAATTATAAAGGGGTGCCAGGCAGATAATCAATAAAGATACAGTTGCTTTCTTGGATCTTGTGATTTTGTGACATGTCTTTTCAAAATTTGTAATTGTTGTAATTTATTTTATCATACCAAATAAATATTCATTTCCATACCAGCTTTTTCTGTTGTTACTGATCTTTTGGCTACATGCCCACAATCTGACAACAGATACTGCCTTCTGCTTTTGACTTTTGAGTGGTACTCTGTTTGACCCAGCTCACAGTCAATAAATGTTAATCTAGGGAATAAAAACATAAATCATTGCAGTCTGGAGGGTTAGGTGGACCTCAAAAAGGAGTGAATTACTCTTGGATTTGGGGGATGGGTGGAATTTGAAGAGGTGAGAGGGATAGTGACATCAGCAAAGATGTAGAGATAGGAAGACCATGGAGAGATCAGAGGATTAAAAAATAGTTAAGATTAAGCTAAAAAAATGGAAACTGTGAGATGGTGGCGATGTTAACTAACCTTATTGTGGGAATCATTTTTTCAATATGTACTTATGTAAAATCACTATGTTATGCACTTTAAACACACAATGTTATTTGTCAGTTGTATCACGGTCAACAAAAGAGTCCGAAATGCAGTACTTGGATGCAATCTCAAAAATGACAGAATGACCTCTGTTCGTTTCCAAGGCAAACCATTCAATATCACAGTAATCCAAGTCTATGCCCCAACCAGTAATGCTAAAGAAACTGAAGTTGAATGGTTCTATGAAGACCTACAAGACCCTTTAGAACTAACACCCAAAAAAGATGTCCTTTTCATCATAGGGGACTGGAATGCAAAAGTAGGAAGTCAAGAGACACTTGGAGTAATAGGCAAATTTAGCCTTGGAGTACAGAATGAAGCAGGGCAAAGGTTAACAGGGTTTTGCCAAGAGAACATACTGGTCGTAACAAGCACCCTCTTTCAACAACACAAGAGAAGACTCTATACATGGACATCACCAGATGGTCAACACCGAAATCAGGTTGATTATATTCTTTCCAGCCAAAGATGGAGAAGCTCTATTCAGTCAGCAAAAACAAGACTGGGAGCTGACTGTGGCTCAGATCATGAGCTTCTTATTGCCAAATTCAGACTGAAATTGAAGAAAGTAGGGAAAACCACTAGACCATTCAGGTATGACCTAAATCAAATCCCTTATGATTATACAGTGGAAGTGAGAAATAGATTTAAGGGCCTAGATCTGATAGATAGAGTGCCTGATGAACTGTGGACTGAGGTTCGTGACATTGTACAGGAGACAGGGATCAAGACCATTCCCATGGAAAAGAAATGCAAAAAAGCAAAATGGCTGTCTGGGGAGGCCTTACAAATAGCTGTGAAAAGAAAAGAAGTGAAAAGCAAAGGAGAAAAGGAAAGATATAAGCATCTGAATGCAGAGTTCCAAAGAATAGCAAGGAGATAAGAAAGCCTTCCTTAGCGATCAGTGCAAATAAATAGAGGAAAACAACAGAATGGGAAAGACTAGAGATCTCGTCAAGAAAATTAGAGATACCAAGGGAACATTTCATGCAAAGATGGGCTTGATAAAGGACAGAAATGGTATGGACCTAACAGAAGCAGAAGATATTAAGAAGAGGTGGCAAGAATACACAGAACTGTACAAAAAAGATCTTCACGACACAGAAAATCATGATGGTGTGATCACTCACCTAGAGCCAAACATCCTGGAATGTGAAGTCAAGTGGGCCTTAGAAAGCATCACTATGAACAAAGCTAGTAGAGATGATGGGATTCCAGTTGAGCTATTTCAAGTCCTGAAAGATGATGCTGTGAAAGTGATGCACTCAATATGCCAGCAAATTTGGAAAACTCAGCAGTGGCCACAGGACTGGAAAAGGTCAGTTTTCATTCCAATCCCCAAGAAAGGCAATGCCAAAGAATGCTCAAACTACCGCACAATTGCACTCATCTCACATGCTAGTAAAGTAATGCTCAAAATTCTCCAAGCCAGGCTTCAGCAATACATGAACCTTGAATTTCTATATGTTCCAGCTGGTTTTAGAAAAGGCAGAGGAACCACATATAAAATTGCCAACATTCACTGGATCATGGAAAAAGCAAGACAGTTCTGGAAAAACATCTATTTCTACTTTATTGACTATGCCAAAGCCTTTGACTGTGTGGATCACAATAAACTGTGGAAAATTCTGAAAGAGAATGGAATACCAGACCACCTGACCTGCCTCTTGAGAAACCTATATGCAGGTCAGGAAGCAACAGTTAGAACTGGACATGGAACAACAGACTGGTTCCAAATAGGAAAAGGAGTAGGTCAAGGCTGTATATTGTTACCTTGCTTATTTAACTTATATGCAGAGTACATCATGAGAAATGCTGGGCTGGAAGAAGCACAAGCTGGAATTGCCGGGAAAAATATCGATAACCTCAGATATGGAGATGATACCACCCTTATGGCAGAAAGTGAAGAGGAACTCAAAAGCCTCTTGATGAAAGTGAAAAAGGAGAGTGAAAAAGTTGGCTTAAAGCTCAACATTCAGAAAACGATGATCATGGCATCTGGTCCCACCACTTCATGGGAAATAGATGGGGAAACAGTGGAAACAGTGGCTGACTTTATTTTTCTGGGCTCCAAAATCACTGCAGATGGTGACTGCAGCCATGAAATTAAAAGACACTTACTCCTTGGGAGGAAAGTTATGACCAACCTAGATAGCATATTCAAAAACAGAGACATTACTTTGCCAACAAAGGTCCGTCTAGTCAAGGCTATGGTTTTCCCAGTGGTCATGTATGGATGTGGGAGTTGGACTGTGAAGAAAGCTGAGCTCAGAAGAATTGATACTTTTGAACTGTGGTGTTGGAGAAGACTCTTGAGAGGCCCTTGAACTGCAAGGAGATCCAACCAGTCCATTTTAAAGGAGATCAGCCCTGGGATGTCTTTGGAAGGAATGATGCTAAAGCTGAAACTCCAGTACTTTGGCCACCTTATGTGAAGAGTTGACTCATTGGAAAAGACTCTGATGCTGGGAGGGATTGGGGGCAGGAGAAGGGGACGACAGAGGATGAGATGGCTGGATGGCATCACCGACTCGATGGATATGAGTTTGAGTGAACTCCGGGAGATGGTGAAGGACAGGGAGGCCTGGCGTGCTGTGATTCATGGGGTTGCAAAGAGTCGGACAAGACTGAGCGACTGAACTGAACTGAACTGAAAGCTAGGAGGAAAAATATTGGTTCCAGTGAAAGGCTTGTGTTGTATAAGGGGTGAGCAAATAGGAAAGGAAGTTTTAAGCCACATTAAGGTAAAAGAATCTATTATAGATTGTCAGATTAAGGGAATTTAACTGTATTGTACAGTCAAGGGAGAGTGTATTGGCCATCTGTTGCCTGTACCTACAGATAAGTCCATCCTCTCATCTTGTAATAGCACCCTTATTTTCTATGGGAACCATGCTTTTTCTCCTTTTGCTCTATGTTGATTGGATGGGTTCACATCACCCCAGGCTCTAGGCATGGGCCCATGACTCAGGTCTTACATGTCAAACTCAGTATTAGGACTTCTGCCAGACTATTGGGAAAGAGTCCTCTCTTTCTGCTAATGATGTTGCATTTCTCTAGTATGAATCTGCTGGTAGTGGTGGCTGAAAGTGGTGGCTAAGTGTGTCCTGGTACACACTTAGGAAGAGTGTGCCTGCGAGTGAAGCCGACCCATAGCCAAGAGATGGAGGAGAGAGACTCCCAGTGATATTGGTTAAGTACTAGACAAGTACTTGGGCAACCATGCTCGAAGAGAGATATCCTTGGCCTTTTCATTTAGGTGTGAGCCAGTACATTTCTTTTTAAATTTGTCAGTACCAACTGGGTTCTTTTATTTGCAACTGAAAGACTTCTGATTACCATAGGCTATAAAAAGAGTAGGATTTTATGAAAATTAAACTAGTAGCAAATCAAGAATAGAGAAATCAAGATGCTGGTAGTGGAAATAGGAAGGAAAGAAAAGTAAAGAGGAAGAATTAAGAGGGCTGGTTTCTAGAATAGGAAGAGGAAACAAAAATGACTGGTATTTGGAGACTAAGTGAATTACAAAGAATACCATGTTCCCTGCCTGCCCCTCCCCCGCATTCTCTCAGGGGTAAGTACATTTATTCTTAGGCTTTCAGTTTGAGGTGATGACAGGAAAATCAAGTGGAAATATTTAGCAGTTAGTTAAAGTGTAGAATTAAACCTCAGGAGAAAACTCACGATCCAAGATATAATAAGTACACGTGTTGGCAAGATGGAACAATATGATGATCTGAGTGGAAAGCTAAGTCTCTGACAGAAGACTGAGAAATGGGCTGATTGACAGGAGACACAGGGCTTGGAACAAATCCATTTCTTTTCCTTTGCCAGACATCTAGTCTCCACCCGCTGCAATTCAGGAAGCAAAGGCCGTGAATCGAGGACATGAGGCTTGGGTGGGCACAACTGCTTAAAAGTGCCTTGCAAGGCGAGAACTGAGCGTGTGTGGGTGAGATTTCTGAAGGAGTGGTTGTGGAGAAGAGAGTGATGAAGAGCAAAAGAAACAGAGATGGGAAGGTTGATTAGAAAGCTCTCTTGGAATACAAAGAAAGAGAACCTCTCAAAATGCGGATACTCAGCTGCAGAGAGATGAGAGGAACAGCCTGGGAGACTGTAGATTCACTGGGCTCTAAATGTGGAACTAGATTCAAGTGAGTAGTTAATATAAAAGTGGAAGCAGAGGGTGGAGACCAGAAGTTTGGCAGAGAAAGGAAGTAGAAGGGGCAGGGTAGTTTACTAGCGGAGCAGCTTAGTCAAGGCTTTTTGTTTGCTTTGTTTTATATCTAGGACAGAGGAGGCTTGTTTCAGAGGGTAGACAGAAGAAAGGGCAAGTGAATTAGTAGGGAGTAAAGAAGATAGAGAGGATTCAACTGAACAGAGGAGACAAGGCAGACAGCGGTGGAGAGAGCAGATGGGAAGGGAAGCAATACATCCCCCATCAGAGACCAGTGGGGAGGATGAGAGAAAGCGTGTAAAGAGAGATGCTTGGAGGCAGAATGGAGAGAAGATGAGGCATCATGTGTTTCCAGGATCGATAAGACAGTAACATGAGGTGTCTGATGCATTCAACAGAGTCTGTGAATCAAGTTACAGTGGGGACCTCCAAATTGCTTTTCTCCCCAGGAGACTTCACAGAAGATTATATTACTGTAAACTGATGTTTAAGCAAGGAAAAAGAAATAAAACTAAAGGGATACATAGTCTGTTGCACACATTAGCTTTGTAGCTCCCAGTGAGAATGGGGTGATTGTTTTGTCATGACAAGAAGTAGATAATGCAAACCACATTATGACATGATACAGACAACTGGTCATCACTTATATGAAGTAAAAGTACAGATGTTATTGGAAGTGACATACATTTCATAATTCTGCTGTGGGACTTTCTCTGGGAGGATCCCAGAGAAGCCAAATATCGAGTCTGGTGGCTGTGGCTTACTTTGATGAGTAATAAACTCATCCCAAGAAGAAAGACTTGCTATGAATCAGAGGCAGAGCCAGGAGGTAGTCTATCGTTGGTTCCTACTATCAGATCAAACCACTCAATGCCAGAAGAACTGGAGAAACCTGTAGGAAAGGAGTGAGTCATTGTGTCTTGTCTGATAAAAGTTGCTGCACTGTGTCTGTCTGTCTGACTGTCTCTCTCTGACAAAATTGTACTATTGTTCAAGGCAATGGTTTTCACCCTGAAAAGGCAGCTTGTGCCAATGTGGTGATGGTGATTATGGCCCTCAATCAGATCTTCCCTTTTTGAATCAGTCAGGTGGCACACAAGACTCTAATCAAGCCCCTTCTTGGTGCCTTTTGTGCTCCTGAGTCACATATAGACCCACACGTCTCCTTGGGTCTATACAATGAAATTAAAAGCACAAATAGTGGCAGGACTGGGTGGCAGGTGAATGAAGGAGGGCATGCCTCTCTTGTTAAGACCTTTTACTTAATGACAACTACTTCAAAGAAGTGCGAGGCCAAGAGAATTGGCCAAAAAAGTCCAAGCAAATGCTTGTGGGGGAAAAGAGTGTGGGAAAGCATAACTATTTCTTGCAAAGTAGCTAGAATCATGTCATTATCATGGACTCATGATAATATAATTGAACTAGGCCATATGACTATAACAGTTTCCTGTCAAAAAAAAAAAAAAAATTCAGTCGCTAAGTTGTGTCCGACTCTTTGCAACTCCATGGACTGTCGCATGTCAGGCTTCCCTGTCCTTCACTATTCTGAGTCAGGGGGTCCTAATAAATATGCAATTTGTGAATCTCTGCTGAGATGGGTCAACACTCCCCAAGGAGTGTTTGGAAATGTGAGGGGGTGTTTTAGATGGTCACAATGACTAGGATAAGGCTGGTGCTTAGTGGGGATGGGGTGCAGTGACACTTAATGTCCTGTACTGCCTGCCTAAAGAGGAAAGAAGAGTCCCACCAAGCATGCTAATATCATCCTGATGAAAAATACCAAGTCACAGACACCTCCTTCATGGAACAGACTTCATAGCTTTTGATTTATGAATAAGATTCTTTGAAAACAAAAATCCAAGTAAGTTGGATGTTCTAACATTGATTACTTGCAATATCATTTTCAAATATGAAGAATAAGTACCTAGGGATGGAGCCTAAGTTTAGGGAGAAAGAATAAACTTGTTTGGATCTATGTTCAAAATACAGCATAAATGGGAGAGGGAGGGAGGGAATTACTGTTTAATGGGTAGAGGGTCAGTTTTGGAAGATGAAAAACTTCTAAATATCTGTAGATACAACAATATGAATATACTTATCACTATTGAATTGTACATGTAAAAATGGTTAAAATGGTACCCACAGACATAGAAAACAAACTTACCGTTATCAAGGGGAAAGGGGAAGGAAAGGATAAATCAGGAACTTGCGACCAATATATACACATTACCATATATAAAACAAACAGGGAAGTATATTTGATATTTTGTAATAACCTATAATGGAAAATAAACTGAAAGAGGGACTTCCCTGGTGGTACAGTGGATAAGAATCCACCTGCCAATGCAGGGTCATGGATTCAATCCCTGATCTGGAAAGATCTCACATGGCAATGGAGCAACTAAGCCTGTGTGCCATGACTACTGAGCCCAAGTTTTAGAGTCCACACGCCCCAACTACTGAGTCTGCATGCTGCAACTGCTGAAGCCTGTGCACCAAGAGCCTGTGTTCCACAATAAGAGAAGCCACCACAGAGAGAAGCCGTGCACCCCAACGATGAGTAGCCCCTGCACACTACAACTAGAGAAAGTCTGTGTGCAGCAACCAGGACCCAGGCAACCAAAAATAAATAATTTTAACAAATAAAATAAAATGTATACACTGCCAGGGGCTTCCCAGGTGGCGCTACTGGTAAAGAACCTGCCTGCCAATGCAATGTAAGAGATATAGGTTTGATCCCTGGGTCCGAAAGATCCCCTGGAGGAGGGCATGATAACCCATTCCAGTATTGTTGCCTGGAGAATCCCATGGACAGAGGAGCCTGGTGAGCAATGGTCCACCTGGTTGCAAAGAGTCGGACATGACCGAAGCGACTTAGCATGCACACATACATTACTAAGCTTATAAAAAGGGAAATAATAAAAAATGAATATATATAATAAATATATATATATAAATCACTTTTCTGCACACCTGAAACTAACACATTTTAATTAAAAAATGGTTAATATGGTAAATTTAATGTGTATTTTATCATTAAAAATCAACAAAATAATAAAATTTTAAAAATATATAAATGGCTTGAGAATTGGATGCAGCCCTCATTTCAAACCTTTGAAGCAGAATTTCCACATCGCAGGGACAGACCTAGGGAAATCAAGGAGAAGCTTGTATTTAGGATTCCTGGTCCTCAGTCTTAGCATTCCTGTGTCTCTTTCCCAGCAGTAGTCCTCTCTGCCATCCCTCAGGATGCCACAATATACTGGTAATTCCTTAGCTCGGTTCAGTTGAGAAATCCATTTGCTGTCCTTGATCCCTTGCTTTCCCTTGTCTCTCCCATCTCTCTGCCCCAATCCAGCCTCACCCAGGCTCTTCTGTCTCTCCGCTGGGCTCCAGCAGTAGCCTATGACCTAGTCTCCTGCATCCCTGCTACTCCTTGCCACTACCCCCCCCCCCCCGATGCATTTCCCTCACACACCAGCCATAAAGATGTCTTTTACGCATTATTCAGATTGTGCCATTCCTTAGCTTCAAATCCTTTAATACCCTCCCTTTGCATTGAAAGTAAAATCAGGGTTGATTTCCATGCCTCTCTCCTTCCTTGTTTCAACCTTGTTTGAACCTCCTGCCCCTTGCTCACTGTGCTCTAGCCACATTGGCCTTCCTTCCCTTCCTCACGTGTGCTCAACTCATGGCCACTTTGGGAACTTTGCACTTATTCCCTCTTCCTGGAATGCTCTCTAAATAGCTAGCTGTTTCTTAGGCTTTAGGAATGGCTGACAATGTCATCTTTTCTAGATTTCTTCTTGGTCCTCCCCCACCCCTACCCTCATCTCTGTCCTCTTATAAAATTGCCTGCCTCCTCATAATCACTGTTTACTGCAGTTAGAATACTTAATCTGAAATCATCCTGTTTATTTGTTCACATTTTCATTGTTTATTTGTTTTCCTCTATTAAAAAATAAGCTCCATGAGGACAAGCCCTGCCTATTTTGTCCACCTTTTTATTACCAGCATCCAGAACAACACCTTTCACATAATAGCTGTACAACAAATACTTGTTCAATAAAAGAACAAGTGAAATGTGAATCTGATTTTCATAAGAGTCCTGTGAGACAGAAAAAATATTCTCAATCCTAGTTTATCAACATATTTTACAGAGTATCTGTGCTTACCAAAACCACATAAGTGATATTTTTCTTCTAAGTCCTTTATGCTGCATTCTATTTGCTGGTTCGTAAACAGGTAATCTTAGCCCTCTTTGAAGATGGAAGAGGCAGGAAGTGGGGCACTTGAAGAGACTACAAGTCATACTATATACACTTTCTTATTCATAAAACTGTAGCCACAGACAGGAGAGGGGCCCATCTCCTCCATGTCTCTACTGAAACCACGCATAGCATGGCTGGACGAGCAGGAGAGCACTGTAGGTCACTGCAGGGGCTTTGTAGGAAGATAGATCTGGGTTCCACTTTTACTTCTACTACTTACTGGCTGTGTCTTCAGACAAGTTATCTTTTCTGATACTTGATCTCCTTTCTTGTAAAATGAGAAGAACACCACGATCTTTTAAAGCTATTTGGGTGGGTGGGGGGAATTCCTTGGTGGCCTAATGGCTAAGGTGCTGCACTCTCAACGGAGGGGGCCTGGGTTCGATTCCTGGTTAGGGAATTCAATCCCACATGCCACAACTAAGAGCATGCTGCAACTAAAGATTCTGCATGCCACAACTAAGACCTGGCACAGCCAAATAAATAATAAATAAAAATAAATATTTAAAGATTTTTTGGGGATTATTAAAAAAAGAAGATCTGGTGTTTGGTATACAGTTGGGCTTCCCAGGTGGTGCTGGTGGTAAAGAACCTGCCTGCCAATGCAGGAGAGATCCCCTGGAGGAGGGCGTGCAACCCACTCCAGTATTCTTGTGTGGAGAATCTCATGAACAGAGGAGCCTGGCAGGCTATAGTCCATAGGGCTGCAAAGAATCAGACACGACTAAAGTGACTTAGCACACAGCACAGGTGCTGTATAAAGAATATGGTGTCAGACTGTTATAAACACGGGACTGAACAGGCTTACCAGAAGGTCAGCTTTCCAACACCTCCCTCTTCCACCTATAGATATGGAAGGGAAGTTAATTTCTAGCTCTTAGAACTGACAAGTTCTTGATAATCATCCAGTCAAGCTACTTAATTTGTACTCCAAAGAAACTCACGACCAGAGAAGGTGATGACTTGACTGAGCACCCTAGGACAGAAGCAATGGAACTGGAGATGGAAGAGGAACCTGAGTGAACTACGCCTGTTTGTGACTCTCTCTACTCACTGTAGATACTACAAGGCATGGACATCTCAGATTTCCATCTGTTCCTTTCCTTCGCTGATGTACACAACTTAAATCAGGAGGGTTCCCTCAGGGCAGGTGGGATCATTCAGATATGAGCAGGCCCTGAGGAGTCCTGGGGCCTTCCCCAAAGCCTAGTTACTGGCTTGTGAAATGGGCAGTTACATCTCACTGATTCTTAGTTCCATCCTCTACAAAACAGGGATGGTATTGGGGGAGAATGGATACACATGTATGTGTTTGGCTGAGTCCCTTTGCTGTCCACTTGAAACTGTCACAACATTGTTAATTGGCTATACTCCAATATAAAATTAAAAAGTTAAAAAAAAAAGGATAACAGTACTTACGTCTTAGGATTGCCATAAAGATTAAATAAAATAACTCACGTAAAATTGCTTGCAACTCAGAAACAATAGTAGATCTATTTCTAAACTGTATAAAAGTGATTTAAAAGTGCCTGTTGTAAGAGGAAAATATAGTTTTGCTCATATAATACAATATGTAATATATAACAATTTATTACTAAACTTGGAAAAATATAAAATATATAGTTCTAAAGAAATATATTGATTACCACTGAATATTGGTGACTAGAAGAGAATAAAGCATCACAAACTGACTGGTAAATTAAGTCCCTTACTGTACATGTCATATTGTAAAAGCAAATAATGAAACTGCATTTTATTTGTTTGTACCAATAAGTAAGTTATAATATGAAGTACATTAGGATAAATTTCTGCATAGTCTATAGAGTAAATATATTAATAAAAATGGGCACAAAGCAAGCAGCAATATAAAATAAACTTGAATGAATACAGGAGTTGAAGCACATGTAGCTAAACAAATATTTCACTAAAAACTAGCACAAAATATAGGAGCATATTATTGCATTGGCAGGAATGTCAATATTATGTGGGCAGTTAAATCAAGTTGTTCACAGAAAGTTAGTATTCAAAAAAGCAACAAAGAAACCAATTGAATTTCAACAGAAATCTCATCTGATACCCCACAACAATGGGCAGAAACAAAAAAGTGACCAAAAGTGACCAAACAGGCTTCTTAGGAGTTTACTTTTTATCCTCAGAACCCAGGAAGCCTTCTCCTTTAACTCCCACCAAACAAACCCTCTGCCTCTGCTGCATCCTGGCAAGTCTCTTCATCATTAAGTGTCACTGCATTAAAAACAAAGCCAACACTCCTTCAAATCAGCAAGTCCATGTTTTTAGACTGATTTCATCACTATCTTTTGCTTTGTAAGAGTGTGTTTACTATCAACCCTAGGCTTCTCTTCTAGTTTTCAAATATTTGTAATTTTTTTTGGTTGTTGCAAGATCTGAATAGTATCTGGCAACTTTATTATGGTCTTTCTCACTAGGTCTTAAAAAAGCCTAAGACTGACGCTCATGTTAGAAAATAGCTGATACTGCTTTTGAGCCAATAACTTATATAATAAATAATTTAATTTTTTTTAAAAGAGAGAAGTATAATGTGAAATAGAAATTATTACAGGAATAATGTAAATTCTACACCCATCAATTTGGGGACTTATAATCTTTTAAAATAACTCCTAAAGGGTGCTGCACCTCACCAGTAGGAGGGAATAATAATTGCCATTGATTGATCATCCGTTACATCCCTTCCCTCTTAGTTTTGAACTTTCTATTGGTAGCACTTAAGTCAACATGGGATGATTTTTAGATGCCTCTTTCAGTGGAAAAATACATGGTATACATTAATTAGCATGATCATTTAAATCATTTATGCACATAGCATCATTGAGGATGGTGACTGCAGCCATGAAATTAAAACATGCTAGTTCCTTGGAAAAAAAGCTATGACAAACCTAGACGGCATATTACAAGGCAGGAACACCACTTTGCCAACAATAATCAAAGCTATGGTTTTTCCAGTAGTCATGTACGGATGTGAGAGTTGGACAATCAGGAAAGCTGAGCACTGAAGTTGATACTTTTGAACTGTGATGCTGGAGAAGACTCTTGACACTTCCTTGGACAGCAAGGAGATCAAAACAGTCAGTCCTAAAGAAATCAACCTTGAATATTCATTGGAAGGACTGATGCTGAAGCTGGAGCTCCAATACTTTGGCCACCTGATGTGAAGAGCTGACTCATTGGAAAAGACCTTGATGTTGGGAAAGATTGAGTGCAGGAGGAGAAGGGGAGGACAGAGGATGAGATGGTGGATGACATCAGTGACTCAATGGACATGAGTTTGAGCAAACTCAGGGAGAGAGTGAAGGACAGGGAAGCCTGGCATGCTGCTGTCCATGGGGTCACAAAGAGTCGGACACAACTTAGTGACTAAACAACACTGCACATATACATCATTTAAAGCTCAGAAAACTATGTTTCCAATAGTAGCCTAGTAGCCTAAACGTAGCTATAACTTATTTCGGTGCTTCTTAAAATGTGAGCCATGGAACACCTGTATCAGAATCCACTGGAGGTGTGTGTTAAAAATGGAGGTTCATAGTCTCCATCCTGTTTTCTCCTCCAAAGTCTACTGAATTAGATTATCATTTTTAACAAAGTCCCCAAGTGATCCTGGGTCCAGTAGAGTTTGCCAGTCAGGACATATCACATTGGTCTTCCTCCTTCCATATCTCAGTGAGCAGGTAAAAGTCAGCTGAACAGAACAGCCTTTCTCTCAGGTATTCACCCAGGTGGCAGTTTTTGCTTTGCTAGAATTCATAGGTTCTTTAAGATTGTATTTGAACTTTGAATTATGATATTTACTGCAGACCCTTCTCTTCAATTACTTCCTTGAACAGTTCTCTAGAGAATCACCATTTTACTCCCCAATTCCCTCATCAAGGCCACACACACAGCATGGGCTGCTTTGCCCAGTATATCAGGTTCATTCTGACCCATCTGTGGTCCAGGATAAAGAAATCCTTGTGAGAGGGGTCATGCTACCAGGACAGCCTCTCTCCATGGCTCAGACAAGGCTTGGAGAAGGGGAAATTTACAAGGACATTATAGAGAGCTATCTCACTCAGGGAGGAGGGCTTTAGACATCCGACAGGACAGACAAACTCAAAGGTACTTGTTTTTGAAAGAAAACATAAATTAAACTTAATGAGGCAGGGAGTAGGATGCTCTTTGTGACTGACTGATTTCCAATAAATTCAGGGCACCCATCCCAAATTCAGGGCAAGCTCTATATAACCAAAATCTAAGGTAAAGTCTGAGTTTCTATGGTATATTCTTTAGGGCCACTTTTGAATGCATTAACTATGGGAATCAGAACATTTAGGGAGCAGCTAGGCAAATGTTCCCTGGGTACCAGAGTGCCACTTAGGCATGAAGGGATATGGGAGGGTTCTGTTTGGCCATGCGGAAGATGCTATAGAATCACCTGAGTTTGTTCTGTTTTTTTTTGTTTGTTTGTTTTTTTGCCACAGAAGCAGTAAGCTTTCATTGTAGGAGGCCATTTTAATCATTGCTGAGGTTTTCTTAAATGTCTATAAATGAGTCTGGGTATACAGCCGTGGGTCTGTAGCTCAACAGTAGCTGCATGTGAGAGTGGCCTTCCAGGGGGACTGTTCCTACAGCGATGATGCAAGCTGACTCACTCAAATATGGAAAGAAAATATTAGAACTTCTAACTAAAATACTGCATTATAGACGTCTACTTCTGTGTGTTTTTTTATTTGTTTGTTTGTTTGTTTTTTACTGCACTGTAGAGCTTGCAGGATCTTAGTTCCCCAACCAGGGATTGAAGCCAGGCTCTTGGTAGTAGAAGTGCAGAGTCCTAACCAATGGACCACCAGGGAATTCCCAGTGGGCTTTTTATATGTCTAGTGCCTGTATATAGATAATAAAAATAAACAGACATTTATTGAGGGTGTGTGCTCAATAATTTTTTACTGACTAGGGTGTATAATTAAAAAAATTTGAGATTACTGTCCCATAAGGTAATGGATTAGGTGAAAGCAGAATAATAATTCGATTTTAGTTTGCTGAATGATTTCTCAATTGTGTGATGTTTACTTGTCATTTAGCCACTGGTTTAGTAGCTAGGATTGTAAAACTATAACTAGGGGATAATCTGCTGCTGGTAATTAAGGAACTCCAAGACAAACCACTGAGTCATGGCTGTGATCAGATGCTTTTTATTTCTCCTTCCCTTAGGTGGAGGGGTAGTGGGAAAACTTAGGAGTCAGACACACCCATGTCTGACTAGGAGGAACTCTAAACTCTGCCTCTTATTTTTACTTTATGATTTGAGAAAGTAAATTAACTTTTAAGCTAGCTAAGCCCCCAATTTTCACACTTGCATGATGTGCTGGTTATAAAACAAAATGGAAAAATGACATAAGCTAGCAGAGTGTCTGGTGCATAGTAAGCTCTCAACAAATGTTGGCTCCTAGCTTCTCAAATCTCTTGCTTGTAGACCAATCATCTATACTAAGAGAATTGCCAAGACTATAAGCTAGGGCCAAGTGAAGTAGGTGAGAACCACATGGCCTGGGAATTATTACATAAGACTTGCCAAACTGAAGAAAAAACAACCCTGCCAATAATAATGACAGGGACTCATGCCAGATGCTGCCAACTAAAAAGGAGCTCTTAAAAAAAAATAAATAAAAGATCTCTTTATTTACACAGAGAGCCTGGTACCACACCACTGCATGGAGGGAGACAAGAGTGAGCAGTCCCAACCTCTGGTGCTGGTCTTGGCTGGCCTCCAGGTCTGGGAGGAAAGACCTCCCATGGGAAGGAACACCTTCCACGCCTCTGCTGGAGTTCTACTGCCTGCCTGCAAACTCGGTATCTGCAAAGAGTCCCAGCTGAGCAGGTAAGCCACAGGTGACAGAGCAACACTTGCAGAGATTCTGCTGGGTCAGCCGACTTTTCCAGGCTTTTTTATGACAGGGTGGATGATGAAGCTTGCTTTCTTAATTTCTTGAAGGCAGAATAGGTGCTGGCGTGCTCAGTCGTCTCTGACTCTTTGCAACCTGATGGACTGTATGTAGCCTGTCAGGTTCCTCTGTCCATGGGATTCCCCAGAAAGGATACTGGGGGGTGTGGGGTGGGGTGGGGTTTTGCCATTTCCTGCTCCACAGGATCTTTCCTAACTCAGGGATGGAACTGCATTTCCTGTGTCAGAGGGTGTATTCTTTACCACTGAGTCACCTGGGAAGCCCAGCCAGGGTAGGGTTATCTTCCTATTCAGTTGGTTGTAGCCTAGGATGAAATAGGCCATGGGAGAGCCTGGGTGGGAGGGGCAATTCATTTTCAATAATAGACTTGATGAGTTTAAAAGTCACAGGACTCGTCTATTCCTCCAAAGCATAGTTTATAGATAAAACCTAAATAATGGCCCCAAAGATATCCTAATCTCTGGACTGTGCAAATATTATCTTATAATGGCAAGAAAGACTTTGTAGGTATGAATAAAAGATACTGAGGCAGGAAATTATCCAGGTGAGCCCTGAATGGAATCACAGGTGTCTATTCTCTCTCTCTCTCTCTCTCTCTATATATATATATATATATATTTTAAATTTTATTTATTTATTTTTGTATGTGCTGGGTCTTTGTTGCAGCTCTTGGGGGCTACTCTTCATTGTAGTGCAGGGGCTTCTCCTTGTGGTGTCTCCTCTTGTTGCAGAGCATGTGCTCTAGAGAGGGAGGGCTCAGTGGTTGTGGCACACAGGTGGCATGTGGAATCTTCCCAGACAGGGACCAAACCCGTGTCCCTTGCAGTGACAGGAGGATTCCTAACCACTGTATCACCAGGGAAGTCTGCAAGTTACAATTTTTAAAGGTTCACAGGTGTCTTTTTAAGAAAGAGGCAGAGGGGGACTTCTCTGGTAGTCCAGTGGGTAAGACTCTTCACTCCCAAAAAAGGGGACCTGGGTGTGATCCCTGGTCAGGGAACTAGATTCCACATGTTGCAACTAAGACCTGGCACAGCCAAATAAATAAATATTTAAAAAAAAAGAGGAAACAAAGTTCTACTATACAATACAGAGAACTATATTCAATATCCTGTAACAAACCATAATGGAAATGAATATGAAAAAGAATTATATATATTATAATATATATATATGAGACACTTTGCTGTAAAGACGAAATTAACAAAACATGGTAAATCAACTATACTTCAATACAATCTTTTTATAAAAAGAGCAAAGAAGCTATGGGAGATTGGACATAGAAGAAGGAGGCAAGTAGATACCGAAGCAAAACAGGTTTTGAAAATGGTGGAAGGCACCATGAAACAGGAAATGCAGCCCAAAAGTTTGTGGCATTTTGTAACAGCAGCCAAAAACAACAACAACAACAACAAAAAAAAAACAAATACAGCACCTTAAATGTAATGAAGGTTTGTTTTTCCTGGAAGCTTTCCTATACATATAATCTCATTGAATCCATACCATGATTCTATGCCTTAAAGCCATAGTTCTGTAGATGGGGAAACTGAGGTTCAGAGAGCTTAACTAATGAATGGCCCAAGTTCACTGAGCTAATAATAAGTAGGGCAGTATAGGGTTTTGAACCTGTTTACTCTCATGTTAGAATTATTCTCATATTAGAAATTCTGTTAACAACTGTGCACTTTTGTTTTTTTGTTTTTAAATTTGAATTTTATTTTATTTTTAAACTTTACAATATTGTATTAGTTTTGCCAAATATCAAAATGAATCCGCCACAGGTATACTTGTGTTCCCCATCCTGAACCCTCCTCCCTCCTCCCTCCCCATACCCTTCCTCTGGGTCATCCCAGTGCACCAGCCCCAAGCATCCAGTATCGTGCATCGAACCTGGACTGGCGACTCGTTTCATACATGATATTATACACGTTTCAATGCCATTCTCCCAAATCTCTCTACCCTCTCCCTCTCCCACAGAGTCCATAAGACTGATCTATACATGAGTGTCTCTTTTGCTGTCTCGTACACAGGGTTATTGTTACCATCTTTCTAAATTCCATATATATGCGTTAGTATACTGTATTGGTGTTTTTCTTTCTGGCTTACTTCACTCTGTATAATAGGTTCCAGTTTCATCCATCTCATTAGAACTGATTCAAATGTATTCTTTTTAATGGCTGAGTAATACTCCATTGTGTATATGTACCACAGCTTTCTTATCCATTCATCTGCTGATGGGCATCTAGGTTGCTTCCATGTCCCGGCTATTATAAACAGTGCTGCGATGAACATTGGGGTACACGTGTCTCTTTCAATTCTGGTTTCCTCAGTGTGTATGCCCAGCAGTGGGATTGCTGGATCATAAGGCAGTTCTATTTCCAGTTTTTTAAGGAATCTCCACGCTGTTCTCCATAGTGGCTGTACTAGTTTGCATTCCCACCAACAGTGTAAGAGAGTTCCCTTTTGTCCACACCCTCTTAAACTTAAAAGCTTCTGCACAACAAAGGAAACTATTAGCAAGGTGAAAAGGCAGCCTTCAGAATGGGAGAAAATAATAGCAAATGAAGCAACAGACAAACAACTAATCTCAAAAATATACAAGCAACTCCTACAGCTCAACTCCAGAAAAATAAATGACCCAATCAAAAAATGGGCCAAAGAACTAAATAGACATTTCTCCAAAAAAGACATACAGATGGCTAACAAACACATGAAAAGGTGCTCAACATCACTCATTATCAGAGAAATGCAAATCAAAACCACTATGAGGTACCATTTCACAGAATGGCTGCAATCCATAAGTCTACAACTGTGCACTTTTGAATTTGTTGTTGTTCAGTTGCTCAGTTGTGTCCGACTCTTTGTGACCTCACGGACTGCACCACACCAGACTTCCCTGTCCTTCACTAACTCCCGGAGCTTGCTCAAACTCAAGTCCATTGAGTCAGTGATGCCCTCCAACCATCTTGTCCTCTGTCATCCCCTTCTCCTGCCTTCAATTTTTTCCAGCATCAGGGTCTTTTCCAATGAGTTGGCTCTTTGCATTAGGTGGGCAAAGTAGTATTGGAACTTCAGCTTCAGCATCAGTCCTTCCAATGAATATTCAGGGTTGATTTCCTTAGGATTGACTGGTTTGATCTCCTTGCAGTCCAAGGGACTCTCAAGAGTCTTCTCCAGCACAGTTCAAAAGCATCAACTCTTCATCATTCATCCTTCTTTATGGTCCAACTGTCACATCCATACCTGACTACCGGAAAGACCATAGCTTTGACTATACAGACATTTGTTGGCAAAGTAATGTCTCTGCTTTTTAATACATAGTTTAGGTTGGTCATAGCTTTTCATCCAAGGAGCAAGCGTCTTTTAATTTCATGGTTGCACTCGCTGTCTGCAGCGATTTTGGAGCCCAAGAAAATAAAATCTGTCACTGTTCCATTGTTTCATCATCTATTTGCCATGAAGTGATGGAACTGGATGCCATGATCTTAGTTTTTTGAATGTTGAGTTTTAAACCAGCTTTTTCACTCTCCTCTTTCACCTTCATCAAGAAGCTCTTTGGTTTCTCTTCACTTTCTGCCATTAGGGTGGTGTCATCCACATATCTGAGGTTATTGATATTTCCCCTGGCAATCTTGATTCCAGCTTTTGCTTCATCCAACCCAGCATTTCACATGATGTACTCTGCATATAAGTTAAGTAAGCAGTGTGACAATATACAGCCTTGAGGTACTCCTTTCCCAATTTTGAACCAGTCCATTGTTCTATGTCTGGTTCTAACTGTTGCTTCTTTATCTGCATACCAGTTTCTCAGAAGGCAGGTGAGGTGGTCTGATATTCCCATCTCTTTAAGAAGAGATGAGCTCCTTAATGCAAAATTCAGACTTCAATTGAAGAAAGCAGGGAAAACCTCTAGGTCATTCAGGTATGACCTAAATCAAATACCTTATGATTATACAGTGGAAGTGACAAATAGATTCAAGGGATTAGATTTGAGACAGAGTGCCTGAAGAACTATGGATGGAGGTTCATAACACTGTACAGGAGGTGGTGACCAAAACCATCCCCAAGAAAAAGAAATGCAAAAAGGCAAAATGGTTGTCTGAGGGGGCCTTACATATAGCTGAGAAAACAAGAAAAGTGAAAGGCAAAGGAGAAAGGGAAAGATATACCCATCTGAATACAGAATTTTGAAGAATACCAAGGATAAGAAAGTCTTCTTAAGAGAACAATGCAAAGACATAGAGGAAAACAATCGAATGGGAAAGACTAGAGATCTCTTCAAGGAAATTAGAGATACCAAGAGAACATTTCATGCAAAAATGGGCACAATAAAGGACAGAAATGGTAAGTACCTAACAGAAGCAGAAGAGATTAAGAAGAGGTGGCAAGAATACACAGAAGCACTATGCAAAAAAGATCTTAATGACCGAGATAACCACAATGGTGTGGTCACTCACCTAGAGCCAGACATCCTGGAATGTGAAGTCAAGTGGGCCTTAGGAAGTATCACTATGAACAAAGCTAGTGGAGGTGATGGAATTCCAGCTGAGCTAGGTCTAACCCTAAAAGATGATGCTGTCAAAGTGCTGTACACAATATACCAGCAAATTTGGAAAATACAGCAGTGGCCACAGGACTGGGAAGGTCAGTTTTCATTCTAATCCCAAAGAAGGGCAATGCCAAAGAATGTTCAAACCACTGCACAGTGGTGCTCATTTCACATGATAGCAAAGTAATGTTCAAAATCCTTCAAGATAGGCTTCAACAGTACGTGAACCGAGAACTTCCAGATGTACAAGCTAGATTTAGAAAAGGCAGAGGAACCAGAGATCAAATTGCCAACATCCATTGGATCATAGAAAAAGCAAGAGAATTCCAGAAAAACATCTACTTCTGCCTCACTGCCTGTGCTAAAGCCTTTGATCCACTGTGTGGATCAAGACAGACAGTGGAAAATTCTTAAAGCGATGGGAATACCAGACCACCCTACCTGCCTCCTGGTCATTAAATGAAAGAAAAATGTTACTACCCTTCTGCTGATGTGAATAAGTACTACAACAGTCATAGTTTGACCTCATAGGGTTGGACATTCTCCTGCGTAATATGAAGGCAGAGCTAGTTATATAAGCCTGATGTATACTTGAAGAATGAGGAAGAAGCTGATCTTTTCCTCTCTCCCCCATTCTCCTTTGATTATAAAATTGTAGCTCACCTAATCCCCCTTGCCTGCCTCCTTGCATCTCTCAGTTCAGTTCAGTCTCTTAGTCGTGTCCGACTCCTTGTGACCCCATGAATCATAGCACGCCAGGCCTCCCTGGCATCTCTCACAGCATCCTAAATTAATAAGTGTACTTCTTGCCTATTACTTTGCCTCTCACTGAATTCCTTCTACACTGAGACACAAAGAACCAGAGCCTCAGTATGTCCAGACACAAGGTGAGTGATTATAATTAAAAGACCATGAGTTTAAGTCCTAGTCTGGGTTCAGGCTGCGTTCCAGTTCTGGCACAAGGATTCAATTCCCAGTCAGAGGCGCACAATCTCAGTTCAGCAGTACATGTTGGTTTATTCTCCTTGGGATCCCCTTTGTCTACTTGAAAAAATTGCACGATATGAGAATTGTGTTAAGTTATTTGGGCAAAAATGAGGACTCCAGCCTGGGAGACAGTACCTCAGGTAACTGAGAAACTGCTTCAAAGAGGTGAGGGGAGAGGTCAATATATAGGGAATTTTGGTGAAGAGGGAGTTCATGTAATCAAGTACTTATCTTTGCAAAAGTTTTCTGCTAGTGATGAGGAGCTGATGTCACCATGAAGGGATTAAGTGCTTTGGTAGATATGAGGAGATGCAAGAATTGGGCTCATAATATCTGCTCCTGGAAATATCCATCTGAAGACCTGTTCTGCCAGTTTTCCAGAGCACAGAGTACTTCATTCTTGATCTCTACTTTGAACTCCCTTCAGGGGCTGTTGAAGGTCACAGCAGCTGTAGCAACACATGATTTAATCATTGTAGAGGTAGATGGCAGGTGCCCATGGCAAGTGACAATTTGTAGCTGACAGCTTCTACAGACAGTTTTCATAGCTTTCTGTCCTTTGCTAATGAAACGGAATTCCCCTAGAACCAAGTTCCCCTGCCAAGTTTATGATTAACCTCTCTATCCAAAGCTTTATTCCCTTTCTCGTCCTGCATCTGTTTCCCTCAGGATTGAGGGGTATCAGAGAAAAAGCGTGGGGGAGGTTTGAAACAGCAGGACCCAGTGGGGCCCTCTTGGGTACCAAAGCCTCTCTGTGTTCCTTATTTCTTGTGTGTAACAAAAGACTTTAGTCTTTTAGATCTTTCTGAAGTTGCAAAACACAGGCCCATGCAGTTACTAATTAGGGGAGTGAGGGTATGCAGAAACAAAGGAAAAGTAGTTAAACAAGAAAAGCAATAACAGGTCAGTGGTAAAGCAGAGTCCCGGTTCCTCCTCAAAGGATACACATAACATTTGGACAGGTATCTCTGAAACTGTTCCTTAGGAAATACGATCCCTACCTGAGGCAGAGGATGCTGGCTACTGCTGCTGAATCCAAGCACTAGACGCATACTGGATGGAACCAGAAGGCTCGTGATTGAGAGCCCTGAAATACCACCCTGTTGCCTCACTACTGCCCCATCAGAAGCCCTTGCTCCAAAGGTTGTCTTTAAAGACACTCCCCTGAAAACAATCAGGGAGTTTGGATCTTTCGAGCACGAGCCACCCACATTCTTGGCTCGAACCTGCAATGAGGGCTGTACTTTCCTTCACCACAACTGGTTTCAGGAAACTAGCTTTACTGTGGGTGGGTGAGCAGACCCAAGTTTGGTTTGGCAGGAATAAGACAATTTACTTTCTGAGTTGTAAAATTTTGTTACATCAGCTCCTATTCTCTTTGTTATGACAGATTTATACCTTTCTCTCACTGATGTGTTGGTGAGGACTTGAATTGGAAAGGAGATAAATGTATGTGATCAATCTGTTTAATTAGAAATTAGCCTTTATTCTGGGTGATTCAGTTTGTCTTTAACCATGTTTTTTCAGGGCGACAAATAATGGAATTAAAAAATTCTCCCCCACCCCTCCTAAATTTTTTTTTCCCATGATCTTTTTAATTTTAAAAAGGAAGTTTAGTTCTTTTAAAGTTTTGATTGATATATTTATACATTGTATTCAATGGAATCCTTTTTATTACTGCCATTTTTATAGCACATTTAAAAATCTTCACTTAATTCCATGTAGATGTTACTGAAAACAAGTTCCTATGCCTGACACACAGGAAGGCCAAATGAATCAAAACATTCAAGTTTGGAGCAGAGAAAGGTATATTGCAGGGGCAAACAAGAACAGGTGGCTTGTGCTCAAAAACCTCAAACTCCAGGGAGTTTCTACAGGCAAAATGTGGGATGAGGGCTTCAGGGTATGTGGCTTTCTTCTGACTAGGTGGTGGTGAAATAACAGGGCAGTGTTTCAGGAATCTTGTGCTCAGCCTGAAGTTACCATCCTTCACCTGAGCAGGAGCTTTAGTTCCTACAGAAGAACTAAAATATATTGCTATGTATATTCCTTTTCCAAATAGGAAAAGGAGTAGGTCAAGGCTGTATATTGTCACCCTACTTATTTAACTGATACGCAGAGTACATCATGAGAAACGCTGGGCTGGAGGAAGCACAAGCTAGAATCAAGATTGCCAGAAATATCAATAACTTCAGATATGCAGATAGATACCACCCTTATGGCAGAAAGTGAAGAGGACTAAAAAGGCACTTGATGAAAGTGAAAGAGGAGAGTGAAAAAGTTGGCTTAAAGCTCAACATTCAGAAAACTAAGATCATGGCATCCGGTCCCATCACTTCATGGCAAATAGATGGGGAAACAGTAGAAACAGTGGCTGACTTTACTTTTCTGGGCTCCCAAATCACTGCAGATGGTGATTGCAGCCATGAGATTAAAAGATGTTTACTCCTTGGGAGGAAAGTTACGACCAACCTAGAAAGCATATTAAAAAGCAGAGACGTTACTTTGCTAACAAAGGTCCGTCTAGTCAAGGCTATGGTTTTTCCAGTGGTCATGTATAGATGTGTACTGGACTATAAAGAAAGCTGAGCGCCAAAGAATTGATGCTTTTGAACTGTGGTGTTGGAGAAGACTCTTGAGAGTCCCTTGGACTGCAGGGTGATCCAACCAGTCCATCCTAAAGGAAATCAGTCCTGGGTGTTCATTGGAAGGACTGATGTTGAAGCTGAAACTCCAATACTTTGGCCACCTGATGTGAAGAGCTGACTCATTTGAAAAGACCCTGATTCTGGGAAAGATTGAGGGCAGGAGACAACAGAGGAAGAGATTGTTGGATGGCATCACCGACTCGATGGACATGGGTTTGGGTGGACTCTGGGAGTTGGTGATGGACAGGGAGGCCTGGCGTGCTGCGGTTCATGGGGTCGCAAAGAGTCGAACATGACTGAGCGACTGAAATGAACTGAATATTCCTTGGGGAATATTAAGATGTATATTAAAAAGCAAAGATATCACTTTTCTGATAAAGGTCTGTATAGTCAAAGCTAAGGTCTTTCTGGTAGTCAGGTATGGATGTAACAGTTGGATCATAAAAAAGGCTGAGTGCGGAAGAATTGATGCTTTTGAACTGTGCTGGGGAAGACTCTTGAGTATCCTTTGGACAGCAAGGAGATCAAAACAGTCAATCCTAAAGGAAATCAGTCCTGATTACTCACTGGTGGGACTGATGCTGAAGCCGAAGCTCCAATACTTTGGCCACCTGATGCGAAGAGCCAACTCATTGGAAAAGACCTGATGCTGGGAAAAATTGTAGGCAGGAGGAGAAGGGGACGACAGAAGATGAGATGGCATCACTGCCTCAGTGGACATGACTTTGAGCAAACTCAAAGAGATGGTGAAGGACGGGGAAGCCTGGCAAGCTGTAGTCCATGGGTTCTCAAAGAGTTGGACTGAGTGATTGAACAACAAAAACATATTCCATGAGGAGGAACCAGGCCCCTGCACTCTGGCTCTGCCTTTGTTTCTTGACTATTCCTTCCTTGTTTACGCATTCCCTCCCTTCCCTGATTAGTAACTATTTGAATCTGCCCTTTGGAACTCATGGAAGGTCAAGGAGGCTGAATGCAGCCTGTTTCCTACAAACAAGAAATGGAGGACCCAGAAAGGATTTATACCCAGGAGAAATCCACAGGCTCTTTGCTCCATTTAATAGATGACTATCAAATGTTTTAAATACAGTTCTTTAGTTTTAGTCTTCTAAATACTTTTATTCCATAACCTTGAATTTGAATTAATTATTTTAAGCCATCCCTGGAGGGTCTGTCAATATTTTCCAGCTGGATAAATTCATTTTATCCTTCCTAACAAAAACAGTAATAATATCCATCTGAAAGTTTACTGTTTTAAAAGTATCTTCATGCATACCATACCATTTTCTTCTCCCATCACTGTAACGAAGGCAGTGAGGATATTTTCCAAATCAACAACAGGGGAATAACCAGAGGTTGGGAGGAGTGACTCACCTAAGTTCACGTAGCCAGTGGAGTCAAAGCCAGGCCCAAGTCACCCAGCTGTTTAAGGTGCTCTTTCCACTTATAAACCTGCTGACATTTGCTTCTCATGCTAATAAACTAATCTCCCACACATTATTCCCTACTGTACCACCCCACAAGTCAAACCCTTGGAACCTCAAGTTCAATTTACTGAGTCTGTTTCTTCTGCCTGACTTCCCCCCGCCCCTACCCCACTTGAACACACTGACCTTCTGTTGTGCTTTTCCTTTTGTCCTACCTTCCTGAGTGTATCTCTGTGTTACTTACTGTTCAAATTTCTCAGACTGATTTTCAAAGCCTTCCAAAATCTAATAGCTACCAGTTATCTGGTGTTTTCTGTATGTCAAGCGCTATACTAAAAACTTCACACATACTAATTCATTTAATTTACTTACCTATTCAGTGAGATAAGCACTGCTATTATATTACCATTCTCACTTTAGAAAGGGGGATAGTGAGGCAACATAAAGATGAAATAGCTTCCCTGGTAGCTCAGTGGTAAAGAGTCTGCCTGCCAATGTCAGAGACGTGGGTTCGATCCCTGGGTCGGGAAGATCCTCTGGAGGAGGGCATGGCAACCCACTCCAGTATTCTCGCCTGGGAAATCCCATGGACAGAGGAGCCAGGTGAGCTACAGTCCACAGGGTCACAAAAACTCAGACACAACTTAGTGACTAAACAACAATAATTTGCAAAACTAGCCACACACCTAATGAGTGCCAGAGCTCAGGGTTTGAAACCAGGTAGTTAGTGGACCTCTGGAGCTTTGCAGATCCCATAGTCTCACTTCCAGCTGTTAAAATGTGTCATACAAAAACCCCATCTCCACTCCAGCCTGAAATCTGACCGGAAATTGCAAAAAGCAACTAGTTCACTTTTCATTTTCCCACATCTTAGATATCCAATAACTCTTGTGGGTAACAAAGACTAACCTAGGATTCTCCACTTTTTGCTCACCACCTGACTTCCTAAAGAAGTTTGACCTGTGGTCAAATTGTTGCAGAAGTTGAGATTGAGGTTGAAAGATGAAGCAATTTCAGAAATTTGGGCATAGAAGGGTGAAGGAAGCTGCTGACAGCTGGAGCTCCTTGGGATGCCCAGCTGTATTCTTAGACTTTCTGTCTAGTCGGGAACATTTTGTCTAGGGCATAAAACCACAGATTAAAACATCATTTGCCGCCACCTAGTGTTAAAGTGAACAAATTGCACCTATTTAGATTGGTTTCTCTTGTAACGTCTCAGTAGTAGACTTTCCATGAACTGGAGAGATAAGACACTTATTTTTGCAACTATATACTTTTTCCAAATTTACTTTTATGTGACATGATACTTGAATTGTTTGATACCAGGATCCATGATTCAATTAAGCATTTTTTGGACAAATATTTGTGTGGAATTTATATACATTTATCAGTTTCTCCTGTTTGTATCACAGAGACGTCCTAAGACTCTCTTGGGATGATGTACTTGAGAACACTTTGTATATGATATGATTGCCAGGGGAGGACAGAGCTAGGAGGTCATGGATAAACTGAAGGAGAGAAGTGCTTTATAATTATGGCAAGATCAGTCATTAATAATGACAGTCAATACTTTCATGGTGTTTATGGTGCCAGGTCATGATCTAAACACTTTTTATGTATTAACTCCATCTTCCCAACAACCCTATGAAGTAGGTCCAATGACTGTCTCCATTTTAAAGGCCAAGAAATAGGGGCATACAGAAATTTAGTAACTTACTCAAGGTCACACAGCTAAGTAAGTAGCCAAGCCAATATTTGACCTTTTATGCATTTTGGCTACAGAATCCATAGTCATTAGGCAACATTGCCTTAAACATTAACATGCTAGCAGTTATAGTTCCCACTATAGAGCAACTACTGTAGCTGAGCAGGACCACGTGGGGCTCCTGGGCACAGAAGCCTTTTTGTCTCCCGATTCTTGTTTGTAGGGAACAGACTCCAGCCTCCATGACCTTCCTTGAGTCTGAAAGGGCAGATTCAAATAGTTGCTAATCAGGGAAGGGGAGATGCAGAGACAAGAGTGTGTGTATGTGTGCTCGATCACTTCAGTTGCGTTCGACTCTTGCAACCCCATGGACTGTAGCCTGCCAGGCTCCTCTGTCCATGGGGATTCTCCAGGCGGGAATACTGGAGTGGGTTGCTGTGCCCTCCTCTAGGGGATCTTTCTGACCCAGGGACTGAACTGTGTTTCCTGTATTGGCAGGTGGGTTCTTTACCACTAGCGCCACCTCGGAAGCCCAGAGACAAAGGAGGAGCAGTGAAGAAACAATAGTGCAGCGTTCCACCTCAAGGGATACACAGAATGATATCTTTGAGCTCTTTACGGAACTGAACTCCACCCGCCCCCTCGCTTGCCCCCCACCAAATGGAAGAAGTTAGTATTCTTAATTCCAGAGATTACAGTTTGATAACCTCAAGAAGTTCATCAAGAGACCACCAGGTGGTCCAGTGGTTAAGATTATGCCTTCCAAAACAGGGAACATGGGTTCGATCCCTGGTTGGAGAACAAAGATCCTACATGCTGTGGGACAACTAAGCTCGCATGCCTCAACAGAAGACCCTGTGTGCCACAGCTAAGATCTGACACAGCCAAAACAACAAACCAAAAAAGAGACCATATGAGGCCAGATTAAAGGAACCAGAGAAGCTCATTAGGCGACCACCTGAGACCAGAATAAAGGAGTACAGACCCTGTGCACTCTCTAGTCCTTATTAGCAACCCCACTGTTGCTATTAAACTCCTCAGCAGATCCCCCTGGATAGGGGCACACAGTTTTGAGGCCATGAGCCTGCAGTATCCCCATTTGCCTGGCAAAGCAATAGAGCTATTCTTTTCTACTTCACCTAAGACTCTGAGATTTGATTCTGCACCAGTGCACATAAGCTGAGCTTTCCACATCACTATTGGGTAGACTCACCTGCTTGATCTCGTTTCATCCTCACACTGACCCCAAGAGAGAGATACAAATAATCTCATTTTAGAGATTCGGAACCTAGGTTTTGGGTAAGTAAGTAACTTGTCCTAAGTCATATAGCTGTTATAGAGCTGAATCAAGATCGACCTGACTTCAGAGCCCAGTTAGTAACCACATAATCATATGTCCTTAGAGTGTTATCCACAGGATGGCCCATCTCTCCCCTCTATTATCACTATGCTGCATACAACTACAAGAATAAAGAACGAATATAAAAGCAAACTGAGAGAAATATGAATGAACTAAAAGAAAAAAATACCACCACCCCCACCTAGAGTGCAAGGGGCTCTCCTGTGAGTGAAAGATATGGGTCTTAGTGAACAATTTTATTAAATCTTATTTGCATTCTTTGGATAATTTTGTTTTTTGTTTTTTTGCTTACTACTTTTCTTAAATGTATTCTGGGTAGCTGAAATAGCTAGGTAGCTGGATTCTGAAGAAATGAAATGTTACCATAAATGGAAATAAAATGACTGTTTTGACTTTGTGGCCCACACTGAGATATGTCATATTTAACATATGTTCACACAATTTAGGAATGAGAAATCATTTTTCTTTACTCTTTTTTTTTTTTACCATGAGCACTTGCCTTCTTATGCTGTATCACTTTACTCCTACTTCATTTTTCAAGAGTGCTCAGCAAACTGCTTCAGGAAGCTTTGCACCAGTCTACTAAGTGTGCTGTTTCAGCAGTAAGATCGAGCAGGTGTCCAACTGCTACTCAGGGGTTACCTATTTTGTGCAATCTGTAACTGTTTTTATCCTTGTTTATCCTTATGCCATGATCTCTTCCAATTCTGAGAACATCTCAGGTGACAGCAGTGACCTCAACGGAAGTGGTGGGTGGCAGAGGACGCAAAAGGCCCTCTGGGGATGAAGGAAGGAGAAATCAGAACTGGTGATCCAGGTTGAAAACAGGACCTTGATTGTTTTAGGGGAGTGGCTGGTTCCTAGAACAGCCTGGCCTCTGCTGTAGGTGCGCTCTCCGTATCAAATAAGGAACAGCCAGCTTGGGAGGTCAGATCCAAGAGAGCATGGCTAAGTCCTACATACCAAGGGTCAATAGTTTCCCAGTCTGGAATATGAATTCATTTGTCTTTTATCATTTCTAATAAAATACCTCAAATTTCTCTGCAGTCCCCTCTTTGGTCACACTATTTAGGATTTTTATTTGTCTGTTCTACAACTATAGCTAACTTAGGATGGAAAGGAATTTACTGGAATGTGTTAAATCAGAATCAGAGAAAAGGTCTACAGTCTATTTTCTATAAGGCTGCTAGAGCAACTTAATACAAATACAAGTCATTCAAGTCTCTTTCTTGCATACCAACAGCTTTTCATTACATGCTAGAATAAAACTCTACCAGGCCCTACACCATCTGGCCCTGGCCCTGTTACCTCATCTCTGCTTCCCCACCTACCCCCATCAGTTCCGGGTAGTCCATCCTCCCTACTCTCCCCTGCCTCAGGACCTTTGAACTTGTTTCACCTGCTGAAGAAAGCTTCCACCAGAGTTTTATATAGTTCACTTCTTTATTCAGATATGTTCACTTGTTTATCACCTCTTTTCTCCAACTTGAATGTCAACTCTATGACAGCAGGGCTTTATTGCTGTTTTCTGAGCTTAGAACAGGGCCAGGCACATAGTAGGCTCCAATTAATGTACTGACTAAATGAGAAACCAGATTATAAGCAGTTCCAGGGACCTCATTGGCAGGAGTTAAGGGGTAATCTCTAAAGAACTGGAATGAAAAAGCTGAATGGAATATACTAAAAGTTTTCTGAAAAGCCACTCAAAGGTTGTGGTGACTAATTCTGATTTGTATGTATATGGGGGGGTGGGGTGGGAAGGAAGCAGAGGTGGTTCCCACACTAACAAGCCATTCTTCACTAGTGGGTGTCCTACAATTCAACTCAATTCTGACACTATCTACCTGGAGATAGTGCAACCAAGCAGGACCCTGTGGGTCTCCCGGGCGTGGAAGACTTTCTACGTCCTCTGTTTCTTGTTTGTAGGGAATAGGCTTCAGCCTCTATGACCTTCTCTGAGTTTCAAAGGGCAGATTTAAACAGGGATGGGAGGGGATGAAGAAGTAGGGAAGAAGTCAAGAAACAATAGTGCAGCCTTGGGTCAGGATCTGGTTCCGCCTCAAGGGATATACATAATAATATCTTTGAGCTCTTCTGCAGAACTAAACTCCCAAACAAATGAAAGATGTTAACTACCTGATGAAGCATTTTTCATTCCAGAGACAGTCATAGTTTGATAACCTCCAGAACCAGAGAAGCTCCTTAGGAGACCACCTGAGTTCACCTTAAAGGAATTCAAGCCTTATATACTCAATATGCACTAAATATGCCAGCAAATTTGGAAAACTCATCAGTGGCCACAGGAAAAGTGGAAAAGGTCAGTTTTCATTTCAATCCCAAAGAAAGGCAATGCCAAAGAATGCTCAAACTACCACACAATTGCGCTCATCTCACACGCTAGTAAAGTAATGCTCAAAATTCTCCAAGCCAGGCTTCAGCAATACGTGAACCATGAAATTCCAGATGTTCAAACTGGTTTTAGAAAAGGCAGAGGAACCAGAGATCAAATTGCCAACATCTGCTGGATCATGGAAAAAGCAAGAGAGTTCCCGAAAAACATCTATTTCTGCTTTATTGACTATGGCAAAGCCTTTGACTGTGTGGATCACAATAAACTGTGGAAAATTCTGAAAGAGATGGGAATACCAGACCACCTGACCTGCCTCTTGAGAAATCTGTATACAGGTCAAGAAGCAACAGTTAGAACTGGACATGGAACAACAGACTGGTTCCAAATTGGGAAAGGAGTATGTCAAGGCTGTATATTGTCACCCTGCTTATTTAACTTCTATGCAGAGTATATCATGAGAAATGCTGGGCTGGAAGAAGCACAGGACGGAATAAAGATTGATGGGAGAAATATCAATAACCTCAGATATGCAGATGACACCACCCTTATGGCAGAAAGTGAAGAAGAACTAAAGAGCTTCTTGATGAAAGTGAAAGAGGAGAGTGAAAAAGTTGGCTTAAGGCTCAACATTCAGAAAACTAAGATCATGGCATCCAGTCCCATCACTTCATGACAAATAGATGGGGAAACAGTAGAAACAGTAACAGAATTTATCTTTTTGGGCTCTTATGAAATTAAAAGATGCTTGCTCCTTGCAAGGAAAGTTATGACCAACCTAGATAGCATATTAAGAAGCAGAGACATTACTTTGCCAACAAAGGTCTGTCTTGTCAAGGCTATGGTTTTTCCAGAAGTTTTGTATGGATGTGAGAGTTGGACTATAAAGAAAGCTGAGCACTGAAGAATTGATGCTTTTGAACTGTGTTGTTGGAAAAGACTCAAGAGTCCCTTGGACTGCAAGGAGATCCAACCAGTCCATCCTAAAGGAAATCAGTCCTGAATATTCATTGGAAGGACTGATTTTGAAGCTGAAACTCCAATACTTTGGCCTCCTGATGCGAAAAACTGACTCATTTGAAAAGACCCTGATGCTGGGAAAGATTGAAGGTGGGAGGAAAAGGGGACGACAGAGGATGAGATGGTTGGATGGCATCACTGACTCAATGGACATGAGTTTGAGTAAACTCTGGCAGTTGGTGATGGACAGGGAGGCCTGGCATGCTGCAGTCCATGGGGTTGCAAAGAGTCGTGACTGAACTGAACTGAACTGAACCGAACTGATACTTATTAGCAACCCCACACTTGAACCATTGCTATAAATCTCCACACCAAATACTTCCAGGTAGGGACAGTTTTGAGGGCATGAGCCTTCTCTGTTCCCTTTGCCTGGAAAAGCAATAAAGCTATTCTTTTCTGTTTAACTCAAAACTCAGCCTCTGAGATTCAATTTGGCACTGGTGCACAGAGGCTGAGCTTTCAGCATCATTGGCTTATTATAAAAGGATATAATTCAGGAAGAGCCAGATGCAAGAGATGCATAGGGAAAGGTATGGGGAAGGGTACAGAGCTTCCAGGTCCTCTCTGAAGCCACTTTCCTAGCACCTCCACTTGTTCACCAACCCAGATGCTCTCTAAACAATGTTCTTTGGGGGTTTTTGTGGAGGCTTCATTATGGAGGATTGATTAAATCATTGGTCACTGGCAATTGATTCAAACTCCAACCCTCTCTTGGGAGGTCAGGGGTAGGATTAAAAGTTTCAACCCCTCTAATCATTTGGTTGGTTCCCCTGGCAATCAACCTCCATCCTTAGGTGCTTTCCAAAAGTCACCTCATCAACCTAAAAGAAAACATCTTTGTTGCTCTCATCACTTAGGAAATTCCAAAAGTTTTAGGAACTCTGTGCCAGAAATGGGGATGAGGACCAAATTATATTATATTATAAGTGTATTTTTTATAATATATTGTATTACAAATTATATTAGTTATATACTATAAATATATTTTATATTTTTATAAAGTATTATATACTCTATTCTATTATAATTATATTATAAATCACAATATCATAGCATCAAAGAACAAACAACATAATCGACTATTACTGGACTGAGATCTGGCAGAGGATGGGAGCTCAAAATGTGAATGCACTGCTACTGAACTGAACTTGGGTTGGCTCGCTCATTAGCAGTGAAGCCAATCTACTGACACCGGTCTGTAGTGAAAGAAAGTACAGTGTTTATTGCTGGGTGTGAAGCAGGGGAAAGGAAGACAAGACTCAGGTTCTTTCCAACTTGGTCTTCGAATTAGAATGTTTTTTTAAGGGGAAGAACAAAAAGGCTGGAATTAATCATAGTCTTGTGCCATTTATGTGCCATTTCTTAATTGTAGTTTAGGGAGTCAGGATGTCTCTGGTCTATGATTCTCTGGCCTAGTGGTCCATGGCTCAGGGGTCTGTTAGCCTATCTTGCCCTGGGGAAACAACCTGAGTTTGTACGTTGGTGATGATACATACAACAGCAACTGTAGTCATCTAACTCTAGAGGATTAGTGTTCAGTTAGGACAGGATTGAGGTCATGGAGGATGAGAAAGGGAATAAAGTTTTGGATAGAGATATTAATCATAAACTTGGGAAGGGAACTAGGTTTTAGTAGGACTTGGTTTCAATATTACTTGATGACTTTTGCTGCTGACTCAGTGGAGGCAGCCATGAGGCTGAGCTGAGATCTCACTGAGCTAGGAGTTGTCAGAATTACAATTCAGGGCATGCAAAGGGTGTTGTGACCTTATTACTGTAGCCCTCAAGGTTCCTCTGTCCATGGGATTCTCCAGGCCAGAATACTGGAGTGGGTTGCCATGCCCTTCTTCAGGGGATCTTCCTGATCCAGGGATCAAACCCAGGTGTCTTTCATCTCCTACATTGGCAGGCAGGTTCTTTACCAATAGTGCCACCTGGGAAGGCCCCTGATAAACAGCACTCTACCTCTACTCCTTGGACTGGGAATATAGCAATAAAAATTAACTGGAAGTAAATCAGATCTTGTATGGGCTGTACCTTTCCAGTCATATGGAAACCCCCAAAATCCCAAATAAAGTGATCCTGATTGCTACTGTGTCCAGGTGTCTGAAGGAAACAAATAAAAATAACACTGAGGAGAGTAAAATCCTACAGTTGGCTTTAAATTATTTATGCACATATTTTTATAAGTCTAATCCATTTTGTAATTTCTAGCGTAATTACTAAAAACAAAACAAAACTAAAAAGAGTGTACATTTTCAAACTAATAGATAAGAGGCATGTGCAAAAAAAAAAAAAAAAAAAATCACTACCCTAGAAGACAGGAGATAGGAGAGAAAAAGGAAAGAGTTTGTAGACAAATAGAAAGCACATAGTAAGATGGTAAATATATTCCCCAAAACAGCATTATTATGTTAACTATAAATGGGCTAAATGCTCCAGTTAGAAAGTTGTATGTATAATGTGTAACTGGAGATATATATCTATATGTGGATATATATCTCATTGCACCTGGCAGCTTGAGGGATTTTAGTTTCATGACCAGGGATTTAACCTGGGGCCCTCGGCAGTGAAAGCACAGTCTTAATCACTGGACCACCACGGAATTTCATATATACATATATATTTAATTTATTTTTAAGCAATATACCTAAATGAGGAAGATGATAAGGATACAGAAAGATGGAGAGTAAAATATTAACTTCCTGCCAAATTTATTTTAAAATTGGAGCAGTTCCATTAATGTCGGACAAAATAGAATTTAGGGAAGAAGCACTACTAGAGTTAAGGGGCTTTACGTCATAATGATAAAAGATTAAACTCATCAAGAAGATATGGAAATTCTATATTGGCATGTTTTTAATATGATAACTGGAAGGACTGATGTTGAAGCTGAAACTCCAATACTTTGGCCACCTAATGCGAAGAGCTGACTCATTTGGAAAGATCCTGATGCTGGGAAAGATTGAGGGCAGGAGGAGAAGGGGATGACAGAAGATGAGATGGTTGGATAGCATCACCGACTCAATGGACATGAATTTAGGTAAACTCTGGGAGTTGGTGATGGACAGGGAGGCCTGGCGTGCTGCAGTTCATGGGGTCACAAAGAATCGGACATGACTGAGCAACCGAACTGAACTGAATATGATAACAGCAACAGATATAGAGCAAACTTCAGGCAGAATTGCCTGGAGAAACAAATTCACCCTAATAGTGAAGAATGAGTATTGCACCGATAGCAGCATATTGTAGACTTTTCAAAGTCATGAAGAATATTTACAAAAATTGATGCTATACTGAGCTATAAATAAAGTCTTAACAAGTTTAAAGAACTGAAATCATATAGAATATGTTATCTAACAAAGTATATTTATTCTAACAAAATCAATAATAAAGAGATAAATAAAAAATACCTACATGTTTAGAATTTAATTAGTAAGCATCTAAACAAATCATAAGTCTAAGAAAAAAATCACAATTAAAATTAGAAAATATTTTTATTTGTATAATAGTGAAAATGCTACAAATTAAATCTCCTAAGATAGGATTAGACCAGTACTTAGGAGAAAATTTACTATCTTTAATGCATATACTAAAAAGGAAAAACAGACTGACAACAATTAAGCCATACATCAAATCTCAAGAAATTAGAGGAAATTTCCTGGCAATCCAGTGGTTAGGACTTGGTATTTTCATGACGGTAGCCTAGATTCAACCTCTAGTGGGGAGCCAGGATCCTGCAAGCTACGAGGTGTGGCCAAAAAAAAAAAAAGAGAGAGAAAAAACAGAAAAGTTAATCCACAGAAATTAGAAGGCAGGAAATAAAACAGATGAGAACATGAACTAACGAAACAGAAAACAGTCAATAAAAAAGATGAACAAAAACCAAAATGTAGTTATTTGAAAAGACCAATAAAATCAATTAACTTCTGGTGAGTGTACCGAAAAAAGAAAGAGAAGGAACACATAATCAATATATAAAAAGATAAGAGGATACTATGAACAACTTTTTATCCCCAAATTGAAGATTTAAATGAAATATTTAGACTCCTGGAAAAATACCAAACTTACCAAAACTGACATAAGAGGGAAGTCGCTCAATCATGTCCGACTCTTAGCGACCCCATGGACTGCAGCCTACCAGGCTCCTCCATCCATGGGATTTTCCAGGCAAGAGTGCTGGAGTGGGATGCCATTGCCTTCTCCGATTAGTAAACACAGAAAACCTAAATACTTCTCTAACTATTACAGAAATACAGTCTCTTATTAAAGAGCATCCTGCAAAGAAAATTTATGCTCTGATTGGCTCAAGTGGAGAATTCTACCAAGCAAGGAGGAAATGCCAATA